>NC_092717.1:241538577-241882365 GCF_047496885.1 Scyliorhinus torazame | reverse complement strand
ATCCCTCCATTGCTACCCTCTGCCTTCTATGGCCTAGCCAGTTCTGTATCCACCTTGCCAGTTCACCCCTGATCCCATGTGACTTCACCTTTTGTACTAGTCTACCATGAGGACCTTGTCAAAGGCCTTACTGAAGTCCATATAGACAACATCTACTGCCCTACCTGCATCAATCATCTTAGTGACCTCCTCGAAAAACTCTATCAAGTTAGTGAGACACGACCTCCCTTCACAAAACCGTGCTGCCTCTCACTAATACGTCCATTTGCTTCCAAATGGGAGTAGATCCTGTCTCTAAGAATTCTCTCAGTAATTTCCCTACCACTGAAGTAAGGCTCACCGGCCTGTAGTTCCCGGGATTATCCTTGCTACCCTTCTTTAACAGAGGAACAACATTGGCTATTCTCCAGTCCTCCGGGACATCCCCTGAAGACAGCGAGGATCCAAAGATTTCTGTCAAGGCCTCAGCAATTTCCTCTCCAGCCTCCTTCAGTATTCTGGGGTAGATCCCATCAGGCCCTGGGGACTTATCTACCTTAATATTTTTTAAGACACCCAACACCTCGTCTTTTTGGATCACAATGTGACCCAGGCTATCTACACCCCCTTCTCCAGACTCAACATCTACCAATTCCTTCTCTTTGGTGAATACTGATGCAAAGTATTCATTTAGTACCTCGCCCATTTCCTCTGGCTCCACACATAGATTCCCTTGCCTATCCTTCAGTGGGCCAACCCTTTCCCTGGCTACCCTCTTGCTTTTTATGTACGTGTAAAAAGCCTTGGGATTTTCCTTAACCCTATTTGCTAATGACTTTTCGTGACCCCTTCTAGCCCTCCTGACTCCTTGCTTAAGTTCCTTCCTACTTTCCTTATATGCCACACAGGCTTCGTCTGTTCCCAGCCTCTTAGCCCTGACAAATGCCTCCTTTTTCTTTTTGACGAGGCCTACAATATCACTCGTCATCCAAGGTTCCCGAAAATTGCCGTATTTATCTTTCTTCCTCACAGGAACATGCCGGTCCTGTATTCCTTTCAACTGACACTTGAAAGCCTCCCACATGTCAGATGTTGATTTGCCCTCAAACATCCGCCCCCAATCTATGTTCTTCAGTTCCCGCCTAATATTGTTATAATTAGCCTTCCCCCAATTTAGCACATTCATCCTCGGACCACTCTTATCCTTGTCCACCAGTACTTTAAAACTTACTGAATTGTGGTCACTGTTACCGAAATGCTCCCCTACTGAAACATCTACCACCTGGCCGGGCTCATTCCCCAATACCAGGTCCAGTACCGCCCCTTCCCTAGTTGGACTGTCTACATATTGTTTTAAGAAGCCCTCCTGGATGCTCCTTACAAACTCCGCCCCGTCTAAGCCCCTGGCACTAAGTGAGTCCCAGTCAATATTGGGGAAGTTGAAGTCTCCCATCACCACAACCCTGTTGTTTTTACTCTTTTCCAAAATCTGTCTACCTATCTGCTCCTCTATCTCCCGCTGGCTGTTGGGAGGCCTGTAGTATACCCCCAACATTGTGACTGCACCCTTCTTATTCCTGATCTCTACCCATATAGCCTCACTGCCCTCTGAGGTGTCCTCTCGCAGTATAGCTGTGATATTCTCCCGAACAAGTAGCGCAACTCCACCTCCCCTTTTACATCCCCCTCTATCCCGCCTGAAACATCTAAATCCTGGAACGTTTAGCTGCCAATCTTGCCCTTCCCTCAACCAGGTCTCTGTAATGGCAACAACATCATAGTTCCAAGTAGTAATCCAAGCTCTAAGTTCATCTGCCTTACCCGTAATGCTCCTTGCATTAAAACATATGCACTTCAGGCCACCAGACCCGCTGTGTTCAGCAACTTCTCCCCGTCTGCTCTGCCTCAGAGCCACACTGTCCCTATTCCCTAGTTCTCCCTCAATGCTCTCACCTTCTGACCTATTGCTCCCGTGCCCACCCCCCTGCCATACTAGTTTATACGGCCGTTTTTCTCCCAAACTTGGACATTTCTCCTCCCTGTGCTTTCTTACAGCCTTTTCAGCCTCCATTGCCCCTGGGACCGGGCGTTAAAACTCTGAAATTCCTATTCCCGAGCGGGAGCCCTCCAGTGTGCGGCTGCCTCCCGCCCGCCGTCACCGGAAGTCGGCTGGTGAGTATTGCTGCTTAGAGACTGAGTCTAAACAACTGGGAATGTAAAAATTATTAAAACATTGGACGAGATTCTCTGACCCCCTACCGAGTCGGAGAATCGCCGTGGGCCGTCGTGAATTCCGCCCCTGCCGCCCGCCGAAGTCTCCGAAGGGAGAAAAGTCGGCGGGGCGTCAATCGCGGCGCACACCTCGGAGAATGGCATGGGTGGGCGCAAGGCAATGGATTTTGGCGCTGCCGATATTCTCCCGTCCGGATGGGCCGAAGTCCTGCCGACTTGATCACGGGTCACGTCGGCGTAAATCAAACCACCTTTCAATCGGTGTCAACCAGTGCTCATGGTTGACGCCGACCAGAGTGGAGGTGGGTGACGGCCTGGGGGGTTGGCCGCGGGAGAGGCGATGGCGTGGCCGCAGTCTGTATGTGTGGGGGAGAGGTGTGTGTAGGGTTGTGTGTGTGTGTGTGTGCGGGGGGGGGGGGGGGGGTTAGAGTGGGCTGGGCTGGGATGACTGCCGGGGAGGGGGACGGGTTCCGTGCCGGGGAGGGGGACGGGTTCCGTGCCGGGGAGGGGGCCGGGCGTCCGTGCCGGGGAGGGGGACGGGGTCCGTGCTGGGGAGGGGGAGGGGGCCGGGTGTCCGTGCCGGGGAGGGGGAGGGGGATGGGGTCCGTGCCGGGGAGGGGGACGGGGTCCGTGCCGGGGAGGGGGACGGGGGTCCGTGCCGGGGAGGGGGACGGGGTCCGTGCCGGGGAGGGGGACCGTGCCGGGAGGGGGACGGGGTCCGTGCCGGGGAGGGGGACGGGGTCCATGCCGGGGAGTGGGATGGGGTCCATGCCGGGGATGGGAGGGGGACGGGGTCCGTGCTGGGGAGGGACGTGGGGGGGGGGGGGGGCAAGTGAGTTGGTCCACCTGGCCAGGTGCCAGCCTCCAACAGTCGGACCCATGCGGTCCATGCCACCTGGCTGGGGGGAGGAGGGGGTATGGGCAACGATGACATGTCGCCCCCCCCCCCCCCCCCCCCCCCTCCAGGCCGTCATGTTTTCCGGTCAGCCAGCGATGTTGATCGCCGTGACAGCAGCCGCTAATGTCCATGTTGCCCTGGATGAGGAGGAGGAGGAGGAGCGTGCCAGAGAGGCGGCGCAGGCTGCCGCAGAGGGGCAGTCGGCAGCCGCCCAGGCTGGAGGGACACCTGACCGACAGGACGAGGAGGGGGAGGAGGACGTCGCGGCCCCACGGCAACGGAGGCACCCGAGGGCGCCCCGTGAGTAACGGCCCCGACTGTCATACCAGCACCTCACGGACCGGGAATGCAGGAGGAGACTCCGGATGAGCCGGGAAACCGTGGCACACATCTGCCACCTGCTGGCACACCTGTCACCGTGTGGCACTGGTGGGGGACATCCTCTCCCCGTGTCCATCAAGGTCACGGTGGCCCTGAACGTTTATGCAACGGGGTCATTCCAGGCACCGAGTGGGGATCTGTCCGGCATATCGCAGACATCGGTGCACCGGTGCATCCGGGCAGTGACAGATGCCCTTTATGCCATGGCGCACCGCTACATCCGCTTCCCCGTGGACCGGGCCAGCCAAGATGCCCGGGCCGTGGGCTTCTCTGCCGTGGCTGGGTTCCCCATGGTCCAGGGCGCGATTGATGGGATTCACGTCGCCGTGCGGCCACCTGCAGATAACAGGGCCGTGTTCACCAATAGGAAGGGGACCTATTCGATGAACATACAGGTGGTCTGCGACCACAGCATGATGATCCTGCACGTCTGCGCCCGTTACCCGGGCAGTGTACACGACTCATACGTGTTGTCACGGTCATACATCCCCGGCATGTACGAGGGACGCCATCCCCGGCTGAGGGGCTGGTTGCTGGGCGACAGAAGCTACCCATTGCGATCGTGGCTGATGACACCTATACGGAGGCCACGCAATGAGGCGGAGAACCGCTACAATGATGCCCATGTAGCGACAAGGGGAGTGATAGAGAGGTGCTTTGTTGTGCTGAAGATGCGTTTCAGATGCCTGGACCTCTCTGGGGGCGCCCTCCAGTATCGGACAGATAGGGTCGGCCGCATCATTGTGGTGTGCTGCGTCCTGCACAACATAGCCCAGCAGAGGGGCGATGTTCCGCAGGCAGAGGGCGGTGGAGTGGAGGAGCAGCAGGAAGAGGCGCAGTCCTCCCCAGATGAGGGGGATGGGGGCAATGGTCAGGGCAGACGGACTAGACATGGGCGGGTGGCTGTCCACCGTTACCGGCTGGGCCAGCGGGCACGGGACAGGCTGATAGCCACACGGTTCACTGACTAGGGGGGCGTGGGAATCGGGTAGTACGGCCACAGACCACACACCATGGCAACAGCCGACCACCCACACCCCCCACCCATCCACCCACCCAGCACCCTCACCCCCCTCCCCAACCCCACCCACCCCACCCGCATGCACACCACCCCCCCATTGCCGATCCACCTGCGGCACAATGGCCGGGCTCACACAGTTGCCGGTGGATGCGTGTCTATTGCAGTCCATGGAGGATGATTACAACCCGCTCTGCGATGAGCTCCTGGCTCCACATCATTGGACTATGTCTGACCCATGGCCACAGTACCACCATCCACCCGGACCATCCCTGCATGCGGCTGTGACACTGCAGTGCACGGTCCCGTCCTCTGCCCGGGGGGATGTTGATGGCGGCCCAGGGGGAAGGGGGCAGACTCACCTGGGGCTGAGGTAAGACCACCCCTCACACACACACTTGCGCTCAACGTACATGACACCCCCGCATGCTTTGGACAGAGCACAAAGGCAGCTTCTGTAGGTGTAACATTGACTTTAACAACCAAAGGAGTTCATGCACGTGCCCTAGCCCCTAAAACTCATCTGTGCCCTGCACCCGTGCCAACTTACTCAGTGTCTAATTGTTTGGCCTTACGGACCCTATGACTACGTCTACGTGGTTCCCCAGACGGTACAGCAGAACTGGAGGTGGACTCCTGTGATTCCTGCCCTCTGACACGGGATCCCTTTGGCGGCCGTTTCCTGGGGCGTCCTGGCCTAGATGGGCCAGGCTGCGGCCCGGGCGACTGGGATGGCGAGCTGGCAGCCTGTCCTGCCCGTTGCCCACCCGATGCACCTGGGACGGAAGGGGAGGAGTCCGAGGTGTCGCGGTGTTCCGGGACCTCCCCTACAGGGGGACCCGGGACGGACCACAGCACCTCCTCCTCCCTCAGGGTGCCCGATGGCCCCCAGGCCTCTACATGGGCAGGGGATGCGAATGGACTGGCCATCCGACGCCCCCCCGGCATCTGGCGCTGCCAGTCCTGGAGGCCCGTGCTGGTATCGACAAGGATCTGCAGGTTTGCAGCCATGGAGCCCAGGGGATTGGCAAACCCTGTCTGTGACCAATGGCGCAGATGCCCTCAGCGATGGCCTGCTGAGACTGTGCCATGGCCTGCTGAGACTGGGCCATGGCCTGCTGAGACTGGGCCATGGCCTGCAGAGACTGGGTCATGGTCTGCTGAGACTGGGCTATGGCGTTGAGCGCCTCTGCCATCTGGCACTGGCACTGGCTCATGGCCTCCTGTGAGAGGGCAGCCATGTCCTGGGCCACAGACGCCGCCTGCACGGAAAGCCCCAGGCCTCGCAAACCGCTCCCCATGTCTGACACCGTCGCACTCATTGCCTCCACCGCGGACGCCACCCGTGCGGTGTCGGCCTGGGTGACACGCATGACCGGCACCACTCCCAGCTCCTGGACGCGGGTGGACTCCTCCACCTGCGACTGCAGCCGCCGCAAGCCGGCCGTCATCATCTTCGCTCGTCTCCGGGTCGGTGGTTGCATCGGATCTATGTGTGGGTGTGGTAACTCCAGGAACCCGGGATCCACCTGGGCGGCAGATGTTCACTTGGGCTGGGCTGCCCTCCGACCGCCCGGCCCCTCTGCTGCTCCTACCTCCACCTGCTGTACCGGGACGGCTGTGTTGTGCCTCATCACTAAAGTGCCCAACCGTGGTGGCGTCTCTGCGATGGTGGAGGGTGTTGGCGACAGCAGTGGCGTTGTGTCGTGCGCATCGTCCGACTCTGAGTCCATGGCACTTTGGGGTGGGGGTTCGTCTCCGCCCATCCAATCTGTGTCACTGTCCTGCATTTCAGTTTCCTGGGTAGGGGTGTCCTGGGTAGGGGTGTCCTGGGTTGTGGTTTCGTGGCTCGGCTGTGACGGGGGCCTGTGGCTGCCCCTCTCGTCGCTGGGTGGCACACGCCTGCGTCGCTGCACCCGCATGAGATGGGGGCACTGTCTCCCTGTTGCTGCGGGTCTCTCCGTCTCCCGTGGTCTCCGAAGGGCATCGTGCGGGCGTCGCATGCCAGAGGGTCCGGGTCTCTCCGTCTCCAGTGGTCTCCGAGGGGCATCCTGCGGGCGGCGCATGCCAGAGGGTCCGGGTCTCTCCATCTCCCGTGGCCTCCGAGGGGCATCCTGCGGGCGTCGCATGCCGGAGGGTCCGGGTCTCTCCATCTCCCGTGGCCTCCGAGGGGCATCCTGCGGGCGTCGCATGCCGGAGGGTCCGGGTCTCTCCGTCTCCCGTGGTCTCCGAGGGGCATCTTGCGGGCGGTCTGCATCTGCGGGGATGGGTGCCTCGACGTTTGCTCCTGCGATACACAATGAAGCATGCATGGTTAGACACGCAGGCAGTGATCAGGTGATATGGGGGAGGGGGATATGGGGGAGGGGGGATATGGGGGAGGGGGATATGGGGGAGGGGGATATGGGGGAGGGGGGATATGGGAGATATGGGGGAGGGGGGATGTGGGGACGGGCTGTCGGTGGCTCACTTGCTAGTGGGCCCCCGACCTCTGCATCAGCAACCTCCCGGTCCTCAGGTCCGCCAGCCAGTTCACTTGGGGAAATGGGGGAAGGCGGATATGGGGGAGGGGGATATGGGAGATATGGGGGAGGGGGGATATGGGGGATGGGGATATGGGGGAGGGGGTACATGGGGGATATGGGGGAGGGGGGATATGGGGGATATGGGGAGGGGGAATATGGGGGATATTGGGGAGGGGGGATATGTGGGATATGGGGAGGGGAGATATGGGGGATATGGGGGAGGGGGGATATGGGGGATATGGGTGAGGGGGGATATGGGGGATATGGGGAGGGGAGATATGGGGGATATGGGGGATATGGGGGAGGGGGGAATATGGGGAGGGGAGATATGGGGGATATGGGGGAGGGGGGATATGGATATCAGGCGGGGGGGAGAGGCTCACCCTGGCTGCTCTGACGAGGTCGTTCACTTTCTTGTGGCACTGGGTGCCTGTCCGTGGTGTCAGGGCCACAGCGCTGACGGCCTTTGCCACCTCCCTCCACAGACGCCGGCTGTGGCGTGGGGCAACTCTGCGGCCGTGTCCGGGATACAGGGCCTCCCTCCTCTGCTCCACTGCGTCCAGGAGCGCCTCAATGTCACGAGACTGGAACCTCGGGGCTGAAGTGCGGGCGGCCATCCGGTCGGGTCTTCTGGTCGGGTGTGGGGGAGCAGCGCGTCCTTATGAGCCGTCACACCGTGCGGCATGTATGACGCCGCACAGCGTGAACCACGTGAGCCAGCGCGGATAGCGTCACGTCACTGCTAGCCCATTCCGGGCCGGAGACGTTGCGACATTTGGGGCGGCGTGATGCAGGTGGGATTTGCGCCGTTTTTGGCACCGGTCGGTGGACATCGCGCCGATAACAGAGAATTTCGCCCATTAACTTTTAGTAACAAGTGAATAGAAGTGGGTTTTATTTTTATTCTTAATGTGTATTATTACTTGTAAGGTGTACTAAGTGTCAGTATTGTAATTTGTTTTAATAAGGTTTATCAAAATAATAATTTTTATTTGTATTGGTAAAGCTTTATTTGTATTGGGAAGTCTTTTTTTATCATTAGTGAATGTTTATCTGCAGTAACAAGGTTACCAGTTAATAAATAGGGAAATGGTAGGGCTGTTCCAAATTTGAGGATGCACATCCTGTATGATGTGGGAACTTCAGGATACTTCTTGTGGCCAGGATAACCATGTATGCAAGAACTGGCATCAGTTGCAGCAGCTTGAGCTCTGGGTTGTGGAACTTGAGCAGTTGGCGTCACTGTGATGTATCCATGCGGTTGAAAGTCACGTGGAAAGCACATTCATGAATATGGTCACTCCACAGCTTTAGTGTCTGCAGGGAGAGAGGGATGTTCTCCTTGGAACAGGGGAGGCCCAAGGGAGATTTTATTGAGATGTACAAAATTGTGAGGCACCTGGATAGAGGAGATGGAGCGGGCCTATTTACCTTAGCAGAGAGGTCCATGAAAAGAATTAAAGTGACTTGATTAACAGCCAGCACAGCCATGATGGGCAGAGTTATCTCCTGTGCCAATTCGTACATTTTCTGAATTTTAGAAATGTCTGAAAGGGAGGAATATGCAGGGGTATGGGGAGAGGATGGGGAGTGGGAGTATGTGAATAGATCGTTAGGACCACCAGCACGACATGATAGGCTGAATGGCTGTCTCTTGCGCAATAGCAAGTCTATGATTCTGTGGTATAAATAGCCACAAGAGTAGGCCAGAGGCTGGTGAGAGTAACTCACCTCCTGACTCCCTAGAGCCTGTCGACTTTCTACAACGTACAAGTCACGAGTATGAGGGAATGATTTCTACTTGTCTGAATGAGTGCAGCTCCAACAACAGTCAAGAAGCTCATCACCATCCAGGACAAAGCAGCCCGCCTGATTGGCACACCATCCACCACTTTAACGAACATTCCCTCCACCTCTGGTGCATCGCGACAACAACATGCAACCACTACAAGATGAACTGCAGTAACTTGTCAAGACCCGTTCAACAGAACCTTCCAAACCCACAAACTCTATCATCTAGAAGGACAAGGGCAGCAGATCCATGGGAACGCCACCACCTTTTTAAAAATAATCTTTATTATTGTCACAAGTGGGCTTACATTAACACTGCAATGACGTTACCTTGAAAAGCCCCTAGTCGCCACATTCCGGCGCCTGTTCGGGTACACAGAGGGAGAATTCAGAATGTCCAATTCACCTAACAAGCACGTCTTTCGGGACTTGTGGGAGGAAACCGGAGCGCCCGGAGGAAACCCACGCAGCCACGGGGAGAACGTGCAGACTCCGCACAGACAGTGACCCAGCAGGGAATCGAACCTGGGACCCTGGAGCTGTGAAGCAACTGTGCTAACCACTGTGCTACCGTGCTGCCCTCCCTGCAAGTTCCCCTCAAAGTCACTCATCATCCTGAGCTGGTTTGCGATGCTCTGCCCCCTCTAAGCCGGCGTTACCGGGACGCGTGTCGTGCGCCGTCGCAAGACCGTTTGCGCGTCATCAGCCGGCCCACCTGCGATGTGCTGCCCCCCGATAGGCCGAGTAACCGACGGCGCGGGCCACGTGTGGTCCCAGCAGTCGGGAACCCGGCGGTCGGGGTGGGTGGGTCAGGGTTCGTGCGCGGCCAGCGCCGTGTTCCCTGGGGTGACCGGTGCAGACCCGTCAGCCCTGCGCATGCGTGGTCTGGACCCGAATATTCTCCGGCCGTTTTCCGCGCGATCCGCGGGAGTTTTACGTGTTGCCGGTGCTAGCCCCTCACTGGTACTGGAATCAGTGTGGGGTCCGGTTCGATTTTCCTGTCGTGAGCTACCCGCGGATTCTCCGTTGGCGCTGGCACTCAGCTGCTGGAACAGAGAATTCCGCCCGTTGTATTTTTGCTGTATTCTTGAAGAACCGCACTGAAATATTGAACATTATGTAAAGTTAAATTAATTCAAACCTTGTTAATTCCGTGTTTTAATCAAACGGCGAGAAGCTGAGGCAGTAATTAAACTGGTGATTGTGCTAGCTAATTGAAGATACCAGGAAACAAATTAAGCCTGTTTGCAGAAACCAATTGTATTGTGCAAAACTAATTGTCTTTGACTGAAACAATACAGAGCTCTAATTGCAATGGTACTTTTCAATGAGCATCGGCCTGTTTTGTAGCTTGGATTATTTATGGGCAGTACTGACAAAGATTTCTGAAACATCAAAATGTGTTTTCTTTCAGGGCTTTATTGCATTTGACAGAAATCTGCATAATATGCCAATTTTACGGAGTTGCACATTTTAGTTGCAGTGGAGATTTCGCAACTGTGCGGCGAATATTTCGTTCAGAATTGGTATGTTTTGGAATGCAGATTCGGTTTTGGGGAATTAGATTTTGACTGGAGAAAATGGGGACGTGCGGTTGAGTGACTGATGTGCAACCCTGAAGTAAATGCGTTTGAGGCAGGTTTTGAATTTGTTACTCTGAAGGTCGGGGGTTTGAATGAGGACACGGGGAGTCCACACCGAGTACAAAAAAGAACTTTGATTTCTCTACAATCACGGGATATACGCTTCCCAGAAGATTCCTAATGAGTCTCTTTCTGGTCAATGCCTTGATGGCCGACCTTTTATCACTGCCAGGGTGAACGTCCGCTCACCAACAACAATACCACTGCAAGCGGAGCCCCTCCCAGCTCACTCACACCGCCATGGTCAAGCGAGGATTTTTACAATTTAATCCCAGCTCTTATTTGCTAAACACCAATCAGGGCCCTCCTCTAACACAGCGCAAGCTATGTAGCCCAAGAAAAGGCAAATGTGGAATGTGCACCAGGATGAAATACAGGATTATAAAATGAGCAGAGTTCACGAAAATGCAATAACTCCAGCACTCACATTACGCGAGCCCCTCAGAGATGCAATGGACTGGATCTGGATTTTGTTTATGGTCACGTGTACCGAGGTACAGTGAAAAGTATTTTCCTGCGAGCAGCTCAAACAGATCATTAAGTACATGAAAAGAAAAGAAAATACATAATAAGGCAACACAAGGTACACAATGTAACTACATAAGCACCGGCATCGGGTGAAGCATACAGGGGTGTAGTATTAATGAGGTCAGTCCATAAGCGGGTCGTTTAGGAGTCTGGTAACAGCGGGGAAGAAGTTTTTGAGTCTGTTCTCAGACTTTTGTATCTCCTGCCCGATGGAAGAAGTTGGAAGAGTGAGTAAGCCGGGTGGGAGGGGTCTTTGGTTATGCTGCCCGCTTTCCCCAGGCAGCGGGAGGTGTAGATGGAGTCGATTGATGGGAGGCGGGTTTGTGTGATGGACTGGGCATTGTTCACGGCTCTCTGTAGTTTCTTAACGGTCTTGGGCCGAGCAGTTGCCATACCAGGCTGTGATGCAGCCTGATAGGATGCTTTCTATGGTAATGCTTTCTAATATATCGATTGTCACTGTGTTGGAAAGGGAGGGGATCTGGCTATTTGAACCAGGAATGTTCCACATTCTCCACACAAAGACAGGCTTGACAAGGTCCCATGGTGGTATCCATAGAAACACCTATTATTTGGAGGAAATGAGCCAAGTCAAAGGAGAAATTGCGCACCGAAGGAACACTTTCAGAGAGGCAGAGGAGGGTGATGGAGGATGGAGACTGGTCGGGGGTCGGATCTCTGAGGCGAATGATCAAATTATCTGTCCTCAGTGACTTTGGTTGCGCCGATAAATATCGGTCAGGACGTCTGGACTGTTTTGTTTTTAAAAAAATATATTTTAAAAAGTTTTTTAACACAATTTTTCTCCCTTACAAACAATAACCCCCCACCCGTAACTAAATAACAAGAAATCGCACTGAGCAAGATATATACATGGCAAAATGGTATATTTACATAGCTTTGTACACTGGCTCTCTCCCGTATGTGCCAGTTTCCCCAACCCTTCATGATATCTCTTGCCCCCAAGCAATCCCCCAATCCCCACCCCTCCCCTCCCTCCCCCCCTTCCCAGGACGTCCCCCCCCCCCCCCCCGGGTTGCTGCTGCTGCTGACCGAACTTCCTCTAACGTTTCTCGAGATAGTCTAGGAACGGTTGCCACCGCCTGTAGAACCCCTGTGCAGACCCTCTCAAGGCAAACTTAATCCTCTCCAGTTTTATGAACCCAGCCATGTTGTTTATCCAGGCCTCCAGGCTGGGGGGCTTCGCCTCCTTCCACATTAGCAAGATCCTTCGCCGGGCTACTAGGGACGCAAAGGCCAGAATGCCGGCCTCTTTCGCCTCCTGCACTCCCGGCCCGTCCACTACTCCAAATATTGCTAGCCCCCAGCTTGGCTTGACCCGGACTTTCACCACCTGAGATATTGCTCCCGCCACTCCTCTCCAGAACCCCTCCAGTGCCGGGCATGACCAAAGCATATGGACATGGTTCGCCGGGCTCCCTGAGCACCTTCCACATCTGTGCTCTACCCCAAAGAACCTACTCAACCTCGCCCCCGTCAAGTGCGCTCTGTGGACCACCTTAAATTGTATCAGACTGAGCCTGGCACACGAGGAGGAGGAATTAACCCTACCTAGGGCATCAGCCCACAGCCCTTCCTCAATCTCCTCCCCCAGCTCCTCCTCCCATTTACCCTCAGCTCCTCTACCAGCGCTTCCCCCTCTTCTTTCATCCCCTGGTATATTGCCGACACCTTGCCCTCCTCGACCCATACACCCGAGATCACCCTGTCTTGAATTTCTTGTGCCGGGAGCAACGGGAATTCCCTCACCTGTCGCCTCACAAACGCCCTCACCTGCATATATCTAAAAGCATTTCCCGGGGGTATCACAAACTTCTCCTCCAGTGCCCCTAGGCTCGCAAATGTCCCGTCAATGAACAGGTCCCCCATTCTTCTAATCCCCACCCGATGCCAGCTCTGGAACCCCCCGTCCATCTTCCCCGGGACAAACCGGTGGTTACCCCTGAACGGGGACAACACCGAGGCTCCCATTGCACCCCTGTGCCGTCTCCATTGGCCCCAGATCCTTAGCGTTGCCGCCACCACCGGACTCGTGGTGTACCTTACATAGAACATAGAACGATACAGCGCAGTACAGGCCCTTGGGCCACGATGTTGCACCAAAACAAAAGCCATCTAACCTACACTATGCCATTATCATCCATATGTTTATCTAATAAACTTTTAAATGTCCTCAATGTTGGGGAGTTCACTACTGTTGCACGTAGGGCATTCCACGGCCTCACTACTTTTTGCGTAAAGAACCTACCTCTGACCTCTGTCCTATATCTATTACCCCTCAGTTTAAAGCTATGTCCCCTCGTGCCAGCCATTTCCATCCGCGGGAGAAGGCTCTCACTGTCCACCCTATCTAATCCCCTGATCATTTTGTATGCCTCTATTAAGTCTCCTCTTAACCTTCTTCTCTCCAACGAAAACAACCTCAAGTCCATCAGCCTTTCCTCATAAGATTTTCCCTCCATACCAGGCAACATCCTGGTAAATCTCCTCTGCACCCGCTCCAAAGCTTCCACATCCTTCCTATAATGCGGTGACCAGAACTGTACGCAATACTCCAAATGCGGCCGTACCAGAGTTTTGTACAGCTGCAACATGACCTCCTGACTCCGGAACTCAATCCCTCTACCAATAAAGGCCAACGCTCCATAGGCCTTCTTCACCACCCTATCAACCTGGGTGGCAACTTTCAGGGATCTATGTACATGGACACCTAGATCCCTCTGTTCATCCACACTTCCAAGAACTTTACCATTCGCCAAATATTCCGCATTCCTGTTATTCCTTCCAAAGTGAATCACCTCACACTTCTCTACATTAAACTCCATTTGCCACCTCTCAGCCCAGCTCTGCAGCTTATCTATGTCCCTCTGTAACCTGCTACATCCTTCCTCACTGTCGACAACACCACCGACTTTAGTGTCGTCTGCAAATTTACTCACCCACCCTTCTGCGCCTTCCCCTAGGTCATTGATAAAAATTACAAACAGCAACGGCCCCAGAACAGATCCTTGTGGTACGCCACTTGTAACTGAACTCCATTCTGAACATTTCCCATCAATCACCACCCTCTGTCTTCTTTCAGCTAGCCAATTTCTGATCCACATCTCTAAATCACCCTCAATCCCCAGCCTCCGTATTTTCTGCAATAGCCTACCGTGGGGAACCTTATCAAACACTTTACTGAAATCCATATACACCACATCAACTGCTCTACCCTCGTCTACCTGTTCAGTCACCTTCTGAAAGAACTCGATAAGGTTTGTGAGGCATGACCTACCCTTCACAAAGCCATGCTGACTATCCCTGATCATATTATTCCTATCTAGATGATTATAAATCTTGTCTCTTATAATCCCCTCCAAGACTTTACCCACTACAGACGTGAGGCTCACCGGTCTATAGTTGCCGGGATTGTCTCTGCTCCCCTTTTTGAACAAAGGGACCACATTTGCTATCCTCCAGTCCTCTGGCACTATTCCTGTAGCCAATGATGACATAAAAATCAAAGCCAAAGGTCCAGCAATCTCTTCCCTGGCCTCCCAGAGAATCCTAGGATAAATCCCATCAGGCCCCGGGGACTTATCTATTTTCAGTCTGTCCAGAATTGCCAACACCTCTTACCTACGTACCTCAATGCCATCTATTCTAATAGCCTGGGTCTCAGCATTCTCCTCCACAACATTCTCTTTTTCCTGAGTGAATACTGACGAAAAATATTCATTTAGTATCTCGCCTATCTCTTCAGACTCCACAAACAACTTCCCATCCCTGTCCTTGACTGGTCCTACTCTTACCCTAGCCATTCGCTTATTCCTGACATACCGATAGAAAGCTTTTGGGTTTTCCTTGATCCTACCTGCCAAATACTTCTCATGTCCCCTCCTTGCTCGTCTTAGCTCTCTCTTTAGATCCTTCCTCGCTACCTTGTAACTATCCATCGCCCCAACTGAAACTTCACACCTCATCTTCACATAGGCCTCCTTCTTCCTCTTAACAAGAAATTCCACTTCTTTGGTAAACCACGGTTCCCTCGCTCTAAGCCTTCCTCCCTGCCTGACCGGTACGTACTTATCAAGAACACGCAGTAGCTGATCCTTGAACAAGCTCCACTTATCCAGTGTGCCCAACACTTGCAGTCTACTTCTCCAACCCATCCCCCCCAAGTCACGTCTAATGGCATCATAATTGCCCTTCCCCCAGCTATAACTCTTGCCCTGCGGTGTATGCTTATCCCTTTCCATCACTAGCGTAAACGTCACCGAATTGTGGTCACTGTCCCCAAAGTGCTCTCCTACCTCCAAATCCAACACCTGGCCAGGTTCATTACCCAAAACCAAATCCAATGTGGCCTCGCCTCTTGTTGGCCTGTCAACATATTGTGTCAGGAAACCCTCCTGCACACACTGTACAAAAAACGACCCATCTAATGTACTCGAACTATATCTTCTCCAGTCAATATTTGGAAAGTTAAAGTCTCCCATAATAACTACCCTGTTACTTTTGCTCTTATCCAGGATCATCCTCGCCATCCTTTCCTCTACATCCTTAGAATATTTGGAGGCCTATCGAAAACTCCCAACAGGGTGACCTCTCCTTTCCTGTTTCTAACCTCAGCCCATACTACCTCGGAAGATGAGTCCCCATCTAGCATCCTCTCCGCCACCGTAATACTGCTCTTGACTAGCAGCACCACACCTCCCCCTCTTTTGCCTCCTTCTCTGAGCTTACTAAAACACCTAAACCCCGGAACCTGCAACATCCATTCCTGTCCCTGCTCTATCCAGGGGCGAAATTCTCCCCCAACGGCGGGATGTCCGCCGACTGGCGCCAAAGACGGCGCCAATCAGACGGGCATCGCGCCGGCCCAAAGGTGCGGAATGCTCCGCATCTTTGGTGGCCTAGCCCCAACATTGAGGGGCTAGGCCGACGCCGGAGGGATTTCCGCCCCGCCAGCTGGCAGAAATGGCGTTTGTTGCCCCGCCAGCTGGCGCGGAAATGCGGCGCATGCGCGGGAGCGTCAGCGGCCGCTGTCAGTTACCCGGCGCATGTGCGGGAGCGTCAGCGGCAGCTGTCAGTTTCCCGCGCATGCGCAGTGGGGAGAGTCTCTTCCGCCTCCGCCATGGTGGAGACCGTGGCGAAGGCGGAAGGAATAGAGTGCCCCCATGGCACAGGCCCGCCCGCGGATCGGTGGGCCCCGATCGCGGGCCAGGCCACCGTGGGGGCACCCCCCGGGGTCAGATCGCCCCGCGCCCCCCCCAGGACCCCGGAGCCCACCCACGCCGCCTGCTCCCGCCGGTAAATACCAGGTTGATTTACGTCGGCGGGACAGGCAATTCCTGGGCGGGACTTCGGCCCATCCGGGCCGGAGAATCCAGCGGGGGTCCCGCCAACCGGCGCGGCCCGATTCCCGCCCCCTCCCAATCTCCGGTACCGGAGACTTCGACGGGGGCGGGGGCGGGATTCACGGCGGCCTACGGCCATTCTCCGAAATGGCCACAACATCGAAGTCCCAGGTACCAACCCATGCTGCCAGTTCCCCTACCTTATTTCGTATACTCCTGGCATTGAAGTAGACACACTTCAAACCACCTACCTGCACACTGGCCCCCTCCTGCAACGTCAAATCTGTGCTCCTGACCGCTATACTCTCATTCTCCCGTACCCTAAAACTACAATCCAGGTTCCCATGCCCCTGCTGCATTAGTTTAAACCCCCCCAGAGAGCACTAACAAATCTCCCCCCTAGGATATTTGTGTCCCTCAGGTTCAGATGTAGACCATCCTGTCTGTAGAGGTCCCACCTTACCCAGAAAGAGACCCAGTTATCCAAAAATCTGAATCCCTCCAGCCTGCACCATCACCTTGTCGGCGAGAGCGGCAGCGGTGCCGTCACCAACGCCCCCAGGCTCGTTCCTTTACAGGACGCCATCTCCATCCTCTTTCATGCCGCCCCCTCTCCGTCCATCACCCACTTGCGGATCATCGCCACATTGGCTGCCCAGTAGTAGCTCCCCAGGTTTGGCAGCGCCAACCCTCCTCGGTCCCAACTGCGTTCCAGGAACCCTTTCCTTACTCTCGGAGTCTTATTCGCCCACACAAACCCCATTATACTCCTACCTACTCTCTTGAAAAAGGCCTTGGTGATCACGATGGGAAGGCACTGAAACACAAACAGAAACCTCGGGAGGACCAACATTTTGACCGACTGCACTCTACCCGCCAGCGAGAGCGGTAACATGTCCCATCTCTTGAAGTCCTCCTCCATTTGCTCCACCAACCTCGTCAAATTCAGTTTATGTAGGGTCCCCCAACTCCTGGCTATCTGGATTCCCAGATACCGAAAGCTCCCCTCCGTCCTCCTCAGCGGTAGGCTTCCTATCCCTCTTTCTTGGTCCCCTGCCTGTAATACAAAGAGCTCACTCTTCCCTACATTGAGCTTATAGCCCGAAAACTCCCCAAACTCCCTTAGAGTCTGCATGACCTCCACCATCCCCTCCACTGGATCCGCCACGTACAACAACAGGTCATCCACATATAGCGACACCCGATGCTCTTCTCCCCCTCGGACCACCCCTCTCCATTTATTAGACTCCCTCAATGACATGGCCAATGGTTCGATCGCCAATGCAAACAACAGGGGGGACAGCCGAAAGTACTCCGACCTCCGCCGGTTCGTCACTACACTCGCCACCGGGGCTCTGTAAAGGAACTTAACCCAACTGATAAACCTTCCCCCGAACCCAAACCTACGCAGCACCTCCCAGAGGTACTCCCACTCTACTCGGTCAAAGGCATTCTCCGCGTCCATAGCTGCCACTATCTCCGCCTCTCCCTCCTCCGATGGCATCATTATCACGTTTAAGGGCCGCCGCACATTAGTGTTTAATTGCCTGCCCTTTACGAATCCCGTCTGGTCCTCGTGGATCACCCCCGGGACACAGTCCTCGATCCTCGTAGCCAGCACTTTTGCCAACAACTTAGCATCCACATTGAGGAGCGAGATCGGCCTGTACGATCCACATTGCAGTGGGTCCTTGTCCCGCTTTAGGATCAAAGAAATTGTCGCTTCCGACATTGTCGGGGGCAGGGTCCCCTCCTCTCATAGTCATAGAATGTCATAGAATTTACAGTGCAGAAGGAGGCCATTCGGCCCATCGAGTCTGCACCGGCTCTTGGAAAGAGCACCCTACCCAAGGTCAACACCGCCACCCTATCCCCATAACCCAGTAACCCCACCCAACACTAAGGGCAATTTTGGACACTAAGGGCAATTTATCATGGCCAATCCACCTAACCTGCACATGTTTGGACTGTGGGAGGAAACCGGAGCACCCGGAGGAAACCCACGCACACACGGGGAGGATGTGCAGACTCCGCACAGACAGTGACCCAAGCCAGAATCGAACCTGGGACCCTGGAGCTGTGAAGCAATTGTGCTATCCACAAGGCTACCGTGCTGCCCCATCTTGCCTCATTAAAGGTCCTCACTAGTAGCGGGGCCAACAGGTCTACGTACTTCCTGTAGAACTCCACCGGGAACCCGTCCGGTCCTGGGGCCTTCCCCGCCTGCATACTCCCCAAACCCTTGCTCAGCTCCACCAACCCAATTGGTGCCCCCAAACCAGCCAACTCTTGCTCCTCCAACCTCGGGAATCTCAGTTGGTCTAGGAATCGTCTCATCTCCTCTTCCCCCGCTGGGGGATGGGATCTGTACAGCTCTTCAAAGAAGGCCTTGAATACCTCGTTTATTTTCATCACACTCCGAACCGTGGCTCCCCTTCCATCTATGACACCCCCTATTTCCCTTGCTGCCGTCCTCTTACGGAGCTGGTGTGCCAGCATCCGACTAGCCTTTTCCCCATACTCGTAGGTCGCCCCCTGCGCCTTCCTCCACTGTGCCTCCGCCTTCCCTGTGGTCAACAGGTCAAACTCCGTCTGGAGCCGTCGTCTTTCCCCAAGTAATCTCTCCTCCGGGGCCTCTGCGTATCTCCTGTCCACTCTCAAAATCTCCCCCACTAACCTCTCCCTTTCCATGCCCTCCGTCTTCTCCCTATTAGCCCTGATGGAGATTAGCTCTCCCCTGATCACCGCCTTCAACGCCTCCCATACCACCCCCACTCGCACCTCCCCGTTGTCGTTGGCCTCCAAGTACCTTTCGATACACCCCCACACCTTCCCACACACCACCTCGTCCGCCAGCAGTCCCACATCCAGCCGCCACAGCGGACATTGGTCCCTCTCCTCTCCCAGCCCCAGTTCCACCCTGTGCGGGGCGTGATCCGAAACGGCTATGGCCGAATACTCCGTCCCCTCCACCCTCGGGATGAGCGCCCTGCCCAGAACAAAAAAATCTATCCGGGAGTAGGCTTTGTGCACATGGGAGAAGAAAGAAAATTCCCTGGCCTGCGGTCTTGCAAACCTCCATGGGTCCACTCCCCCCATCTGATCCATAAACCCCCTAGGCACCTTGGCCACCGCCGGCCTCTTTCCAGTCCTTGATCTGGAGCGGTCCAGTGCTGGGTCCAACACTGTATTGAAGTCCCCTCCCATTATCAGGCCTCCTATCTCCAGGTCCGGAATGCACCCCAACATGCGCTTCATGAATCCAGCATCATCCCAGTTCGGGGCGTATACATTTACCAACACCACCCACGTCCCTTGCAACCTACCACTCACCATCACATATCTCCCTCCATTATCCACTACGATAGTCTTGGCCTCAAATGACACACGCTTTCCCACCAATATTGCCACCCCTCTATTCTTCGCGTGCAGTCCCGAGTGCCCGAGTGGAATACCTGTCCTACCCATCCCTTTCTTAACCTGACCTGGTCCGCCACCTTCAGGTGTGTCTCTTGGAGTATGACCACGTCTGCCTTCAGTCCCTTCAAGTGCGCGGACACTCGAGCCCTCTTCACCGACCCATTCAGGCCCCTCACGTTCCACGTTATCAGCCGGATTGGAGGGGCTCTCACCCCCCCCCCCCCCCCCCCACCTGCCAACTAGCCATTTCCTTTTCTGGGCCAGTCCCGTGTCCGCGTCTCCCTCATCCTCCAGTCCCCCAGCCGGGGGACCCCTGTCCCGACCACCTCTTCTGTGTCCCATTCCCTTTCGGCCAGTGCAGCAGCAACCCTTTCCCCCCCCACTTCCCCCCCTCCCCTCCCCCCGTTAGACCCCTGTCTAGCTTTTTTGCTCCCCCCATATCACTCCCGTAAGTCACCTGACGCCTGCTGACCCCGGCTTCCCCCGCCGTCCCATTGACCTCCCCGTGTGGGAGTCTCCCAATCAATATACGTTCCTTCGTTCCCCTTCCCACCTTTCCCCCCGCGCTTTCCAGAGCCTGCCCCGCCCCCTCTGGCGCAGCTCCTGTCGCGGCCTTGTCTCTCTCCCCCAGCCCATGTAACATTTCCTGCGCGTGATTGACCCCCTATATACAACAACCATCACACATCAAACCTCAAACATCCCCCCCACCCTCACAAACCCTCAGCTAGAGTCCAACTTTCCGGTTTGTATGAAGGTCCACGCCTCTTCAGGCGTTTCAAAGTAATAGTGTTGGTCCTTGTATGTGACCCACAGTCGCGCCGGCTGCAGCATTCCGAATTTCACTCCTTTCCGGTGCAACGCTGCTTTGGCCCGGTTGAAACCCGCTCTCCGCTTTGCAACCTCCGTGCTCCAGTCCGGGTATATTCGGATCTCTGCATTGTCCCACTTACTGCTCCGCTCCTTCTTGGCCCATTTCAGGACCCTCTCCCTGTCCATGAATCGGTGAAATCTCACCACCATCGCCCTTGGCGGCTCATTTGCCCGGGGCCTCCTCACCAGCACCTGGTGTGCCCCGTCCAACTCCAGCGACCTCGAAGGGGCCTCCACTCCCATCATCGCCCCGATCATCGTGCCCGCGTATGCCCCGGCATCGGCCCCCTCCACTCCTTCTGGGAGATCCAGGTTCCGCAGGTATTTTCTCCTCGACCTGTACTCCAGGTCTTCGAGTCTTCCCGCCCACCTCTTGTGTAGCGCCTCGTGCTGCTCCACTCTCACCGCCAGGCCCAAGAGCTCGTCCTCGTTCTCACTGACCCTTTTTTTGTACCTCCTGGATCTTCACCTCGTGGGCCTTCTGGGTTATCCCTAGTCCTTCAATTACCGCCAGCATAGGCGCCAGCATCTCCTTGCGCAGCTCCTCGAAGCAGCGCTTGATGAACTCCTGCAGCTCCGGCCCGCACTCCGCTTTGTCCCTGGCAGCCGCCATTTTGATTTTTTCCCCTCGCTTCTCCCGCTGCTCCAATGCCGCTTTTTTGGCCGTTGCACTTCTGGTCCGGTCCACAAAGGTTGGAGGGGGACCTCTCCCTTCCCTTCCCCATGGGTTGTCTTCGAAAAAAATTCCGTTGGGGCTCCTCCAATGAGCCCGAAAGTCCGTGATAGCGGGAGCTGCCGAATTGTGCGGCTTAGCTCCGCATAGCCGCAACCAGATGTCTCAACCTCTGGACTGTTAACAGTAAAACTGAGGGTTTTGATAATTCTGAGCTGGTCTGAATTAATTTCCTGCTGCAGTGATGATAAGAAAGATGTAAAAGGAAAAAAGCTCTGCAGGATTTCAGCTCCTTATTCCGGACCACATTCTGTGATTGCAAACATCTTCAGAAGGTGATTTAACATGTGACCAGATGTCAGCTAATTACCTGCTTCAGTGATGGAACAATTGCTAAAATGTGCGCTGGTTGACAAGGGGCAGTGACTGATGTTAGCTCTGGGATTGGTAAAATGAGCTTGTGGCTGAAAATTGTGGTCAAATATAATTGACATCATTAGAGTTGGGAACTGAGAATAGCAAGTCTATTAAAAGACTCAATTTACAATCTCTCTTTTTGTCTTCCTTCAATTCCCCAGTACAGCGTTGGCGATTATATATTCTTTCTTAAGTAACGTCGAGTGTCGGTATTGTATTGGCTTGTTGTCTGGCCATGTGCTGGGTTTGCAACAAGTCCTTTATGTTACAACCAACATCTGTTCTAGAACAATGCAGGGTGTTCCTGTAACTTGCTGCCCTCTCCACCCTTGTCCCCTCCAGCTCTTCAAGGTAAATCAATATTAAGGCAATTATGTGAGTGCGTTCAGGTTTAGTGACATCTTTGTCATCCTGGACTGCTTTACTGCCCTGGAAATATTCTTAAAGTTCATAGAAGTACACAGCATAACAGTTGAAAGTTGACTTCACAGAAAGTGCAAACCAGATCAGTTCCTTTCAACTCTTTGGCTCTCTGAGGTGCCTCGCTACTGTTGTGTTCTTTGTGTTGCTAATTTTAAGAGGGTTGATGTAGTGTTCACAAAGATCACAAATAGCTTTAAATTGAACAAAGCTATAAATTTATTAACACTACTTATTTGGATTTGACATTTACTCCTGTATAATTCACAGTTGATAATAAAGATATAATCAACGTTCATCTACTGCTAGTCTCTACACTATTACATTAACTATGATCTGCTCTCACTCACACTATGTTTTCTTCAGTCTGTTCTCTAACTTTCTCCTCAACCTCTCACCCCCAAGGCTTAGCATCAATGTCTTACATATTTGTACATCTAGCTCCCTCTAAGGGTTGATTTAGACATTGTATTAATGCTTGCCGTTCTTACATTTATGATAATGTCACAACTACATTGACAATTGCAGGTTTCATTTACAATACCCTACGTCAAAATACAGCTCGAGGGGGTTTGGCATTTTCCAAGCTCCCCAAGTGTACAATGGGAGATGGTTTTAAGCGGTGTCTTTCCCCCTATTGCGCCTTGTCGGTGGTTACCCCAAGCCTGAGAGCGTCCTTTAGCAGGAAGCCGCGGACTTTAGAATGTGCCAGTCTCCAACACTTGATCATCAGTAACGGAGAGCTGTCATTCTCAATTTGTTTTTTAGCTTTCAAGCAAGAAAATACCCACACGCACAGCTTTGAAGGAAATGTGTGTTACCAGGAATAAACATTCAGTGTTTGTTACCAATCTAATTTTAAAGTGGATGCAGGAACAGGGCGGCCTGGGGTTCATGGACACAAGCCTTTGAAGGTGCCAGGACAAGTTGATGAGGCTGTTAAATAACCATGCAGAACTCTCAGCTTTATAACTAGAGGAAGGTTGCAAAACACACGGAAGTTATGCTCAGCCTTCGTAAAACATTGGGCCCACCGTGTACGAAACCACACTTCATGAAGGATGGCAAATGTGTGGAGGAGATTACCAGAATGGGACTGGGAAGCAGCAACTTCAGTTGAAGGAGAGATTGGAGGAGATGGGATTATTTCCCTCAGAACAGAGGAGGGAGGTTTAATAGAGGAGTTCAAAACTATGAGGCAGCGGGTGGTGTATATAGAATCAATGTGCGGGTTTCAATCTTGTGTGATGCGTTGGGCTGTGTTCACCACACTCTGCAGTTTCTTGCGATCTTGGACCGAGCAGTTGCCATATCAGGCTGTGTTGCAGCCGGATAGGATGCTCTCTATGCCACATCCGTCGAAGATTGTGAGAGTCGATGTAGACTTGCCGAATTTCTTTAGCTTCTGTAGGAAGTAGAGACGTTGTTGGGCTTTCTTGACTCTTGCATCAACGTGAGTGGACCAGGACAGACGAACTGCAATGGATCTGACTGTCCTTATAAACCCCAGTCTATCTGACTGTCTCTGAACACGTCTATCGGACTGTCCCTGTGAACGCCAGTCTATCTGACGGTGCCTGTGAACCACAGTCCATCAGACTGTCCCTGTGAGCACCAGTCTATCTGACTGTCCCTGTGAACACCAGTCTATCTGACTGTCCCTGATCCCCAGTCTATCTGACTGTCCCTCTGAGCACCAGTCTATCTGACTGTCCCTGAACCCCAGTCTATCTGACTGTCCCTGAACCCCAGTCTATCTGACTGTCCCTGTGAACCCCAGTCTAACTGACTGTCCCTATCAATCCTAGTCTACCTGACTGTCTCTGAGCACCAGTCTATCTGACTGTCCCTGAACCCCAGTCTATCTGACTGTCCCTGATCGCCAGTCTATTTGACAGTCCCTCTGAGCCCCAGTCTATCTGACTGTCCTTGTGAACCCCAGCCTATCTGACTGTCTTGGAGCCCAAAATTATCTAACTGTCTCTGAGACCCAGTCGATCTGACGGTCCCTATGAACCCCAGTCTATCTGACTATCCCTGAGCCTCAGTCTATCTGACTGTCCCTGTGAACCCCAGTCTATCTGACTGTCCCTGAGCCCAAGCCGATCTGACTGTCCCTGAACCCCAGCCTATCTGACTGTCTCTGAGCCCAGTCAATCTGACTGTCTCTGAACCCCAGGCTATCTGACTGTCTCTGAACCCCAGTCTATCTGACTGTCCCGATGAACCCCAGTCTACATGACTGAACCCGTCTGAACCCCTGTGAACCCCAGTCTATATGACTGTCCCTTTAGCCAAGTCTATCTGACTGTCCCTGAACCCCAGTCTATCTGACTGTCGCAGAACCCCAGTCTATCTGACTGTCCCTGAACCCCAGTCTATCTGACTGTCCCTGATCCCCAGTCTATCTGACAGTCCCTCTGAGCCCCAGTCTATCTGACTGTCTCTGAACCCCAGTCTATCTGACTGTCCCTGTTAACCCCAGTTTACCTGACTGTCCCTATCAATCCCAGTCCATCTGACTGTCTCTGAGCACCAGTCAATCTGACTGGCCCTGAACCCCAGTCTATCTGACTGTCCCTGATCCCCAGTCTATCTGACAGTCCCACTGAGCGCCAGTCTATCTGACTGTCCCTGTGAACCCCAGTCTATCTGACTGTCCCTGTGAACCCCAGCCTATCTGACTGTCTTGGAGCCCAAAACTATCTGACTGTCTCTGAGACCTAGTCTATCTGACGGTCCCTATGAACCCCAGTCTATCTGACTGTCCCTGAGCCCCAGTCTATCTGACTGTCCCTATAAACCCCAGTCTATCTGACTGTCTCTGAATCCCAGTCTATCTGGCTGTCCCTGAATCCCAGTCGATCCGACTGTCCCTATGCACCATAGTCTATTTAACAGTCCCTGTGAACCTCAGTCTATCTGACTGACCTGGCGCCCAAAATTATCTAACTGTCTCTGAGACCCAGTCGATCTGACGGTCCCTATGAACCCCAGTCTATCTGACTGTCCCTGAGCCCCAGTCTATCTGACTGTCCCTGTGAACCCCAGTCTATCTGACTGTCCCTGAGCCCCAGCCGATCTGACTGTCCCTGAACCCCAGCCTATCTGAGTGTCTCTGAGCCCAGTCAATCTGACTGTTTCTGAACCCCAGGCTATCTGACTGTCCCAATGAACCCCAGTCTACCTGACTGAACCCGTCTGAACCCCTGTGAACCCCAGTCTATATGACTGTCCCTTTACCCAATTCTATCTGACTGTCCCTGAACCCCAGTCTATCTGACTGTCGCAGAACCCCAGTCTATCTGACTGTCCCTGATCCCCAGTCTATCTGACAGTCACTCTGAGCCCCAGTCTATCTGACTGTCTCTGAACCCCAGTCTATCTGACTGTCCCTGTTAACCCTAGTTTACCTGACTGTCCCTATCAATCCCAGTCCATCTGACTGTCTCTGAGCACCAGTCAATCTGACTGGCCCTGAACCCCAGTCTATCTGACTGTCCCTGATCCCCAGTCTATCTGACAGCCCCACTGAGCCCCAGTCTATCTGACTGTCCCTGTGAACCCCAGTCTATCTGACTGTCCCTGTGATCCCCAGCCTATCTGACTGCCTTGGAGCCCAAAACTATCTGACTGTCTCTGAGACCCAGTCTATCTGACGGTCCCTATGAACCCCAGTCTATCTGACTGTCCCTGAGCCCCAGTCTATCTGACTGTCCCTATAAACCCCAGTCTATCTGACTGTCTCTGAATCCCAGTCTATCTGGCTGTCCCTGAATCCCAGTCGATCTGACTGTCCCTATGCACCATAGTCTATTTAACAGTCCCTGTGAACCTCAGTCTAACTGACTGACTTGGCGCCCAAAACTATCTGACTGTCTCTGAGACCCAGTCTATCTGACTGTCCCTATAAACCCCAGTCTATCTGACTGTCCCTGAACCCCAGTCTATCTGACTGTCCCGATGAACCCCAGTCTATCTGACTGTCTCTGAGACCCAGTCTATCTGACTGTCTCTGAGACCCAGTCTATCTGACTGTCCCTATAAACCCCAGTCTATCTGACTGTCTCTGAACCCCAGTCTATCTGACTGTCCCTGAACCCCAGTCTATCTGACTGTTTCTATGACCCCCAGTCAATCTGACTGTCTCTGAACCCAAGGCTACCTGACTGTCTCTGAACCCCAGTCTATCTGACTGTCCCGATGAACCCCAGTCTACCTGACTGAACACGTCTGAACCCCTGTGAACCCCAGTCTATCTGACTGTCCCTTTACCCAAGTCTATCTGACTGTCCCTGAACCCCAGTCTATCTGACTGTCCCTGAACCCCAGTCTATCTGACTGTCTCTGAACCCCAGTTTACCTGACTGTCCCTGAACCCCAGTCTATCTGACTGTCTCTGAACCCCAGTCTATCTGACTGTCCCTGTGAACCCCAGTCTATCTGACTGTCCCTGCGCCCCAGCCGATCTGACTGTCCCTGAACCACAGCCTATCTGACTGTCACTGAGCCCAGTCTATCTGACTGTCCCTGAGCCACAGCCGATCTGACTGTCCCTGAACCCCAGTCTATCTGACTGTCCCTGTGAACACCAGTCTATCTGACTGTCTCTGAACCACAGGCTGTCTGACTGTCTCTGAACCCCAGTTTATCTGACTGTCCCGATGAACCCCAGTCTACCTGACTGTCTCTGAGCACCAGTCTATCTGATTGTTCCAGAGCCCCAGTCTATTAGACTGTCCCTGAACCCCAGTCTATCTGACTGTCCCTGTGAATGCCAATCTATCTGACTGTCCCTGAACACCAGTCTATCTGACTGTCCCTGAACCCCAGTGTATCTAACTGTCCCTGTGAACACCAGTCTATCTAACTATCCCTGTAAACCCCAGTCCATCTGATTGTCCCTCTGAACCCCAGTCTATCTGACGGACCCTATAAACCCCAGTTGATCTGATTGTCTCTGAACCCCTGTCTATCTGACTGTTCCTTAACCCCAGTCTATCTGACTGTCCCTGAACCCCAGTCTATCTGACTGTCCCTGAAACCCAGTCTATCTGACTGTCTCTGAAATCCAGTCTATCTGACTGTCCCTTAACCCCAGTCTATCGGGCTCCCCCTGAACCCCAGTCTATCTGACTGTCCCTGAACCCAAGTCTGTCTGGCTGTCCCTGAACCCCAGTCTATTTGACTGTCCTTGAACCCCAGTCTACATGACTGTCTCTGAACCCCAGTCTATCTGACTGTCCCTGAGCCCCTGCCGATCTTACTGTCCCTGAACCCCAGCCTATCTGACTGTCCCTGTGAACACCAGTCTATCAGACTGTCTCTGAACCCCAGTCTATCTGACTGTCCCAGACTCCAGTCTATTTGACTGTCCTTGAACCCCAGTCTACATGACTGTCTCTGAACCCCAGTCTATCTGACCTCCCCAGACTCCAGTCTATCTGACTGTCTCTGAACCCCACTCTATCTGACTGTCTCTGAACCCCAGTCTATCGGACTGTCTCATAACCCGAGTCTATCTGACTGTCCTTATAAATCCCAGTCTATCTGACTGTCCCTCTGAACCTCAGTCCATATGACTGTCCCTGAACCACAGTCTATCTGACTGTCTCTGAACCCCAGTTTATCTGACTGTCCCTTAACCCCAGTCTATCTGACTGTCCCTGAACCACAGTCTATCTGACTGTCCCTGAACCCCAGTCTATCTGACTGTCTCTGAACCCCAACCTATCTGACTGCCCTAATAAATCCCAGTCTATCTGACTATCCCTGTGAACCCCAGTCCATATGATTGTCCCTGAACCCCAGTCTATCTGAGTGTCTCTGAACCCCAGTCTATCTGACTGTCTCTGAGCCCCAGTCTATCTGACTGCCCTAATAAATCCCAGTCTATCTGACTGTCCTTGTGAACCCCAGTCCATATGACTGACCCTGAACCCCAGTGTATCTAACTGTCCCTGTGAACCCCAGTCTATCTGACTATCACTGTAAACCCCAGTCTATCTGACTGTCCCTCTGAACCCCAGTCAATCTGACTGTCCCTGAACCCCAGTCTAACTGACTGTCCCTGAACCCCAGTCTATTTCACTGTCCCTGAACCCCAGACTACATGACTGTCCCTGAACCCCAGTCTATCTGACTGTCCCTGAGCCACAGCCGATCTGACTGTCCCTGAACCTCAGCTTATCTGACTGTCTCTGTGCCCAGTCTATCTGACTGTCCCTGTGAACACCAGTCTATCTGACTGTCTCTGAACCACAGGATGTCTGACTGTCTCTGAACCCCAGTCTATCTGACTGTTCCAGAGCCCCAGTCTATCAGACTGTCCCTGAACCCCAGTCTATCTGACTGTCCCTGTGAATGCCAATCTATCTGACTGTCCCTGAACACCAGTCTATCTGACTGTCCCTGAACCCCAGTCTATCTAACTATCCCTGTAAACCCCAGTCCATCTGATTGTCCCTAAGAACCCCAGTCTATCTTACTGTTCCTATGAACCCCAGTCTATCTGATTGTCTCTAGGCCCCAGTCTATTTGACTGACCCTATGAATACCAGTCTATCTGACGGAACCTATAAACCTCAGTTTATCTGATCGTCTCTGAACCCCAGTCTAACTGACTGTCCCTGAACCCCAGTCTATCAGACTGTCTCTGAACCACAGGCTGTCTGACTGTCTCTGAGCACCAGTCTATCTGACTGCTCCAGAGCCCCAGTCTATCAGACTGTCCCTGAACCCCAGTCTATCTGACTGTCCCTGAACCCCAGTGTATCTAACTGTCCCTGTGAACCCCAGTCTATCTAAATATCCCTGTAAACCCCAGTCCATCTGATTCTCCCTCTGAACCCCAGTCTATCTTACTGTTCCTATGAACCCCAGTCTATCTGATTGTCTCTAGGCCCCAGTCTATTTGACTGTCCCTCTGAATCCCAGTCGATCTGACGGACCCTATGAACCCCAGTTTATCTGATTGTCTCTGAACCCCAGTCTATCTGACTGTCCCTGAACCCCAGTCTATCTGACTGTCCCTGAAACCCAGTCTATCTGACTGTCTCTGAAATCCAGTCTATCTGACTGTCCCCTAACCCCAGTCTATCGGGCTCCCCCTGAACCCCAGTCTATCTGACTGTCCCTGAACCCAAGTCTGTCTGGCTGTCCCTGAACCCCAGTCTATTTGACTGTCCTTGAACCCCAGTCTACATGACTGTCTCTGAACCCCAGTCTATCTGACTGTCCCTGAGCCCCTGCCGATCTTACTGTCCCTGAACCTCAGCCTATCTGACTGTCCCTGTGAACACCAGTCTATCAGACTGTCTCTGAACCCCAGTCTATCTGACTGTCCCAGACCCCCAGTCTATCTGACTGTCTCATAACCCGAGTCTATCTGACTATCCCTGTGAACCCCAGTCCATATGATTGTCCCTGAACCCCAGTCTATCTGACTGTCTCTGAACCCCAGTCCATATGATTGTCCCTGAACCCCAGTCTATCTGACTGTTCCAGAGCCCCAGTCTATCTGACTGTCTCATAACCCGAGTCTATCTGACTATCCCTGTGAACCCCCGTCCATATGACTGTCCCTGAGCCGCAGCCGATCTGACTATCCCTGAACCCCAGCCTATCTGACTGTCTCTGAGCCCCAGTCTATCTGACTGTCCCTGTGAACACCAGTCTATCAGACTGTCTCTGACCCCCCAGTTTATCTGACTGTCTCTGAACCCCAGTCTATCTGACTGTCTCTGTGCCCTAGTCTATTTGACTGTCCCTATGAACCCCAGTCTATCTGACGGACGCTATAAACCCCAGTTTATCTGATTGTCTCTGAACCCTAGTCTATCTGACTGTTCCTTAACCCCAGTCTATCTGACTGTCCCTGAAACCCAGTCTATCTGGCTGTCTCTGAACACCAGGCTATCTGACTGTCCCTGAACCCCAGTCGATCTGACTGTCCCGCTGAACCCCAGTCTACCTGACTGAACCCGTCTGAACCCCTCTGAACCCCAGTCTATCTGACTGTCCCTGAAACCCAGTCTATCTGACTGCCCCTAAACACCAGTCTATTTGACTGTCCCTGAACCCCAGTTTATCTGACTGTCCCTGAACCCAATGCTATCTGACTGTCCCTGAACCCACGTCTATCTGACTGTCCCTGAACCACAGTATATCTGACTGCCCCTGAACCCCAGTCTATCCGACTGTCCTTGTGAACCACAGTCTATCTGACAGTCCCTGAACTCCAGTCTATCTGACTGTCCCTGAACCCTAGTCTATCTGACTGTCTCTGAACCCCAGCCTATCTGACTGCCCTAATAAATCCCAGTCTATCTGACTATCCTTGTGAACCCCAGTCCGTATGACTGTCCCTGAACCCCAGCCTATCTGACTGTCCCTGAACCCCAGTCTATCTGACTGACTCTGAACCCCAGTCTATTTCACTGTCCCTGAACCCCAGTCTACATGAATGTCCCTGAATCCCAGTCTATCTGACTGTCCCTGTGAACCCAAGTCTACCTGACTGTCCATGAACCCCAGTCTATCTGACTGTCCCTGAGCCCCAGCCGATCTGACTGTCCCATGAACCCCAGCCTATCTGACTTTCCCTGAACCCCAGTGTATCTGACTGTCCATGAACACCAGTCTATCTGACTGTCCCTGAACCCCAGTGTATCTAACTCTCCCTCTGAACCCCAGTCTATCTGACTGTTCCTATGAACCCCAGTCTATCAAATTGTCTCTGAGCCCCAGTCTATCTGACTGTCCCTGTGAACCCCAGTCTATCTGACTGTCCCTAAACACCAGTCTATCTGACTGTCCCTGAACCCCAGTCTATCTGACTGTCCCTGTGAACCCCAGTCTATCTGACTGTCCCCAAACACCAGTCTATCTGACTGTCCCTGAACCCCAGTGTATCTAACTGTCCCTGTGAACCCCAGTCTATCTGACTATCCCTGTAAACCTTAGTCTATCTGATTGTCTCTCTGAACCCCAGTCTATCTGACTGTCCCTGAAACCCAGTCTATCAAATTGTCTCTGAGCCACAGTCTATCTGACTGTCCCTGTGAACCCCAGTCTATCTGACTGTCCCTAAACACCAGTCTATCTGACTGTCCCTGAACCCCAGTCTATCTGACTGTCCCTGTGAACCCCAGTCTATCTGACTGTCCCCAAACACCAGTCTATCTGACTGTCCCTGAACCCCAGTGTATCAAACTGTCCCTGTGAACCCCAGTCTATCTGACTATCCCTGTAAACCTTAGTCTGTCTGATTGTCTCTCTGAACCCCAGTCTATCTGACTGTCCCTGAAACCCAGTCTATCTGACTGTCTCTGAACCCCAGTCTGTCGGGCTCCCCCTGAACCCCAGTCTATCTGACTGTCCCAGAACCCCAGTCTATCTTACTGTCCCTATGAACCCCAGTCTACCTGACTGACAATGAACCCTGGTCTACCTGACTGTCCCTGAGCCCCAGCCGATCTGACTGTCCCTGAACCCCAGCCTATCTGACTCTCTCTGAGTCCAGTCTATCTGACTGCCCCGATGAACCCCAGACTTCCAGACTGTCTCTGAGCACCAGTCTACCTGACTGCCCCAGTACCCCAGTCTATCTGACTGTCCATGAACACCAGTCTATCTGACTGTTCCTATGAACCCCAGTCTATCTGATTGTCTCTGAGCCCCAGTCTATCTGACTGTCCCTGTGAACCTCAGTCTATCTGACTGTCCCTAAACACCAGTCTATCGGACTGTCCCTGAACCGCAGTCTATCTGACTATCCCTGTGAACCCCCGTCCATATGATTGTCCCTGAACCCCAGTCTACCTGACTGTCCATGAACCCCGGTCTATCTGACTGTCCCTGAGCCCCAGCCGATCTGACTGTCCCTGAACCCCAGCCTATCTGACTGTCTCTGAGCCCCAGTCAATCTGACTGTCCCTGTGAACACCAGTCTATCAGACTGTCTCTGACCCCCCAGTCTATTTGACTGTCTCTGAACCCCAGTCAATCTGACTGTCTCTGAGCCCTAGTCTATTTGACTGTCCCTATGAACCCCAGTCTATCTGACGGACGCTATAAACCCCAGTTTATCTGATTGTCTCTGAACCCTAGTCTATCTGGCTGTTCCTTAACCCCAGTCTATCTGACTGTCCCTGAAACCCAGTCTATCTGACTGTCTCTGAACACCAGGCTATCTGACTGTCTCTGAACCCCAGTCTATCTGACTGTCCTGCTGAACCCCAGTCTATCTGACTGTCCCTGAACCCCAGTATATCTGACTGCCCCTGAACCCCAGTCTATCCGACTGTCCTTGTGAACCACAGTCTATCTGACTGTCCCTGAACCCCAGTCTATCTGACTGTCCCTGAACCCCAGTCTATCTGACTGTCTCTGAACCCCAGCCTATCTGACTGCCCTAATAAATCCCAGTCTATCGGACTATCCTTGTGAACCCCAGTCCGTATGACTGTCCCTGAACCCCAGTCTATCTGACTGACTCTGAACCCCAGTCTATTTCACTGTCCCTGAACCCCAGTCTACATGAATGTCCCTGAATCCCAGTTTATCTGACTGTCCCTGTGAACCCAAGTCTACCTGACTGTCCATGAACCCCAGTCTATCGGACTGTCCCTGAGCCCCAGCCGATCTGACTGTCCCATGAACCCCAGCCTATCTGACTGTCCCTGAACCCCAGTGTATCTGACTGTCCATGAACACCAGTCTATCTGACTGTCCCTGAATCCCAGTGTATCTAACTGTCCCTCTGAACCCCAGTCTATCTGACTGTTCCTATGAACCCCAGTCTATCTGATTGTCTCTGAGCCCCAGTCTATCTGACTGTCCCTGTGAACCCCAGTCTATCTGACTGTCCCTAAACACCAGTCTATCTGACTGTCCCTGAACCCCAGTCTATCTGACTGTCCCTGTGAACCCCAGTCTATCTGACTGTCCCCAAACACCAGTCTATCTGACTGTCTCTGAACCCCAGTCTATCTGACGGTCATTGAAAGGGGCAACACAGGTGGAGAAGGTAGTCAAGAAGGCATACGGCATGCTTGCCTTCATTGGCCGAGGCATTGAGTATAAGAATTGGCGAGTCATGTTGCAGCTGTATAGAACCTTAGTTAGGCCACACTTGGAGTATAGTGTTCAATTCTGGTCGCCACACTACCAGAAGGATGTGGAGGCTTTAGAGAGGGTGCAGAAGAGATTTACCAGAATGTTGCCTGGTATGGAGGGCATAAGCTATGAGGAGCGATTGAATAAACTCAGTTTGTTCTCACTGGAACGAAGGAGGTTGAGGGGCGACCTGATAGAGGTATACAAAATTATGAGGGGCATAGACAGAGTGGATAGTCAGAGGCTTTTCCCCAGGGTAGAGGGGTCAATTACTAGGGGGCATAGGTTTAAGGTGAGAGGGGCAAGGTTTAGAGTAGATGTACGAGGCAAGTTTTTTACACAGAGGGTAGTGGGTACCTGGGACTCGCTACCGGAGGAGGTAGTGGAAGCAGGGACGATAGGGACATTTAAGGGGCATCTTGACATATATATGAATAGGATGGGGATAGAAGGATACGGACCCAGGAAGTGTAGAAGATTGTAGTTTAGTCGGGCAGAATGGTCGGCACGGGCTTGGAGGGCCGAAGGGCCTGTTCCTGTGCTGTACATTTCTTTGTTCTTTGTTCTTTGTATCTGACTGTCCCTGAGCCCCAGCCGATCTGACTGTCCCTGAACCCCAGCCTATCTGACTGTTCCTAAACCCCAGTGTATCTGACTGTCCATGAACACCAGTCTATCTGACGGACGCTATAAACCCCAGTTTATCTGATTGTCTCTGAACCCTAGTCTATCTGACTGTTCCTTAACCCCAGTCTATCTGACTGTCCCTGAAACCCAGTCTATCTGACTGTCTCTGAACACCAGGCTATCTGACTGTCTCTGAACCCCAGTCTATCTGACTGTCCCGCTGAACCCCAGTCTACCTGACTGAACCCGTCTGAACCCCTCTGAACTCCAGTCTATCTGACTGTCCCTGAAACCCAGTCTATCTGACTGCCCCTAAACACCAGTCTATTTGACTGTCCCTGAACCCCAGTCTATTTGACTGTCCCTGAACCCCAGTCTATTTGACTGTCCCTGAACCTCAGTTTATCTGACTGTTCCTGAACCCCAGGCTATCTGACTGTCCCTGAACCCCAGTATATCTGACTGCCCCTGAACCCCACTCTATCTTACTGTCCCTATGAACCCCAGTCTACCTGACTGTCCATGAACCCCGGTCTATCTGACTGTCCCTGAGCCCCAGCCGATCTGACTGTCCCTGAACCCCAGCCTATTTGACTGTCTCTGAGCCCCAGTCTATCTGACTGTCCCTGTGAACACCAGTCTATTTGACTGTCCCTATGAACCCCAGTCTATCTGACGGACGCTATAAACCCCAGTTTAGCTGATTGTCTCTGAACCCTAGTCTATCTGACTGTCTCATAACCCGAGTCTATCTGACTATCCCTGTGAACCCCAGTCCATATGATTGTCCCTGAACCCCAGTCTATCTGACTGTCTCTGAATCCCAGTCTATCTGACTGTCTCTGAGCCCAGGCTATCTGACTGTCCCTGTGAACACCAGTCTATCTGACTGTCCCTGTGAACCCCAGCCTATCTGACTGCCCTAATAAATCCCAGTCTATCTGACTATCCTTGTGAACCCCAGTCCATATGACTGTCCCTGAACCCTAGTGTATCTAACTGTCCCTGTGAACGCCAGTCTATCTGACTATCACTGTAAACCCCAGTCTAGCTGACTGTCCCTCTGAACCCCAGTCTATCTGACTGTTCCTATGAACCCCAGTCTATCTGATTGTCTCTGAGCCCCAGTCTATTTGACTGTCGCTGAACCCCAGTTTATCTGACTGTCCCTGAACCCCAGGCTATCTGACTGTCCCTGAACCCCAGTCTATCTGACTGTCCCTCAACCCCAGTATATCTGACTGCCCCTGAACCCCAGTCTATCTGACTGTCCCTGTGAACACCAGTCTATCTGACTGTCCTTGTGAACCACAGTCTATCTGACTGTCCCTGAACCCCAGTCTATCTGACTGTCCCTGAACCCCAGTCTATCTGACTGCCCCTGTGAACACCAGTCTATCTGACTGTCCTTGTGAACCACAGTCTATCTGACTGTCCCTGAACTCCAGTCTTTCTGACTGTCCCTGAACCCCAGCCTATCTGACTGCCCTAATAAATCCCAGTCTATCTGACTATCCTTGTGAACCCCAGTCCATATGACTGTCCCTGAACCCCAGCCTATCTGACTGTCCCTGAACCCCAGTCTATCTGACTGACTCTGAACCCCAGTCTATTTCACTGTCCCTGAACCCCAGTCTACACGAATGTCCCTGAACCCCAGTCTATCTGACTGTCCCTGTGAACCCAAGTCTACCTGACTGTCCATGAACCCCATCTATCTGACTGTCCCTGTGAACCACAGTCTATCTGACTGTCCATGAACACCAGTCTATCTGACTGTTCCTATGAACCCCAGTCTATCTGATTGTCTCTGAGCCCCAGTCTATCTGACTGTCCCTGTGAACCCCAGTCTATCTGACTGTCCCTAAACACCAGTCTATCTGACTGTCCCTGAACCCCAGTCTATCTGACTGTCCCTGTGAACCCCAGTCTATCTGGCTGTCCCTAAACACCAGTCTATCTGAAGGTCCCTGAAACCCAATGTATCTAACTGTCCCTGTGAACCCCAGTCTATCTGACTATCCCTGTAAACCCCAGTCTATCTGATTGTCTCTCTGAACCCCAGTCTATCTGACTGTCCCTGAAACCCAGTCTATCTGACTGTCTCTGAACCCCAGTCTATCTGACTGTCCCTCAACCCCAGCATATCTGACTGTCCCTGATCCCCAGTCTATCGGGTTCTCCCTGAACCCCAGTCTATCTGACTGTCCCTGAACCCCAGTCTATCTTACTGTCCCTTTGAACCCCAGTCTACCTGACTGTCCATGAACCCCAGTCTATCTGACTGTCCCTGAGCCCCAGCCGATCTGACTGTCCCTGAACCCCAGCCTATCTGACTGTCTCTGAGCCCCAGTCTATCTGACTGTCCCTGTGAACACCAGTCTATCAGGCTGTCTCTTACCCCCCAGTCTATCTGACTGTCTCTGAACCCCAGTCTATTTGACTGTCCCTATGAACCCCAGTCTATCTGACGAACGCTATAAACCCCAGTTTATCTGATTGTCTCTGAACCCTAGTCTATCTGACTGTCCCTGAAACCCAGTCTATCTGACTGTCTCTGAACCCCAGTTTATCTGACTGTCCCGCTGAACCCCAGTCTACCTGACTGAACCCGTCTGAACCCCTGTCTATCTGACTGTCACTTTACCCCAGTCTGTCTGACTGTACCTGAACCCCAGTCTATCTGACTGTCCCTGATCACCAGCCTATCTGACTGTCCCAGAACCCCAGTCTTTCTGACTGTCCCTGAACCCCAGTCTATCTGACTGTCATTGAACCCCAGTCTATCTGACTGTCCCTGAACCCCAGTCTATCTGACTGTCACTGAACCCCAGTCTATCTGACTGTCCCTGAACCCCATTCTATCTGACTGTCCCTGAACCCCAGTCTATCTGACTGTCTCTGGACCCCAATCTATCTGACTGTTTCTGAACCCCAGTCTACCTGACTGTCCCTGAACCCCAGTCTATCTGACTGTCCCTGAACCCAGTCTATCTGACTGTCCCTGAACCACAGTCTATCTGTCTGTCCCTGAACCCCAGTCTATCTGACTGTCCCTGAACCCCAGTCTATCTGACTGTCCCTGTGAACCCCAGTCTATCTGACTGTCCCTGAACCCCAGTCTATCTGGCTGTCCCTGAACCCCAGTCTATCTGACTGTCTCTATGAACCCCAGTCTATCTGACTGTCCTGTCTATCTCATCTCAGTGTGGTTTTCATTGCCTGAAGATATGGGAGTGGAGTGGGAACCAATCCATGGAAGACCCTTTGAAAGTCTACCTTGTTTTTTTCCAAAGTCTCAATAATACAGCTGAAATGTTCGGCACCACTCCCTAACTCCTTACTGTTGTTCACATTAACTTTGTTAAGGGCTAGTTCCCAGCAATCTTCTCTTGTTGCAGAAAAGCAGAATACTGCAGATGCCTGTAAATCGGAAATAAAAACAAAACATTCTGGAAGAACTCAACGATCAGGCAGCATCTGAGGAGAGAAACAGAGCTTCATCCATGTACCAGAAAAAGAGATGAGGGAGGGGAGCCCCGAATAGGACTAGAATGATGCACGTTCCTCATCCCCCACACAAAGACTAGGACCCATGCAGGTACCTCCTTTATTTGGAGGATCTTCTGAAAATCATTAACTGGCTGCGGGAATGAGGTAGAGCTGCTTAAATTGTCACCATTCTAGGTCCGAGTGGTTAAATGGTATTGCACCAGCAATTATCACACGGTTGAAACGCTCCTTACGCCATTAAGTTCCAGCCCTAATCTTTTGCTGTGAGTTTTATTGGCTGACCACTGTGGAAATCCACCAGTTCTTAAGGTTGACGATGAGATCTTGTTTGTTTGAGGCTTTCTTTGAAGTGGGTTGGTGCAAATAATAAATTCTGGAGATTCACAATTCACCGCGCATTTCTCCATCCTCTGAACTCACTTGCCAGTTCGGGCATTAACAGCAGCATGCATTGTTTACACACTGTTAGATTTCCAGTAAGATCTGTGAGCCCAATATATAATGCTTGGTTTCATATGCTGACAATTACAAACTACAAAGAATCCGCGTGCTCTTCACAATAGACTGATGCAGCTTCAGAACATCTGGAAAAATGGTCTCCAAACACTGGAGAGAGGCAGCGTGAATAATGATTAACTGGGAGAGACTTTAACGACAGCAATAATTCACTTTCTTCTTTCTTTCAATTTACATAGGCAAATGATGTAATCAACTGGCACATTTTAATAGAATGAATTTCAAGGCATAACGGCAAGGAGACCTGGTTAAGAGTTCCCTCCAAAGTGGCTCAGAGAGATTTCAGAAACAGATTTCTCTTCAAAAATGTAATTAAAAAATGTCTTCTTTCAATTTTAATTAGAGGACTCTGTTGCACTTATGATAGAAGAGGAATTATCCAGTGCTGATGCCTTAAGCTATTCAACTTTCAGGTAAACCTCTTGAGATCTTCCATGAAGTTATACCTAACACACTTAGAACGCCTTCAGTCACCAACGGATTGCACAGTGTTTCGGAGCATAGGAACAGGAGGAGGCCATTCAGCCCATCCGCCATTCAATACGATCATGGCTGATTGGACACTTCAATGCCTTTTACACCCATCATCTCCATAACCCTTGACGTTATTGTTAATCAGAAATCTATCGATCTCTGCTTTTAACAGACTCAAAGACTGAGCTTCCACGGCCCCCTGGGGTAGAGAATTCCAAAGGCTCTGATTGGAGCACAGGACAAGGTCATTTGACTTGACCTGCATAGGTGCTCCCCCCCCCCTTTATCTCACCCTGTCCGCACATCTTTCTATTCCTTTCTCCCTCCCGTGTTCATCCAGCTTCCCCTTAAATGTTTTTTTTTATTCATTCAAAGGATGTGGGCATCATTGGCCCGGCCAGCACCTTCAGTCTGTCCCCAATTGCCCTTGAACTGAGCTAAGAGGGCATTTAAGTATTGCTGTGGGTCTGGAGTCACATGTATGTCAGACGGGGTAAGGACGGCAGATTTCCCTCCCTAAAGGACATGAGTGGGTTTTTACGACAATTGACAATGGTTTCACGGTCATCATTAGACTTTTTTAAATTCAAGATTTTCACCATAAAAATCTTCATATTTCACCATCTGCTGTGATGGATTCAAACCCGGGTCCCCAGAGCATGAATCTGGGTGTCTGGACTATGACAATGCTACTACACCTTGGTCTGCTCAAATACACGCAAGCTATTCACCACAGCCACTCTGTGTGGTAGTCAGTTCCCAGCACCCTTTCATCAAAGACAGTTCTCCTGAGTTCCTTATTAGATTTATTGGTGAGTTAGATGCAAATTTCCAGGTTAGAGTGTAGTAAATAAATAATAAGAGGCATGGTGTAGCTGCCCACACCCATCGAGTACGCATCCTGTATCATGTGGAAACTCCGGGCGTTATCTAGCGACTGGGCAACTACATGTGCGGAAAGTGTCGACAAATACAATATCCCTTATGCTGTATCTTGGAGCTGCAGGAATAGCCAGCGTCACTGAGGTGCGTTCATGAGGAATAGCACCTTTCAAGAGGTGGTCACCCTGCAGCTTAATAAAGTGCGGGCTGAGTACGACTGGGTGGACCACCAGACAGACAGGAAAGACAAAGCATGTCGTGCTGCAGCCACCCAGAGGGCATCCCACCTTCTAACAGCTCTGAGTACCACTGGGGAGAGGGTTTCCCTCAACAGAGCAGTGAGGGTCATGAGCAGGGCACCATGGGTGGTTCAGCTGTGCAGGGTGGGAGGGGAAGTGACAGGACAGCAATAGTGGTAGGAGATTCGGGGAACAGGTCGGTGCTTATGTAGCCTCAGACATGATTCCAGATTAGTATTGTCATGTGAGTGTACCTTTAAGAAATGGGTGTTTATAAATATCTGCAGTGAGAGTACCTTTAAGAAATGGGTGTATATTATAGCAGTGATGTCAGAAAGTGGGTGGAGCTGGGCTGTCTGTCAGCTTTTTACTTTCGTTTTAGGCTGTTTGCTGCAGGGTGTGTTATAGTTTCCTTTTCAGAGCTGGATAGCCGCAGTCACAGCCAGAAAGGGTATTAGTCTCTCGCTCTGTAATCTAAAGACTGTAAATCGATCCTTTGGTAATTTAAAACTAATCACTGCTCTCAGTAGTGACTTTAACCTGATGTGCTTCTGTTAAAAGTTCTTTTTTAAGTCTATTGGATGTTAAAAGGACAGCTTAAGGATTACTTAGTGTTGTATTCTTTGTGGGTTGTATTTGAATTAATGGTTGCTAAGATGTTCACTGTATGTTTTAAAAAGGCTGACTTGAGTTCATAGAATAAACATTGTTTTGCTTTAAAAAATACTTTTCCATTTCTGCTGTACCACACCTGTAGAGTGGGCCGTATGCTCCCCATACTACAATCTATTAAAAGTTGTGGGTCAGGTGAACTCCATGATACACTTTGGGGTTCTCTAAACCCTGGCCCATAACAGTATGCTGTCTTCCTGGTGCATGGGTCATGGGCATAACCAAGCAGCTACAGAGCATACTGGAGGGTCAGGGTACATAGCCAGTGATCGTGGTTCACATTGGCACCTAAGATTTAGGGAGGAATTAGCACATTCTCTGAGGATCATATTTCAATTATCAATTGTTATGAGCGAGGTATCAGTGGATTGATGGCTGGTGAATGTTGTACCATTGTTTTAAAAGGGTGCGAGGAATTGGCCAGAAAATCATAGGCCGGCTTCATTGGTGGACAAATTATTGGAATAATTCTCAGTGACAGGACAAACTCCCACTTCGAAAGGCATGGATTGATCAGGGATAGGCAGCGTAGTTTCATTGAGAGAAAGTAGCAGCTTACGAACTCAATTGAACCTTTTGATGAAGTGACAAGGAGGACTGATGAGGGTAGTGCAGTGGATGTGGACTACATGGATCTTAAAAAGGTTTTTGACAAGGACCCACATGGCTGACATTTCATAAAAGTGTGATCTCCTTGGATACAGAGGAATGTGGCTCAGTGATTAACGGATGTTTTAGCGAATGGTTCTCAATGGAGTTTGAGTGGGCGGGCCCCTGTTGTTTGTTGTATATATGAATGATTTGGGCTTAACTGCAGGAGACATGATCAGGAAGTTTGCAGATGCCACATAAATTGGCCGTGTAGTTGATAGTGAAGAGGATAGCTGTCGACTCCAGAATGATATCAGTGGGTTGGTTGAGTGGGCAGAGAAGTGGCAAGTGGAGTTCAATCTGAAGATGTGTGAGGTAATGCATTTGGGGAGGGTGAACAAAGCAAGGGGGTACTCAATAAATGGGAAGATATCGAGAGAGGTTGAGGAAGTGAGGGACCTTGGCTTGCACGTCCACAGATCCATGAAGGTGGCAGGACAAGTGGGCAAGGTGGTCAAGAAAGCACATGGAATGTGTTTCTTTATTGGGCAAGATATTGTATACAAAAGCAGGGATGTAAGGTTGAAACTGTCTCAAACGCTTGTTAGGCTACAGCTGGAGTATTGTGCACAGTTCTGGGCCGGGATTCTCTCCTACCCGATGGGGCGGGGGGTCCCGGCGGGATGGAGTGGCGTGAACCACTCCACTGTCGGGCATCCCTAAAGGTGCGGATTTCTCCGGCCCTGATTCTGATTCCAGAATCTGATTCCAGATTTCTCCGCACCTTTAGGGGCCAAGCCCTCACCTTGAAGGGCTAGGCGCGCGCTGGAGTGGTTGGCGCGCCACCGACCGGCGGGAAAGGCCTTTGGCGCCACGCCAGCTGGGGATGAAAGAGCTTCACCAGGCGGCGGAAGTCCGCACATGCGCGGGAGCGGCAGCAGCTGCTGACGTCATCCCCGCACATGCGCAGGGGGGGGGGTGTCTCTTCCGCGTCGGCCATGGTGAAGACTGTGGTCGAGGCGGAGGGAAAAGAGGCCCGCCCGCGGATCGGTGGGCCCCGATCATGAGCCAGGCCACCGTGGGGGCACCCCCCCGGGGCCAGATCGGCCCGCGCCCCCCCAGGACCCCGGAGCCCGCCCGCGCCACCTAGTCCCGCCGGTAAGAGAGGTGGTTTGATTCCAGCAGCGGGACTTTGGCCCATCGCGGGCCGGAGAATCGCCGGGGCGGGGGGGGGGGGGCTCGCCGACTGGCACGGCGCGATTCCCGCCCCCGCCGAATATCCGGTGCCGGAGAATTCGGCAACCGGCAGGGGCGGGATTCACGCCAGCCCCCGGCGATTCTCTGACCAGGCGGGGGGGTCGGAGAATCCCGCCCCAGGTCACCACAGTACAGGAAGGATATAATTGATCTGGAGGGAGCTCAGAGGAGGTTTACGGGAACGTTGGCAGGGCTTGAAAATTGCAGCTATATAAAGAACAAAGAACAAAGAAAAGTACAGCACAGGAACAGGCCCTTCGGCCCTTATGTCTGTGCCGACCATGCTGCCCGACTAAACTAAAATCTTCTACACTTCCGGGGTCCGTATCCCTCTATTCCCATCCTATTCATGTATTTGTCAAGATGCCCCTTAAACGTCACTATTGTCCCTGCTTCCACCACCTCCTCCGGCAGCGTGTTCCAGGCACCCACTACCCACTACGAGGAGAGATTGGATGGGCTGGGGTTATTTTCCTTGGAACAAAGGAGGCTGAGGGGTGGCCAGTTTGAGCTCTGTCGCTGCTTGGTTATGCCCATGACCCAATGATGAGGGGCTTAGATAGGGTAGATGGGGGAGGCTGGTTTCCTCCAGCAAAGAGATCAATTACCAGGGGCCATAGATTTAAGGTGGTTGGCGGAAGGATTAAAGGGGGTACTAGGAGAAATGTTTTTCACCCAGTGGGTGTGTGGAATTCACTGCCTAAGTTGCCGGAATGCTCAGCTCGTTTAAAAGGTGCCGGGATCTGTATCTGAAGTATTGTAACCTGCAAGCTGCAGACTGTGTGCCTGAAAGTGGGATTAGAATGGGCGGCTAGTTTTGTCTCAGTCGGAGCAGACACAAAGGACTGAATGGCCTCTTTCTGTGCTTTTCTGGTTAAAACTTGCTCCACTTTATCCTGTAGTAAACAAAGAGACGCACTGGACTTTTCTCCCCCGCAACGATAGGATGGGTCTCTTTGTCCCATCGACCATACTCCTAATCAGCTGGCAATCCTGTCTCGGCAGTTCAGAGACTGAATTATCAGACAGTTTATAGAGAGCCACTGGGAAGACTTCTGGCCCGTTTGTAATTTTAATGTTGACTTACACGCCTCCCGCCTGGTAAACAGCAGACCCGATACTGCTGCGAACAAACCTATCTGGGGCATTTTGAAAAGATTGCAAATCCTACATTAGCTTTGATGGACTGATGATTCCCTTGACCGACCTGTAAATTCAAATCTAGCTCATTATTGCTGATTCGTGAAAACAGATATATTTAACTTCAATTAAAGTATCTTGCAGAGCAGAAAGGGGTCGTTCGGCTCATTGTTTCTGTGTCGGCACTTTGAAAGAGCTTTTCCAATTCTCCTCCCTCCTCCGCTCTATTTCCATAGCCCTGAAAATTTCTGTTTTTCCAGAGTCTATCCAATCCCCTTTTGAAAGTTACTACTGAATCTGGTTGCACCGTTTTATTACACATAGTGGGTGATGCAACCACTTGAGCTCTACTCCATATGCAAATCCAAGGCTTATTGCAGCCGGCGTAACTCGAGAAGCAGAGAGGGCTTTAAATTAAATAGAGTGGGGGTGGTTCTAGATAAGGGATACGCAGGCTTACAAAGCAAAAGGATGGGGTAGCATCGCAAGGCAGCTATGTAAGTTGTCGTGTGAGAGTGCCTTTAAGAAATGTGTGTTTATCAAATAGCTGCAGTGATGTCAGTGTGTGGGTGGAGCTGGGCTCTGCTCGGCTTTTACTTTCGTTTTGAGCTGAAAAGCTGCTTTGTGGCTCTGTTTAGTTTCGCCTTGAGTTCGAGAGCTGCAGTCAAAGCAAGCAGGTGTATACTGGTATCTCTCTACAAGCTAAAGAATGTCTTCAGCTCATTTGATGATTTCAAAGTAATTCCCGTTTCTGTAGAAAATTCAAACCTACTGTCTTTGTTAAAAAGTGTTTTGGCTTATGGATGTTGTTAGGAAAGTCACTAAGGGTTACCTATAGAGTACTGTATCATTGAGGGGGGGGGTGTTTATAAAGTGTTAACTGAATTCATAGAATAAACATTGTTTTGTTTTTAAAATACTTTAGATCTCTGTTGCATCACACTGTAAAGTGGGCCCTGTGCTCCCCATAACCAAAATCTATTAAACGTTGTGGGTCAGGTAAACTCCTTGATATATTTTGGAGTTTTCTAAACCCTGGCCCATAACAAGGTACTGATACCCAGAATGTGACAGGAAAGGACAGAGTGTCTATGTGAATTTTAGTAAGGCATTTGACAAGGTCTCAAATGGCAGACTGGTCAAAGAAGTACAAGCCCATGGGATACAGGGTCATGTGGCGAATTGGATCCACAATTGGCTCAGGAACAGGAAACAAAGGGCAATGGTCGCTGGCTGCCCTTGCGACTGGAAAGCTGTTTCAAGTGGTGTTCCGCAAGCCTCGGTGTTGGGACCCCTGCTGTTCGTGTTATGTATTAACGATTTGGACTTGAACGTGGGGGGGGGGGGGGCACGATGGGGAGATTTGCAGTCTACACAAAAATTGGCCGTGTAGTGGATAGTGTAGAGGATAGCTGTAATCTTCAAAATGGTAAAGCTGGGTTTGTGGAGTGGGCAGGAAAATGACAGATGGATTTCAACTCTGAGAGTTCTATGTAAGTGTGAGGTGATGTATTTAGGGAGGTTAAACAGTAAGAGGAACACAAAATAAATGGGAATATACTGAGAGGCGTCGATGAAGTGAGTGATCTTGACGTTCAAGTGCACAGGTCCTAAAAGTAGCAGTACAGGGAGATAAGGTTGGAAAGAAGGCAAATGGAGTGCTTTCCCTCATTGGCAGAGGTATGGAATGCAAAAGTAGGTATATAATAATGGGACTATAAGACACTGGTGAGGCCAGAGCTGGAGTATTGTGTGCAGTTCTGGTCACCACATTACAGGGAGGACATAATTGCTCAAGAGAGAGGGCAGAGGAGATTTACTGGAATGAAATGAATGAAAATGAAAATCACTTATTGTCACAAGTAGACTTCAAATGAAGTTACTGTGAAAAGCCCCTAGTCGCCACATTCCGGCGCCTGTTACGGGAATTGAACCCGCGCTGCTGGCCTGCGTTGGTCTGCTTTCAAAGCCAGCGATTTAGCCCTGTGCTAAATGTTGCCAGGGCTGGAGAATTGTAGCTACGAGGAGATATTGGAGAGGTTGGGGTTGTTTTCTTTGGTACAAGGAAGGCTGAGGGGGTGACATGATTGTGGTGTATAAAATTGTGAGAGGTAGAGTTGGGTAGACAGGACAAAGTTGTTTCCCTTGGCAGAGAGTTCAAAATCCAGGGGTCATAGATTCAAACTAAGTGGCAGAAGGATTAGGGGGCCATGAGGAAGAGCTTTTTTTACGCAGAGGGTGGTGGGTGTCTGGAATTGACTGCCCGAGTTGGTGGTGGAGGCAGAGACCCGAAACTCTCTTAAAAAGTACCTGGATCTGCAGCTTAGGTGCAGGGCTATGGGCTGTGTGCAGAAGATGGGATTAGACAGGGCTCCTGGGTGTCTTTGGGTCGGCATGGACAAGGGGGGCTGAAGGGCCTATTTCTGTGCTGAATCATTTTGATGGTTCTACAGCTCTCGTGTATAAACTTATAAAACAGCAGCAAATAGGGTCAAAGCAGGAAAAATGATAAAAAGGCAGAATTAATGTCTCTTTGCCAAAATGCACAAAGCATTGGGCAAAAAATAAATGAATTAACGGCACAAATTGAGATTAATGGGCATGATTTTGTGGCCCTTGCAGAGGCATGGTTACAAAGAGATCGAAACTTGGAGCTAAATATTCAGGGGTATATGACACTTTGAAAGGACAGGCACGAAGGTAAGGGTGGTTTTTCATAGAAATTACAGTGCAGAAAGCGGCCATTCTGCCCATCGAGTCTGCACCCTACTTAAACCCACACCTCCACCCCGTAACCCAGTATCCCCACCTAACCTTTTGGACACTGAGGTGCAATTTAGCATGGGCAATCCACCTAACCTGCACATCTTTGGACTCTGGGAGGAAACTGGAGCACCAGAGGAAGCCCACGCAGACACGGGGAGAACGTGCAAACTCCACACGGACAGTCACCCTAGGCCAGAATTGAACCCGGGCCCATGGCGCTGTGAGGCAACAGTGCTAACCATTCTGCCACCGTGCCGCCCAGCACTCGGCAAAATCTTGGCAGATAGAATAAAATGCAGGAAAATGTGAAGTTATGCACTTTGGTGGGAAGAATAAAGGAGCTGAATATTATTTAAATGGAGAGAGACGGCAGAAAACTGCAGCTCAGAGGGATTTGGGGGTCCTCGTGTATAAATCACAAATCACATGCAGGTTCAGCAGGTCATTGGGAAGGGAAATGGAATGTTGGCCTTTGTTTCAAAGAGAATGGAGTTTAAAAACAGGGCAGCCCTGCTAAAACTAAACAAAGCACTAGTTAGTTCATACCTGGAATACTGTCAACAGTTTTGGTTCCCCTTACCGAAGAAAAGATATACTGGAATTGGAGGCAGACTAGAGAAGGTTCACTGGGTTGATCCTGGGTATGTGGTTGACTCTTAGCTGCCCCTCAAAGGCAATTCAGGATGGGCAATAAATGCTGGCACAGCCTGCGATGCCCACGTCCCATGAACGAATAAAAAAAAATGGAGTGGCTTCCTTGTGAGGAGAGGTTGCGTCGTTTGGGCCGGTACTCATTGGAGTTTAGAAAAGTGAGAGATGGCCTTATATTTCGGATTCTCAGGGGGCTTGACAGGGTCGATGCTGAGAGGATGTTTCCTCTTGTGGGAGAGTCGAGGACAAGAGGGCAGAATCTCAGGGTGAGGGGTCACCCATTGAAGACGGAGATGAGGAGGAATTTCCTCTCTCAGAGGGGAGTGAATCTGTGGAATTCTTTACCACACAGAAATGTAGAGTCTGGGAAGATAAGTATGTTCAAGACTAAGAGAGACAGATTTTTAATCAGTGAGGGAATCAATGGTTATGGCAGAGCAGACTCAATGGGCCGAATGGCTTGTTTCTGCTCCTATACCTTAAAGCCTTATCTGTGCTTGCACACAAAAGCCTGCAGGAATTTTTTTAATCAAATGATTGCATTCTGAAACATATGCACTGAATCATCCATTATGGACAGGAGAGAGGCTAAATTAATTTCACCCTCTCCCATGTGTCCATAAACTAAGGCGCTTTTGAATTATTTTTAAAGTAGGTTTGTGACATCGCTGCCCAAGCCCTCAATTGATGTGATCTAATTTAATAATAACTTGCAGCAAACTCGTATCACGGTTAACTCGGAAGGAAGGATTATTCACACTCAAACCAAATGCGGGGGTGGGGGGTAGTGCTAAGTGTATCCTCACAAACACACACACACCTACAGTAAGGGGGATGGAAAGAGGAAGATTTACAACTGAGGCGACAACAGCAAAAGAATCACAGAAATAGTTATTTGTTCGCTTGATTTCCAAAGTCTGAGAAGTCAAAGTCCAGAGCGTGTTTCCTTCAGGGTGGAGTTCAGTCCAGGTGATTTCTTGTTAGAGACAACAGCACCAGAGTCCTTGAAACGAAAGAACAAAGAATAAAGAAAAGTACAGCACAAGAACAGGCCCTTCGGCCCTCCAAGCCTGCGCCGACCATGCTGCCCGTCTAAACTGAAATCTTCTACACTTCCGGGATCCGTATCCCTCTATTCCCATCCTATTCATGTATTTGTCAAGATGCCCCTTAAACGTCACTATCGTCCCTGCTTCCACCACCTCCTCCGGTAGCGAGTTCCAGGCACCCACTACCCTCTGTGTAAAAAACTTGCCTCGTACATCTCCACTAAACCTTGCCCCTCAAAGGTTTAAGGTAACCTATGCCCCCTAGTAATTGACCCCTCTACCCTGGGGAAAAGCCTCTGACTATCCACTCTGTCTATGCCCTTCATAATTTTGTAGACCTCTATCAGGTCTCCCCTCAACCTCTGTCGTTCCAGTGAGAACAAACCGAGTTTATTCAACCGCTCCTCATAGCGAATGCCCTCCATACCAGGCAACATTCTGGTAAATCTCTTCTGCACCCTCTCTAAAGCCTCCACATCCTTCTGGTAGTGTGGCGACCAGAATTGAACATTATGCTCCAAGCCTAACTAAGGTTCTACACAGCTGCAACATGAAAGATGATGTGGCACGATGGAGATTCTTAGACCGCTTGGCAGTCACTGATTGGAGAATTAAGTATATCAGACAGACTTCAAAGATTTGAAAGATGGCAGCGGACTGCTTGCTCAACTGGAGGCAGCTGAATATTTTCCAGTTGGTCTTAAAGCAGCAGTTGGAGGGCTCCTCAGCTCTCAGTTCTTTAGCACACTGGGCTAAATCGCTGGCTTTGAAAGCAGACCAAAGCAGGCCATCAGCATGGTTCAATTCCCCTAACAGCCTCCCCGAGCAGATGCCGGAATATGGCGACTAGGGGCTTTTCACAGTGACTGCATTTGAAGCCTACTTGTGACAATAAACAATTTTCAGTTTTCAAAGAACAAGGAACTATAGAAATTTCAAAATGCTCACTCGAGTACATGGTTAAAGTCCGAAATGGACACAATGAGAATTTAAGTTCAAATAGTACCAAGAACTTACCTTTATCAGTCGTGGATTAGATTCCAACAGCGGGGAAGTTACGTGGGAACTGTGCAGGACTTTGGTTAGGTTAGGCCACAGCTTTAAACAGAAATTTTCATGGGACGTGGATGTCGCTGGGCCAGTTTTTATTGCCCGTCCTTGAGGGCATTTCAGAGTCGGTCAACCAGATTGCTGTTGATCTGGCATCACATGTAGGCCAGACCAGGTAAGGATGGCAGATTTCCCATTCGTGAACTAGATGGGTTTTTCCAATAATCGATTCATCATTAGACATTTAATTCTAGATTTTAAAAAAAATTTAGAGTACCCAATTCATTTTTTACAATTAAGGGGCAATTTAGCGTGTTCAATCCACCTACCCTGTACATCTTTGCGTTGTGGGGGTGAAACCCACGCAAACACGGGGAGAATGTGCAAACTCCACACGGACAGTGACCCAGAGCCAGGATCAAACCTGGGGCCTCGGCGCCATGAGACAGCAGGGCTAACCCATAATTCTAGATTTTTATTGAATTCAAATTTTACCACTTCCCATGACAGGACTTGAACCTGGATCGTCAGAGAATGACTCTGGGTCTCTGGATGACTAGTCCAGCGACAATACCACTACGCTACTGCCTCCGCTGGAGTACTGTGTTCAGTTCTGGGGCGCGATTCTCCGACCCCCCACCGGGTCGGAGAATCGCCGGGGGGGGGGGGGGGGGCGGCGTGAATCCTGTCCCCGCTGTGTCGCAAATTCTCTGCCACCGGAGATTCGGCGGGGGCGGGAATCGCGTCGCGCCGGTCGGCGGGAATCCCCCGGCAATTCTCCGGCCCGCGATGGGCCGAAGTCCTGCCGCTGTCAACCCTCTCCCGCCGGCGTGGATTAAACCACCTATCTTACCGGCGGGTGCAGGCGGTGCGGGCGGGCTCTGGGGTCCTGGGGGGGGGGCGCGGGCCGATCTGGCCCCGGGGAGTGCCCCCACGATGGCCTGGCCCGCGATCGGGGCTCACCGATCCGCGGGCGGGCCTGTGCCGTGGGGGCACTCTTTTCCTTCCGCCTTCGCCATGGTCTCCACCATGGCAGAGGCGGAAGAGACCCCCTCCACTGCGCATGCGCGGGGATGCCGTCAGCGGCCGCTCCCGCGCATGCGCCGCCCGGCAAAGTCATTTCTGCGCCAGCGGGCGGGGCGCCGAATACCTTTCCCACCAGCCGGCAGGGGGGAAATCACTCCGGCGCGGGCCTAGCCCCTCAAGGTGAGGGCTCGGCCCCTCAAGATGTGGAGGCATCCGCACCTTTGGGGCGGCGTGATGCCGAACTGATTCGCGCCGTTTTTGGCGCCGGTCGGCGGACATCGCGCCGATTATGGAGAATCCCGCCCCTGGTCACCGCACTATTGGATGGATGTGACTGCACTAGAGAGGATGCAGACGAGTTCACCAGGATGCTGCCTGGGATGGAGCTTTATCGTTATGAAGAGAGGCTGGGTAAAATAAGATCGGGTCGTTTCCTTTGGAGCAGAGAAGGTTGAGAGGGACCTCAGTGATAAGTATAAGGTTATGAGGGGCATGGACAGGGTGGCTATGAAGCAGCTGTTTCCCCCAGTTGAAGGCTCAATCACAAGGGGGCTGAATTTTAAGACAGGAGGTTTAGAGGGGATTTGAAGAAAGCATTTTTCACTTTGAGGGTGGTGGGAATCTGGAATGCCCGGCCTGGGAGGGTAGTTGAGTCAGGGAACCTCACAACCTTTAAATAGTATATGGATGGACACTTGAAATATCATACATAACATTCAAGGCTGTGGGCCAAGTGCTGAGAAGTGGGGTTAGTGAACATTAGAGTCGAGTTTGTTGGCGAAAGCTTGATGGGCCAAAGAACCTCTTCTGTAATACAAGACCATAAGACATAGGAGCAGAATTAGGCCACTCGGCCCATCGAGTCTGCTCCGCCATTCAATTTTGGCTGATATTTTCTCATCCCCATTCTCCTGCCTTTCCCCCCATAACCCCTGATCCCGTTATTAATCAAGAACCTGTCTATCGCTTTCTTAAAGACAATCAGTGATTTGGCCTTCACAGCCTTCTGCGGCAAAGAGTTCCACAGATCCACCACCCTTTGGCTGAAGAAATTCCTCCTCATCTCAGTTTTAAAGGATCGTCCCTTTAGTCTGAGATGGTGTCCTTTGGTTCTAGTTTTTCCTACAAGTGGAAACATCCTCTCCACGTCCATTCTATCCAGGCCTTGCAGTATCCTGTAAGTTTCAATAAGGTCCCCCCTCATCCTTCTAAACTCCAACAAGTACAGACCCAGAGTCCTCAAACGTTCCTCATATGACAAGTTCTTCATTCCAGGGATCATTCTTGTGAACCTCCTCTGGAACCTTTCCAAGGCCAGCACATCCTTCCTTAGATATGGGGCCCAAAACTGCTCACAATACTCCAAATGGGGTCTGACCAGAGCCTTATACAGCCTCAGAAGTACATCCCTGTTCCTGTATTCTAGCCCTCTCGACATGAATGCTAACATTGCATTTGTCTTCCTAACTGCCGGCTGAACCTGCACATTAACCTTAAGAGAATCGTGAACAAGGACTCCCAAGTCTCTTTGTGCTTCTGCTTTCTGAAGCATTTCCCCATTTAGAAAATAGTCTATGCCTAGATTCCTTCTTCCAAAGTGCATAACCTCACACTTTTCCACATTGTATTTCATTGCCCACTCTCCTAGCTTGTCCACGTCCTTCTGCAGCCCCCTTGCTTCCTCAATACTACCTGTCCCTCTACAGAACTTTGTATCATCTGCAAACTTGGCAACAGTGCCTTCAGTACCTTCTTCCAGATCATTAATGTATATTGTAAAGAGTTGTGGTCCCAACACAGAGCCTTGAGGCACACCACTAGTCACTGGCTGCCATCCTGAAAAAGACCCCTTTATCACCACTCTCTGCCTTCTGCCAGTCAGCCAATCCTCTATCCATGCCAGGATCTTATCCTGAGCACCATGTGCTCTTAACTTATTTAACAGTCTCCTCTGCGGCTCCTCGTCAAAGGCCTTCTGGAAATCTAAATAAACCACGTCCACTGGTTCTCCTTTGTCTAACTTGCTTGTTACCTCCTCAAAGAACTCTAACAGATTTGTCAGACATGACCTCCCTTTGACAAAGGGACTCAGTCCTATTTTACCAAGCACTTCCAAGTGCTTTGCGATCTGGGGCGAAATTCTCCGACCCCCCTGCCGGGTCGGAGAATCGCCGGGGGCTGGCGTGAATCCCACCCCCGCTGGGTGCCGAAGTCTCTGGCTCCGGATATTCGGCGGGGGCGGGAATCGCGCCGCGCCGGTTGGCGGCCCCCCCCCCCGCTCGATTCTCCAGCCCGGATGGGCCGAAGTCCCGCCGCTAAAATGCCTGTCCCGCTGGCGTAAGTTAAACCACCTACCTTACCGGCGGGACAAGGCAGCGCGGGCAGGCTCCGGGATCCTGGGGGGGGGAGCGGGGCGATCTGGCCCCGGGGGGTGCCCCCACGGTGGCCTGGCCCGCGATCGGGGCCCACGATCCGCGGGCTGGCCTGTGCCGTGGGGGCACTCTTTCCCTTCCGCCTCCGCCACGGTCTCCACCATGGTGGAGGCGGAAGAGACTCCCTCCACTGCGCATGCGCGGGAAACTGTCAGCGGCCGCTAACGCTCCCTCACATGCGCCGCCCGGAGATGTCATTTCCGCGCCAGCTGGCGGGGCACCAAAGGCCTTTTCCGCCAGCTGGCGGGGCGGAAATTCATCCGGTGCCGGCCTAGCCCCTCAATGTTGGGGCTCGGCCCCCAAAGATGCGGAGCATTCCGCACCTTTGGGGCGGCGCTATGCCCGTCTGATTTGCGCCGTTTTGGGCGCCAGTCGGCGGACAGCGTGCCGTTTCCGGAGAATTTCGCCCCTCATCTTTAATAACAGACTCTAAAATCTTATCAATGACCAAAGTCATGCTCACCGGCCTATATTTCACGTCTTTTGCCTCCCTCCTTATATTGTACTATATGATTCTAACGTGGACAGCAGTGGCTCAAGGAGGCAGCTGAACAGTACCTTCTCAGGCTGCATCACAGCCTGGTATGGCAACTGCTCGGCCCAAGACCGTAAGAAACTACAGAGAGTCGTGAACACCGCCCAGTCCATCACATGAACCTGCCTCCCATCCATTGACTCGGTCTACACCTCCTGCTGCCTGGGGAAAGCGGGCAGCATAATCAAAGACCCCTCCCACCCGGCTTACTCACTCTTCCAACTTCTTCCATCGGGCAGGAGATACAAAAGTCTGAGAACACGCACTAATAGATTCAAAACCAGCTTTTTCCCCGCTGTTACCAAACTCCTGAATGACCCTCTTATGGACTGAACTGATCTCTCTGCACATCTTCTCTACTGAGTAGTACTACACTCCTTATGCTTCATCCGATGCCTGTGTCTATGTATTTACATTGGGTATTTATGGTATGTCCTTTGTTTTTTCATGTATGGAATGATCTGTCTGGACTGTACGCAGAACAATACTTTTCACTGTGCCTCGGTACACGTGACAATAAATTAAATCCAAATCAAGGACAAATTGGGATGGGCAATAAATGTTGCCCTATCCAGCAACACCCACATCCCACGAACAAATATTGAAAATATAAATTTATGGATATGTGATTGCCCCATTCACCTGTCTGTCTACATCCTTCTGAAGTATGTGAATCCCCCCTCCCACTATTCATTACTTATCCATAGTTTATCTCATCCATCCTTTGTAATTATGTCTGGTATGACCAATCCGGGTCATTAATGTGTATCAAGTGGGGCAGTGGTCTTTGCCACCGGCTGCTGGAAAACACCACTTTATATTTCCCTCGCACCCGAATAACAATTGTTCACCACGACCGTCTCCTTTCTGTCCCAGAGCCAATTTTGTGTCCACGCTGGCCTGATTTAACTAATCCAGTGTTTATTGAAGGAAGTAAATTGCACATTGCAACAGGGACAAGCCAAGCCTCTCTTCCCATGAATACATTAAGAAAGACAGCCTAACCACGTATTCTTCCCTTCCAGCAGGCAATTAGAGACAGTGTCTCGTGAAATCGTATTTAGCTGCAGGAATTCAGTGAAGCATGGTATGTGAGCACAAGGAAGAAGTTTACAATAATCTTCAAATCCCATCAGTGGAACGTTGATCCAAAGCTCCTGGTGAAACGTTATAAATGGTCACCTTTTATGGTATATGTTCACTGTATGTTCTTATGTTCTTATGTATAGCTATCTCTCTATCATCGCCCCTGCCTTGGTTCATCCACCCAGAAACAAATCCCTTCACCCTCCATCCGTGTCTTTGTTACCTCCAGACATGCCATCCCAACACATTCCCGGTTCCACCTTCCATAAATTTCAGCTGCTCAGAAACTTTGATGCCTGCTGCCCATACCCTAACTCGCGCCAAGTCTCGTTCACCCGTCAACCCCCGTTGCTCAATGAGCTACATTGGCTTCTTGTCTGCCAATGCCTGCTCCTGTTTACGAGTCCATCCACGGCCTCACTTCTCCTTATCTCTATCCCCTCCTCCAGCCCTAAAAACCCTCCAAGGTCTCTGCCCCCCCCCCTCCAATTCTGGACTCTTGCGCAGCCATGATTTTAACGCTTCACCATTGGTGGCCATGGTTTCCGAGCTCTGGGAAACCCTCCTTAAACTTCCCTGCCTTCACTTTCGCTAACACTCCACATTCAACACTATCCTTAAGGCCTGACTCTCCTAATGCTTTTGGCTACCTGTCCTTAAGTGACTGGGTGACAGAGCTTGCTTTATAATGCTTTTATGTTCTGTTACGTTTACTGTCAAGCACACTGGTGTGCTTTCATGGCACGAAGGGCACTACATAAATGAAAGTTGTTGTTGGGTACTGTTATTATAAATCTCAAATTACGCTTTGTCCATTATTGCTTCCAAAGGTATTCTGACTGGGTGTGCCCGATACGTTGAAGCACGCCCCCATCGCAGAGATACCAACACAGTCACACCAGCAAAGGAAGCAACAAGAGCTTGTTGAAATCCAATAGCCTGTTAGAGTGATGAATCCTCCAACAGAAAAGGTTCTTGGCTGTTCTCCAGTGCAAAGGTTAATGGGACAATGAACTGCTCCAAACCCACCACGAACAAATAACTGGGAGAAAGGTATTGACTGTGATAGTTTTCACTGAATGAACAATTACTGAGAATTCTCAAAAGAGGCTAGGGGAACAAGAAAGTTACACAGTGAACTGAATTATTCCAAGACTGCATGGGAACCACACTTTGTTTTTTGTTTAGTCTTGTTTTTCTGGAAGCTAGGTGTATCATTTACAAAATACAATTAGATAAAAGAACCAAGGCTTCTCACTGGTGTTCAAAATGGGTAGTCGAATGCAAATCAACTTCAACCCTCCCAGGACACCAATGTTACTGTGCGGTGGAGAGGATGATTTAAAGTTCACGAGACCTTGATGGAGGAGGGGGAAAGGAGGAGAGCTATCTCATATCTGCAGGGAGGTTACATACATAGATATGGAGAAGATAGGAGCAGGAGGAGGACTTTTTATCCCTTCGAGCCTGCTCCGCCATTCATCACCATCATGGCTGATCATCCAACTCAATAGCTTAATCCTGCTTTCTCCCCATAGCCTTTGATCCCATTCTCTCCAAGTGCTATAGGTTAGCAGGAGGCCCTCCAGACACACACACACACACACTGAACGCACTGTGAGTAGATGGTCATGGAGTTCAATGCCAGTGTCGAGCACCAAAGGCGAGATTGTGAAATTTCCCTTCCTCCTTGACCCCTTTCTGTTTTTTGGTTCCTTTGTTTGTCCCAATGCAAGCACCGCCGCCCCTCCCCCACAGAGCCACCTGTCACTTGTTCTTTAGTTCTGCTTTCACTCTGCGCTGATCTTTGTTCTCTTAACACACTCTGTTCTCTTACCTTAATGCCATTACTATTCTTAATCCTTATTGCTCCCATTAACGCCCACTTTGTCTCACGTCCGTGACAGCTTTGTCAATCACTTCTCAGCTCAGGCCTATCTCCGACCTTCTATTCTGTCCCACCTCCCCCACCCCCCTCTCTAACTATAAAAACCTTTACATTTGTACCCGTCTTCAGGCCTGAAGAAGGGTCACACGGACTCGAAAGGTCAACTCTGTTCCTCTCTGCCCAGGTGCTGCCAGGCCTGCTGAGTTTGCCCAGCACTTTCTGTTTTTGGTTCCAGTTCCAAAGATGTAATCGCTGTTGTAACATAGGGGATTGGGAGCGTTTGAAGATCCATTCCCTGAACTTGACCACTCATGTGAGGTCATTGAACTATTCTTGCCGCACTGCAGCTAGGTCGTTGTGTTGGCCAGGCCTGTCCCTCAGGCTCACACCCTTCAGCTGCTTCATCGATGACCATGCCTCCCACAATCAAGGCTCACTGTCCCAATGCAGTGTTGAGGGAGTGCTGCGGAGTCAGAGGTGGTATCTTTCAGCTGAAACGTGAAACCGAGGCTCTGTCTACATTCTCAAATGGATGTAAAAGGAATTATCCCAATGTCTTGACCGACATCTATCCCTTGACCAACGTCACGGGACAGATTATCTGGTCATCAACACATTATCGTTTGTGGCCGTTTGCCGTACATAGATTGGATGCTACGGTCAGAAGTCTCCGGCCGTTGGCTGGTGGTAGGATTCTCTGGTCCCTCCAGCAGTGAACCTCCTGCCCGCGGGTTTACAGGTGGCGTGGGGCAGCTTCAATGGGAATTCCATGAAGCTTTCTGATGTTCCATAGAGCCACAAATAGGGATTTCTGCTGATGGTTTCCAGTGGTCATTTCCAGTCGCAATTCCTCAGCCGATGAATCATTGGAAAGACATTTCTCAACTTAATCCCTGGTTAAACTGTGGGACCATTTGGTTCACAACCATCACGGAACCCAGTGGAATCTCCTGTTAGCTTTGTCGAGCCTCTTTCACTGACCCGCAGCATTTGCACCCTCCTCCCAGGGCCAGTGGTCAATCTTGAACCATTGGATGTGTCAGAGGAAGGATTTCTAATGACCACAATCTCGCCCTGGGTTGCAATCACTCAACAGTTCTTGGACTGGAGCCACAAGACTGGCGAGGAGACCCGGAAAGGCTGCTCGCTGGGCTTCCCATCCTTAGCTGGGGGTCCTGCTGTGGGATCTGAGGGACTGCAGTGAGGTGAGCGCTCCTAAGGATGCAAGGAACTTATCCACCCAATCGGACATGGATGGAAGTAGTCGAGAAAGTCAGCAGTGGGCGGTCTCTCTAACCTAGAGGCACGGCAGTAAAATAATCCAGGAAGTCGAAAATGGTAAACATAAAAGACAGGAGCAGGAATTGGCCAGTTGGCCCATCGAGACTGCTCTGCCATTCAATACCATCACGGCTGATGCACTTTGCTCCCCATATCTTTTGATTCGGACTCCATCCCCTCTGTTCTGTGAAGCGCCATGTGGTTGAGCAGGTGCTGCTGCCCCTGGTATGGGAGCTGTTCCAGCTGCTCTTCTTCCTCGTCAGACTCGAAGGTGGAATCGCGGAGTGAAGGTGGGCAGTCGAGAACTGCAGCCGGAGGTGAGTGAAGTGCGAGGAAGGTGAAATGATCTCTAATAAGTTGTAGCTGACCTGCCAAGCAGTGGAAGTGCTCTCGGAGAGGAGAAGTGCCTGGAACAGCAGCCTCTCGCCTGGCCGTGGCTGCAGCTCTTCAGCGCAAAGGATTAAAAGCCTTCCCAACTTGTCAGTTTCACGGGAGAAGCTCTTGCCACTCTGTCCTCACCTCAATCACCCTGTGAGTTCTCCACCACTTGGGAAATAGTTGCACTGGCTGCTCCAGCGAGAATCTTCGGTTAAGAAACTAGTTAATGACCGATTGGAACATTTAAACGCCTTAACACCACTGGCCTTGAATCCCATCCTGTGAAACAAGCAGGATCTTGACCCACCCGCGCGAACCCGCCTCCTCTTCGCTGGAGCAATTGCTCCTGTTAAATCTGTTTCTCGCTTTCCACAGAATCTGCCAGACCTGCTGAGTTTCCCCAGCCTTTGCTCTTTCTTTTTCAGATTTTCAAAGGTTTTGCTCCTTTAATGCTTCATTTATGGCCGGTTAATAATCCTGGAATCCTGGATGGAAATCGAGTTTTCGAAACGTGAAGTTCATCACCCTGACTGGCATCTGGCAGAGTTCAGAATCCCAAAGAACAGCAACTAATTGAACACCATACGTTATAAACCCCAGCGTCCCTGCCTTAAATTTCCCTGTGAGTTATCAGTGTTGCGAACATTTTGCGGATATGTGTCAATTTCCTCTCTCTGTTACTTTCGCAGTGACGGTACCCCATTTCGTTAAAACAGATTAACACCTCTGATAAAAAAACAATTGGAAGGATGAATTTGAAGATTCAGCCATTGTGTTTCATACCGATGCCGTGATGGGATTTCAGGCTAATATCACTTCTGTAATATCAGTGAGAGATGTTTCAGTTTGGTTTAGCTATCGTGTCGCAAAGTGTCATTTTTCATTCTTTATTCTTGCATGGGGTGTGAGCGTTAGGTCTACAAAATTATGAGGGGCATAGACAGAGTGGATAGTCAGAAACTTTTCCCCAGGGTAGAGGGATCAATTAGTAGGGGGCATAGGTTTAAGGTGCGAGGGGCAAGGTTTAGAGGAGATGTACGAGGCAAGTTTTTTACTCAGAGGGTAGTGGGTGCCTGGAACTCGCTGCCGGAGGAGGTGGTGGAAGCAGGGACGATAGTGACATTTAAGGGGCATCTTGACAAATACATGAGTAGGATGGGAATAGAGGGATACGGACCCCGGAAGTGCAGAAGATTTTCGTTTAGACGGGCAGCATGGTCGGCACAGGCTTGGAGGGCCGAAGGACCTGTTCCTGTGCGGCACTTTTCTTTGTTCTTTGTTAGCTACAAGGCCACCATTATTTGCTCATTGCTAATCACCCGTGCTCATCCATTCCCGGGGTAGTTTAGAGATGACCACAGTGCTGCTGTGGGCCTGGAGTCACAAGTAGGTCAGACCAGGTAAGGCTGGCAGATTTCCCTCCCTTCCAGGAACATTAGTGAACCAGGTGAGCTTTAATGAGAATTAATGTTAGTTTCCTGGTCGCCATCACTGAGGCTAGCTTATAATTGGAACCATAGAATTCCTACAGTGCAGATGGAGGCCGTTCGGCCCATTGAGTCTACCGACCCTCTGAAAGAGCACACCACCAAGGCCCATTCCCCTGCCATATACCCGTAACCTATACATCCCTGGACACCAAGGGGCAATTCAGCATGGCCAATCCACCTAATCTGCACATCTTTGGTCTGTGGGAGGAAACCGGAGCACCCGGAAGAAACCCGCGCAGACACGGGGAGAAAGTGCAAACTCCACACAGTCACCCAAGCTGGAATCGAACCCGGGGTCCCTGGTGCTGTGAGGCAGCAGTGCTAACCACTGTGCCACCGTGCCGCCAGATTCATTATTAATTAGAATCTAAATTTCACTGTCTGCCAGGGTGGGATTTGAACCCCGAGCATTAGCCAAGGCCTCTGGATTACTAACCCGATGACATTACAATTACACCACCAAATCCACCATCTCCTCTAATTTTAAGGAATTTGTTATTTGCCCGTCTTTGGGGCAGTTTTATTGGGTCAGGAACTACTGGAAAATAATCCAACATCCAGTTGGGTGAGTTGGCATCAGCGTGTAAAATAAAATCCAGCGTGCTTCGGGAGGAGTTTTTTCTGTGAGTTGCAAGTTGCTGTGTGTGCCGAGAGGAAGGTGGGCCGTGTAATGCTCTTGTCGGCGGGCTTGATCTATATTGCAAGAATACTTATAGCTAAAGCTATAAATGATTGGGAGCAGCACGGTAGCACAGTGATTAGCACAATTGTTTCACAGCTCCAAGGTCCCAGGTTCGATTCCCAGCTTGGGTCACTGTCTGTGCGAGTCTGCACGTTCTCCCCGTGTCTGCGTGGGTTTCCTCCGGGTTCTCCGGTTTCCTCCCACAGTCCAAAGATGTGCAGGTTAGGTGGATTGGCCATGCTAAATTGCCCTTAGTGTCCAAAATTGCCCTTAGTGTTGGGTGGGGTTGCTGGGTTATGGGGATAGGGTGGAGATGTGGGCCTGGGTAGGGTGCTCTTTCCAAGAGCCAGTGCAGACTCGATGGGCCGTATGGACTCCTTCTGTACTGTAGACCCTATGATTTATTAACATTAACTGTGGGTTAAATATATACAAAACAACAGATGAATAACAGTATGAACATACACAAGCAATCTCTCTCCCAGCTCCCTAGTCAGCCTGAGGTCACCTCACTCTAACATTCAGTTATACACTATTGAGACTCCTAGTGGTCAGTCGGTCAACTACAACACAACCATGATGTCACTAACAGGCAGCACTCACATTTGACGTTGACATCTCAGTTACCTGATTTTAACCTTGTGCTTCACACATCTCATGCTGCCAGCTGCCTGGGCCTTATGGAGGACATGGTTCTCCTCATTGTAGGGTTAACGTGAAAGAGGCCCATGATGCCTGACATTGTTGAGAACATTACGGGTGATGGCCTGCTCCAGACTCGTGCCTCGTCTCGGATCCCAGCTCATCCTCACCCCTATTCTCCGATACGATGAGCAATCTGTAGATGGTGTGACCATGGAATTTGTTTCCCAATCCCTTACCTCGATATAAGAACATAAGAACTAGGAGCAGGAGTCGGCCATCTGGCCCCTCGAGCCTGCTCCGCCATTCAATGAGATCATGGCTGATCTTTTGTGGACTCAGCTCCACTTTCCGGCCCGAACACCATAACCCTTAATCCCTTTATTCTTCAAAAAACTATCTACCTTTATCTTAAAAACATTTAATGAAGGAGCCTCAACTGCTTCACTGGGCAAGGAATTCCATAGATTCACAACCCTTTGGGTGAAGTAGGTCCTCCTAAACTCAGTCCCAAATCTACTTCCCCTTATTTTGAGGCAATGCCCCCCTAGTTCTGCTTTCACCCACCAGTGGAAACAACCTGCCCGCATCTATCCTATCTATTCCCTTCATAATCTTATATGTTTCTATAAGATCCCCCCCCCCCCCCCCCCCCCCCCGCCTTCCTTCTAAATTCCAACGAGTACAGTCCCAGTCTACTCAACCTCTCCTCGTAATCCAACCCCCTCAGCTCTGGGATTAACCTAGTGAATCTCCTCTGCACACCCTCCAGCGCCAGTATGTCCTTTCTCAAGTAAGGAGACCAAAACTGAACACAATACTCCAGGTGTGGCCTCACTAACACCTTATACAATTGCAGCATAACCTCCCTAGTCTTAAACTCCATCCCTCTAGCAATGAAGGACAAAATTCCATTTGCCTTCTTAATCACCTGTTGCACCTGTAAACCAACTTTTTGCGACTCATGCACTCGCACACCCAGGTCTCTCTGCACAGCGGCATGTTTTAATATTTTATCCTTTAAATAATGATGTCAACCTTTTCCTTTCCGATTTTCTGCTTTTGGATACCCAGGGCAAACATACCACCCCCAAGAACTTGCCACCTCCCCAACCAAAGCAACCCTTGAGAGAGAGAGAGAGAGAGCAAATGCTCAGCACAGTTAAAGACATCCCATCATTTGAGCTGACACTTACGGCCACCAGCTGAAATACTGGCGCCCGTACATACCTTAGAGCCTAATAAAGAACATAAGAAATGGGGTCAGGGTAGGCCATTCAGCCCTTCAAGCCCGCTCAATAAGATCATGGCTGGACAGATTGTGACCTCAGCTTCATTGTCCTGTCTGCCCACCGTAATCCATGACCCTTTGGTCAATCTATCCAGCTCGGCCTAGAATGACGCAGCCACCCCTCCTTCCTGGGGAAGCGAATTCCACAGAGTAACGACTCTTTGCCAGAATAAATTCCTCCTCATCGCTGCCTTAAATGAAAGACCCCTATGGGTCCCAGAGTTCTAGACTTCCATGGGGACGAGATTGGGGGGAACGGGGGACATTCTCTCAGAATCCACCCTGTCAAGCTCTCAAGCCCCCTTGGAATCCTGTATGTTTCAATAAGCTTCAACTTTTCTTCATCAGCCAAGCCCCCTCATTTCAGGATTCAGCTTTCACTGAGCTGCTTCCAATGAGGTCCCTCTTCAAGGCAGTAATTATGCAAGGGAGAACGGCTGGTTCCTGTACCCGCTCCCGGGAGGGTGGCGTTGCAATCGTGTTCAGCCACAGGAGGTTCAGGTGAGGGCCTCATTCGGCAGAATAGGGGAGAATTCTAGTCAGGTTATTGGGTTCGTTGATCATGAAAGATCAAAGGGCATGAAAGAGTGCAGCTCCAACTTGGCAGAGGGCCTTGCCCAGAACCTGCCCTCTTTACAGTCTCTGCTTCATCATTTCTACTGGCCCTAGGTGCTGTAAAAGCCTCCACGGGGTCCGCAGGGACACCCCAATTGATCTCTTCATGGGGCTCATGGAATACGAGCTTCCCCACTAGTGGGCGGAGGCCCACTTAGCTGGGGCTCGCAAGATCGAGCAGAATTGGCTGTCACAACAGACTCTGTGGTCTAAATTGGGCGGAGAGATGGCAGATGGAGTTTAATCCGGACAAATGTGAGGTAATGCATTTTGGAAGGTCTAATGCAGGTAGGGAATATACAGTGAATGGTAGAAACCTCAAGGGTATTGAAAGTCAAAGAGATCTAGGAGTACAGGTCATTGAAAGGAGCAACACAGGTGGAGAAGGTAGTCAAGAAGGCATACGGCATGCTTGCCTTCATTGGCCGGGGCATTGAGTATAAGAATTGGTAAGTCATGTTGCAGCTGTATAGAACCTTAGTTAGGCCACACTTGGAGTATAGTGTTCAATTCTGGTCGCCACACTACCAGAAGGATGTGGAGGCTTTAGAAAGGGTGCAGAAGATATTTACCAGAATGTTGCCTGGTATGGAGGGCATTAGCTATGAGGAGCGGTTGAATAAACTTGGTTTGTTCTCACTGGAACGAAGGAGGTTGAGGGGAGACCTGATAGAGGTATACAAAATTATGAGGGGCATAGACAGAGTGGATAGTCAGAGGCTTTTCCCCAGGGTAGAGGGGTCAATTACTAGGGGGCATAGGTTTAAGGTGAGAGGGGCAAGGTTTAGAGTAGATGTACGAGGCAAGTTTTTTACGCAGAGTGTAGTGGGTGCCTGGAATTCGCTACCGGAGGAGGTGGTGGAAGCAGGGACGATAGTGACATTTAAGGGGCATCTTGACAAATACATGAATAGGATGGGAATAGAGGGCTACGGACCCAGGAAGTGTAGAAAATTGTAGTTTAGTCGGGCAGCATGGTCGGCACGGGCTTGGAGGGCCGAAGGGCCTGTTCCTGTGCTGTACATTTCTTTGTTCTTGTTCTTTGTTCTAAATAGTTTGCTGCCATAGGCAGACTTTATGCAACCTTAATTAAAATGTATGTTCTTCCTGCCGCTGGCTTCCTGATCATTAAAGGGGCGCTACAGCAAAGGGTCACTAAGTTGGCCCCCTGGGAGGAGCGTGTTTTCCTGGGGTGAGAGGCTGAACAAATTGAGCCTGTATTCTCTGGAGTTTAGACAGATGGGAGGTGATCCCATTGAAATATGCAAGATTCTGAAGGGGTTGGATAGGGTGGATGCTGAGAGTCTGCCTCCGCTGGCCGGGGAATCGAAGACACAGTGGCGCCGTGTCAGGATAAGGGGGACCGATAAGATGAGGAGAAATTACTTTATCGAGAGGGTTGTGAATCTCCACCCCAGAGGGTTGTGGATGCTGTTGTGTTATGTGCTCTGGGATAACACAGGCTGCAACTCGATGCAGCTTTGACCAAAAGATACTCCAGACATTGAAGTAAGTTCAATGTGATTTATTGAACCATTAGCACAGTTCTCTATGAGTTCGACTCTCCTGCTAATCTTGCTATAGTAGCTCAGTCTAACTAACCAGCCTGCTCTAAGCCACGTGGTGGGTGTGATGCTTCTGATCTGCCCCTGTCCTTCTCTCTAAGTGTCGCCTGTGGAAAGAGACAGAGCATGTGTGCCCTGTCCTTATATATGGGTTGTGTAATGCCCCCTTGTGGTAGTGTCACCTCTGGGTATCTTGACTGCCCATTGGTCGTGTCCTATTCTATGTATTCATTAGCTGTATGTCTGCATGTCATGACATCCCCGGTGCTCCCTCTAGTGTTTACTTAGTTGTAGTGTATTTACATTAACCCCTTGTGTATTTACAGTGATGCATATCACCACAGATGCCACATCAGTGAATATGTTTAAGAGTTGGGCAGACATGTTTTTGGTCTCTTGGGGAATTACGGGATATGTGGAGCGGAGGGGCGGGGAAAGTAGAGTTAAAGTCCGAGGTCGGCCATGATTGTATTGAATGGCGGAGCAGGCTCGGCAGGTCGTATGCTCCCCACCCGCTCCTATCCATTGTCTTCTCTGCACTTTGCTGCAGCCCCAGGCGTTTTTCAGGCTTCTCTGAAGTTTAGTCACTGCTGTAATGCAGGGAGCACAGCGGCATCTGCACAGAAGGATCCCACAAACAGCAATGAAATATATGAGCCGATTATCTGCTTTTGGGAATGTTGATTGAGGGATAATTATTTTCCAAGACCCCGGGGGGGAGAGTTGCCCCTACATTTACCCCGAAATAGAGGCCATGGGATCGCACCCAAGAGGCTTAAAATCACATTGCTGGCAAGTAAATCTTGCTGGTGTGACAAAGACAGAAATCTTGACTTTCTGGTTGAGCACAGCTACAGCAGGATGTTGGTCTTGTTTACCATTGAATCCGGCCTTATTCCCAGCATTCCCTCAGCATTGAATTGAATCCTCAAACCGGGCAATAAACTCAGGTGGCTGGAATGCGGTCCTGTTCAATTGTTCACTTCATCTGTGTTTGATCAGGTGACTCTGTATACTATTGCCGCTCACTGTGCTTGATTGGCCAAGTCTGGGTTTGGAGTTAAGGAAAATTAAGCAAAGCTAGAAAAATAGCTGGAAGCTCGGGCTGAAGCATCTTTTGTAAGGTGTTAATACTATAAATTATAACTTGAGGGCCAAAGAAGGCAAAAAAAAATCTTTTTTTTTGTGTTGGTTTTTTCCCCCCCTCCTGTGAGGTGAAGCCCTGCCACATTTATCTATATGTGGCAGGGGACTAGTGTGCTGGCATAAGGCCTATTGAAGCAACTGAGTAAAAGAACACAAAATAACTCAGGGAAAAAGAAAAAGGGGGTGTACTCCAAAGCGACGAGCGGAGCACAACCCAAAAAGAACAAAACGAAAACTTAACAAAAACCCGTCAACTCAAAGTGTGAAAATCGGGGTCGATAAGGCAGTCCAACCCCTGCGGCGCCCACCGAGCCCGGAAAGCGTCGAGTGCGCCCGTGGACACCGCATGCTCACGCTCCAGGGACACACGGCCGCGAACGAGGCCGCGGAAGAGGGGCAGACAGTCGGGTCGGACGACCCCCTCGGTCGCCCGCTGCCTGGACCTATAGATGGCAAGTTTGGCCAGGCCCAGGAGCAGGTTCACGAGGAGGTCCACCGCCTTCCCCGCCCCCCCTCCGCACCGGATGCTCGGGCTGAAGCATGGAGCAGACATTTTAACGCACTGTAAAGAAAGCGCCTGCTGGAGTGTCATCTCCGCAAGGATCTGAAATATAAAATATGCAATGGAATGGAATTTGAACCCTGACCTCTTAAGGAAGTGGGTTGCCCAGTGAACCACAGCTGGTACATCCCCACCAAGAACATGAATCGTGGCTAATTTACCCCTCCTGACTCACAGGCACTGAGGCTGACTGGGGTACTCTCACTGAAAGCTGCTGAGGTTGGCTAATTCAGAAAGGCTTGGAGAGCACTTATCCACAATCACAACTACAACAGCAACAGTAAGTGGCATTGATGTGGCGCTTTCAATAGTAAAAATGTCGCAAGGCTCTTCGCAAGAGCACTGTATAAACAAAGAACAACAAAGAACAAAGAAATGTACAGCACAGGAACAGGCCCTTTGGCCCTCCAAGCCTGCGCCCACCATGCTGCCCGTCAAAACGAAAATCTACTACACTTCCGGGGTCCGTATCCCTCTATTCCCATCCTATTCATTTATTTGTCAAGACGCCCTTTAAACGTCACAATCGTCCCTGCTTCCACCACCCCCTCCGGCAGCGGGTTCCCAGCACCCGCTACCTTCTGTGTAAAATACTTGCCTCGTACATCTCCTCTAAACCTTGCCCCTCACACCTTAAACCTATGCCCCCTAGCAATTGACCCCTCTACCCTGGGAAAAAGCCTCTGACTATCCACTCTGTCTATGCCCCTCATAATTCTGTAGACCTCTATCAGGTCGCCCCTCAACTTCCGCCATTCCAGTGAGAACAAACCAAGTTGATTCAACCTCTCCTCATAGCTAATGCCCTCCATACCAGGCAGCATCAATGAATCAATACAGGACATGGAGCCGCATGGAGGAGATATCAGAGCGGATATTAAAGCTTTGTCAAAGAGCTACGTTTCAAAGAGTGTGGTAGGGCGGGAGAGAGAGGCAGTGAGGTGATGAGGATGAGGGAGGGGCGCTCAGAGCTTAGTCCTCGGGAAGTTGAAGGCATCCCTGTTTATTCCAGGCAATGTGGGAACAAACAAAAATCAGGAATACTTATGAGGTCGGAATTAGAGGAGCGCAGATATCAGAGATGTGCGGCCAAGGGATATCACAGAGATAGGGAGGGACCAGGCTTTGAAATGATAGAAAACAAGAGTGAGAATTTGTCACTACTCCCCTGACGAACTGGGAGCGATGTACAGTCTCTGTTCCTGCTGTGGATTTATGCAAACAGCTGAATATATCTGGGCTGTTTCCAGGTTAGCAACAGGAGCCATGAGACAATGATTAGAGACGGTGGACTCTTGCGATTTGAAATATAGCATGCGATTATACTCATCTCATACTTTGTTCACCCTGCCAACTCAGAACTGAATTATCAGAAACAATTATGAGAATTTGGCTTCTGTTTACTGAGATAAACACGGCAAATTAAGACTGTTTGCAAATGCTTAGGCCGTCACCAGGAGACACAATGACCGCCTTTGAAATTGGATTTGCAGTGGCCGATCGATGGGAGCGTATGTTAGAGCTTACATCATGAGACGCGGCAATATTAGCCCTTAAGCATATAGACATTAGTAATGGCAAATGAAGGAGAACTGGCAGTGAGAGTGCACTTTGAAGAAGGATTGAAAATAAAATAGAAAATGCTGGAAATACTCAGCAAGTCAGGCAGTGTCGATGGCAAAATAATTAGGTTTCGAGTCAAATATGACTCTTTGTCAGAACGGGATTGGAAATCTTCCTCCTTCCGATTATTTTAATGTCTCTCATGATTTTTGTTTACTCTGCCATGGAATGTGGGAATTACTAACATTTGCTGCCGATCCCTACTTGCCCTTGAACTGAGTGGCTTGCTAGGCCATCGCACAAGGCAGCTAGGAGTCAACCACATAGCTGTGGGTCTGGAGTCACATGTAGGCCAGGCCGGGTAAAGATGGCAGATTTCCTTCCCTAAAGGACATTAGTGAACCAGGTGGCACGATGGCACCATGGTTAGCACTGCTGCCTCGCAGCTCCAGGGACCAGGGTTCAATTCCGGCCTTGGGTGACTGTGTGGTGTCTGCACGTTCTCCTTGTGTCTGTCTGGGTTTCCTCCGGGTGCTCCGGTTTCCTCCCGCAGTCCAAAGATGTGCAGGTTAGGTGGATTGACCACGCTAAAATTGCCCCTTAGTGTCCAAAAGGTTAGGTGGGGTTACTAGGTTACGGGGATAGGGTGGAGGCGTGGGCTTAAGTAGGGGCTCTTTCGAAGGGCTGGTGCAGACTCGATGGGCCAAAAGGCCTCCTTCTGCAATGTAAATTCTATTATTTTATGATAGTTGTCATGGTCACCATCATTGAGACTAACTTTATGTATTTTCTATTTTAAAACCTAAAAACGAAGAAAATAACAAATTAATAGGGGGAGGGGTGACAGCCCCGTAATAGGTGTACTGTAACTAAAACAAGACATCAAACAAAACTTACATAATCAAATTTAAATGTTCCTTAGTTTGATGAAGTGCCCAAGCCCCTGGGGTGCCCACGGGCAACGGACTGGCCTCGAGTTTATCAGTGGACACCAAGTGCTCCCGCTCCAGGGTCACCTGGCCACGACCACAGCCTTGGACGAGGGGAAGACAGCCGGGTCAAAGAACAAAACAAAGAACAAAGAAATGTACAGCACAGGAACAGGCCCTTCGGCCCTCCAAGCCCGTGCCGACCATACTGCCCGACTAAACTACAATCTTCTACACTTCCTGGGTCCGTATCCTTCTATTCCCATCCTATTCATATATTTGTCAAGATGCCCCTTAAATGTCCCTATCGTCCCTGCTTCCACTACCTCCTCCGGTAGTGAGTTCCAGGCACCCACTACCCTCTGCGTAAAAAACTTGCCTCGTACATCTACTCTAAACCTTGCCCCTCTCACCTTAAACCTATGCCCCCTAGTAATTGACCCTGGGGAAAAGCCTCTGACTATCCACTCTGTCTATGCCCCTCATAATTTTGTATACCTCTATCAGGTCGCCCCTCAACCTCCTTCGTTCCAGTGAGAACAAACCGAGTTTATTCAATCGCTCCTCATAGCTTATGCCCTCCATACCAGGCAACATTCTGGTAAATCTCTTCTGCACCCTCTCTAAAGCCTCCACATCCTTCTGGTAGTGTGGCGACCAGAATTGAACACTATACTCCAAGTGTGGCCTAACTAAGGTTCTATACAGCTGCAACATGACTTGCCAATTCTTATACTCAATGCCCCGGCCAATGAAGGCAAGCATGCCGTATGCCTTCTTGACTACCTTCTCCACCTGTGTTGCCCCTTTCAATGACCTGTGGACCTGTACTCCTAGATCTCTTTGACTTTCAATACTCTTGAGGGTTCTACCATTCACTGTATATTCCCTACCTGCATTAGCCCTTCCAAAATGCATTACCTCACATTTGTCAGGATTAAACTCCATCTGCCATCTCTCCGCCCAAGTCTCCAGACAATCTAAATCCTGCTGTATCCTCAGACAGTCCTCATCGCTATCCGCAATTCCACCAACCTTTGTGTCGTCTGCAAACTTACTAATCAGACCAGTTACATTTTCCTCCAAATCATTTATATATACTACAAAGAGCAAAGGTCCCAGCACTGATCCCTGTGGAACACCACTGGTCACAGCCCTCCAATTAGAAAAGCATCCCTCCATTGCTACCCTCTGCCTTCTATGGCCTAGCCAGTTCTGTATCCACCTTGCCAGTTCACCCCTGATCCCGTGTGACTTCACCTTTTGTACTAGTCTACCATGAGGGACCTTGTCAAAGGCCTTACTGAAGTCCATATAGACAACATCTACTGCCCTACCTGCATCAATCATCTTAGTGACCTCCTCGAAAAACTCTATCAAGTTAGTGAGACACGACCTCAGGGTCCAGGTGATCTCCTGTACCGCCCGCTGCTTGGACATGTTAATGGCCACCTTGGCCAGGCCAAGGAATAAGGTTTACGAGGGGGCCCTCCGCCCTCCTCGCCTCCCCTCCAGACTGGGTGACCAAAGATCAGGAGCATGAGGCTGAAGTTCAGCCAGAGTTTGAGGAGCAACCCCCTCATCTGGTCGAAAAGGGGCTGTAACCTCCATAAGCATGGGACGAGGAGGATGGCTTTATGTTCAAGAGTTATTTGAAATTCCACCGGTTGACGTGGTGATATTTAGACCCCAGAGCATTACCTTTGATCTCTGGTTAATAGCCCAATGGCAGTGCCACTCATGTGGGGAGACGGTGGCGTAGTGGCATCGTCACTGGACTAGTAGACCCAGAGTGGTGTTCCGCGATCCAGGTTCGAATCCCGTCACTGCAGATGGTGAAATTTGAATTCAATTAAAAGTCTAATGGTGACCATGAAACCATTGCCGATTGTTGTAAAAACCCATCTGGTTCACTAATGTTCCTTGAGGGAAGGAAATCTGCCGTCCTTACCCGGTCTGGCCTGCATGTGACTCCAGACCCACAGCAATGTGGTTGACTTGTAACTGCCCACTCAAGGGCAATTAGGGGTGGGCAATGAATGCTGGCATAGCCTGTGATGTGCACGCCCTATGGATGAATAAAACAAAATGCCACAGTCACCCCCAGATATTTATATTAAATCATCTTTAATCCTTCACACCCTCTGAACAGATTTTGTCTTATTAGTCCTCAAATTGAATTTCCATACCTTCATCTGCATTTTGTTGCTTCATGTCAAACATTTATTACCCCTTCATTGATGCTTAACACTCATTCCGTTTAAAAAAAAATTTAGAGCACCCAATTATTCTTTTCCAATTAAGGGGCAATTTAGCGTGGCCAATCCACCTACCCTGCACATCTTTGGGTGGTGGGGGCGAAACCCACACAGACACGGGAGAATGTGCAAACTCCACATGGACAGTGACCCAGAGCCGGGATCGAACCTAGGACCACCGTGCTGCCCTCCCTTTCACTCATTCCTGGGATGTGTGTGTCACTGGCAAGGCCTCTCTTTATTGCGCACTCCTAATTGCCCTTGGAGACGAGGTGGTGAGCCACTTTCTTGAACTACTTCAATAACCTCCTGTAGGGGGTGCTGGTTAGCTCAGTTGGCTGGATGGCTGGCTCGTGATGCAGAGCAAGTCCCCGCCTTCTCAACCTTGCCCCTCGCCTGAGGTGTGGCGATCCTCAGATTAAATCACCCGTACCAGCCTCCCTGAACAGGTGCCGAAATGTGGCGACTAGGGGCTTTTCACAGTAATTTCACTTGAAGCCTACTTGTGACAATAAGTGATTTTCATTTCATTTCATAAGTCCGCTCTACCCCCCTCAAAGGGGAAACAGCCTATGGCCATCTGGGACTATGGCTACTTTGCTCCTGTCGTATAAATTGTTGTGCGAGTGTTTGAAATTTGATATTCTTGCATTTGTCCCGACGAATGGAAGATGAAAAGCTTCAACAGCATGTCTCTCTTTGCAATACTGAAGTTCTGCACGACTGAGCGACTGTACTATGCTTCTGTGAAATGTCTTCAGATGCTTCATTATGTTAAAGGCCCAATGTTCATACCGATTACTAATGTGCAAAGATGAATTCTTCATTCAGTAGCAAGTGGGATACTCCCATTACTGAGGTCCCATCTCCGGGATCAAACCTGTGATTCTATTTTGACCTCAACATCGTTATTGTTGTCGGTGTATCTGAATGAAGGGGCGAGACTTGCAAACATCACCTGGGGTAAGGAAACTCACCCGATAGCAGAGGGGACAGTTCCAAAGTTGACCATTTAGATAAAAGGCAAAGAGAAAGTGTGCTGTTCCGACTGTGCTGAGCATGATTTGGTGAACGGGAAGATATCCCAAGATACCGGAAGCATGAGAATATAAATGCTTGTATTTCACAGCAGCAGCAACTTGCATTTATTTAGTACCTTCAACATAGTCAAAGGGGGTAGTCACTGAGCAACATGGGGCTGATATTCGGGTGACCAAAAACCTAGTCATAGAAATTAGGTGATGGGGCATCTTAAGAAAGGAGGGAGCATCTGAGAGACTGAGGGAGAGAATGCCAGAGCTTGGGGTCCAGGCAGCTGAAGGCACAGGCACCAATGTCGCAATGAACATAACATAGTAGACAATTCAGCCCCTCGAGCCCGCTCCGCTATTCAATACGATCATTGCCAATCTCCTCTTAGCCTCGATTCCACTTTCCTGCCCTTTCTCCACAACCCTTCAACCCGTTACTAATTAAAAATCTGTCTGTCTCCTCCTTAAATATACTCAATGTCCCCGCATCCACCGGGCAGCGAATTCCACAGATTCATGACCCTTTGAAAGAAGTAATTTCTCTCCATCCCTGTTTTACATCTGCTGCCCTTTATCCTAAAACTATGGCCTCTCGTCCTAGATTTCCCCACAGAGGAAACATCCACTCCATGGGCGGGACTCTCCCGAAACCCCCAATGGCCTGACGCCAGCGTAAAAAGATGGCGTGAACCACTCTGGCGCGGGCTAACCGGATGTTGCAGAATCCTCCGCACTTCCGGGGGCTAGGCCGGCGCCGGAGGGATTGGCGGCGCGCCAACCGGCACCGAAGGGCCGGCTCGAGTTAGCGCATGAGCAGAACCGCCGCCGTGGTTCCGCGCCTGCGCAGACCGGCCGGCGTATTCCTGCGCACGCGCAGGGGGATGTCTTCTCCGCGCCGGCCGTGGCGGAGCCCGACAGAGGCCGGGGCGGAAGGAAGGAGTGCCCCCACGGAACAGGCCCGCCCGCAGATCGGTGGGCCCCGATAGCGGGCCAGGCCACCGTGCGGGTTTCCCCCCCCCCCGGGTCCGGATACCCCGTGCCCCCCTGAGGACCGCACCAGCCGGCCTACCACCCAGGTCCCACCGTGTGGGACCATGTCCATTTCACTCCGGCGGGACTGGCTAGAAACTGACGGCCTCTCAGCCTATCGGGGGCCCGAAGTGTCGCCTGAAAACCGGCGCCGGAGAATACGGCAGCCAGCGTCAGAGCGGCGGGGCGGGATTCACGCCGCCCCCCCCGGGGATTCTCCGACCTGGCGGGGGGGGGTCGGTGAATCTCGCAGCATGTCTCCTTTGTCAAGACCTTTTATCTGATATACCTCAATTAGATCTCTCATTCTTCTAAATTCGAGAGGGTATAGGCCTACACTGTTCAATCTCTCGATATCTCAGGGATGTGAGTCAGGCGAATACATAAACGCAGAATATCATCAGCATTGCCAATGAAATAAAGATATATTTCAGTCAGTATCTTCAATTCCAGGCTGCCGTAGCAGTGATTCAGCTAACCAATCATATTTCATACAGGGGGCGGGAACTGGAAAATATCTAAGCACCTGCACGTGGGTGGGTTGGGCATGGATTACTTGGGGGGGGGGGGGGGGGGGGGGCGAGGGGGGCTGCTTGGGGACAAGCCTTTCCACTCTCAGTGCGCCTTCTGCTGAAAAATAATTGGTAATCAGCGTTAACTAGCAACCAAATGCAGAAGGTTGTGGGTTCAAATCCCACTGCAGGACTTGAGCACAAACATCCAGGCTGATAGTCCAGGGCAGTATCCACGGAGATGCTGCACTGTCGCAACCGCTGTCTGCTGGATGAGATCGGAAATCGAGGCACTACCTTCCATCTCAGATGGACGAAGAAGAGCCCCGCCCCCACCCCCAACACACCGGCCGCTATTATTTCAAGGAAAAAAGCAAGGGATTGATCCTCAGTGTCCCGGCCAATATTTACTCCTCAACCAATATCACAAAACAGCAGGTTGTCAGGTAAATATCACATTGTTTTCTGTGGCATCTAGCTGTGCGCAAATTGCCTCTCCAATATCACAACAGTTACTACACTTCAAAAGCTCTCCATTGGCAGTCAAGCACCTTGGGTCATCTGGTGATGGCGAAAGACACTCAGGAAGAGCAAATCTTTTTCTTTTCCTTCATAAATCATCAAAATAATCTTATTGGAGAGCCTCTACTGTGATTTTACCTCAGCCTCTATGTTACAATAGCTCCTTCTGTGGCTTGATGTCAAGCGTACCTATCTACGTCTTGTGAAGTGCCCGGGGATGTTTTGCTAGGTTAAAGCTGCTGCGTATGAGGATGTAACAGCATCGAAAAGCAAAATAACGCGGGTGCTGAAACCTGAAATGAGCAAAGAAAAGGCTGGAATCGAAACGGAAAAGTGCTGGAAAAAGTCAGCAGGTCTGGCAGCATCTGAGGAGAGAGAGAAATAGAGTTAATGTTTCGGGTCTGGGTGAGGCCATAAGACCACAAGACATAGGAGCAGAATTATGCCACTTGATGATATTTTCTCATCCCCATTCTCCTGCCTTCTCCCATAACCCATGATCCCCTTATTAATCAAGACCCTATCTATCTCTGTCTTAAAGACACTCAGTGATTTGGCTCCACAGCCTTCTGCGGCAAAGAGTTCCACAGATTCACCACCCTCTGGCTGAAGAAATTCCTCCTCATCTCTGTTTTAAAGGATCGTCCCTTTAGTCTGAGATGGTGTCCTCTGCTTCTAGTTTTTCCTACAAGTGGAAACATCCTCTCCACGTCCACTCTATCCAAGCCTCTCAGTATCCTGCAAGCTTCAATAAGATCCCCCTCATCTTTCTAAACTCCAACGAGTACAGACCCAGAGTCCTCAATCGTTCCTCATACGACAAGCCCTTCATTCCAGGGATCATTCTTGTAAACCTCCTCTGGACCCTTTCCAAGGCCAGCACATCGTTCCTTAGAAAATGGGGCCCAAAACTGCTCACAATACTCCAAATGGGGTCTGACCAGAGCCTTCTTTAGCCTCAGAAGTACATCCTTGCTCTTGTATTTTAGCCCTGGTGACATGACTTCTTCAGAGCTCTGATCTGCCAACACAGCAGCCATTTTGTGCAAACGTGGTGGAGGGCGTAGTTGCTGAAGGTGGTGGATCGAGTACCAATCAAAGGGGCTGCTTTATCCTGGATGCCGTTGAACACCTTGAGTGTTGTTGGAGCTGCACTCACCTTGACTTTTGGGGTACATTCCATCACACTACTGCCCCTTGTTGATGGACTGGAATGGGCTGCCAGAGGTAGTAGTAGAGGCGGGTACAATTGTGTCTTTTAAAAAACATTTAGATAGTTACATGGGTAAGATGGGTATAGAGGGTTATGGGCCAAGTGCGGGCAACTGGGACTAGCTTAATGGTAAAAACTGGGCGGCATGGACTGGTTGGGCCGAAGGGCCTGTTTCCATGCTGTAAACTTCTATGATTCTATTCTATTCTATGACTGGGACTACTGTCAGGAAAACAGAGGAGGTTTTAAGTGATATTTGTATTGTTAAATATTAGAAAATAGGCTTTTGGCACTATGTCCCCATGCGGTCGTGATAACTGTGATCTTTTGCGCCAGGAAAATCCGTGTCAAAAGGCACCTTCACAGCCTTGCAGGGGGCTAGCAGGCAGCTGTTGTGGAGCTCGCAGCTCCAGTTGCCGATATGCCACCCCCCACCGCATTTCCGGGTCAGAGGTCGCGCATACGCACGGCAGAGGCCTCCAGAGGTCGCGCCGTGCTCCATGGTGGACTCAGCCCGTGGGCCTGGACCACCCTAATAGTGCCCCCGACTGGCCGCTCACCCGACCCGGACCGCCCGCACTCACAGCCCCAGTCCCGAATGAGGGCCCCCCTGCCCTCTGATCGGCTCGCAAGTTTCCCGAACGGCGGGACCACATTAGAAACACGTTTTCAGGAATACGGCCGGTTGGGAGGGAGAATAGCGGGGTGGACCTCAGGCACTGGCCTAATGCGGTGGATACTCGGCGCGCTGTACTCCCTGAGTACGCCAATTTTCGGGGGATGGAGAATTACGGAACCGGTGCCAGCCCCGATTTCATGCGGGAATACGGATTCTCCGCCCCGTTGCCGAACGCGATTTTGGCGTTGCGGGTGGAGAATCCAGCCTATGATATAGACTTATGTGGGTGTAATTGAGTTTTTCTATGTAAGGAAGGGTAAATCTATAGTTGGATTCATGACAGATAAAGGTGTTTGCATATATGGGTGCTTTTGGTTTCAGTTCAAACTGTGCTTCTATTGTGCTTATGGCGTGAAAAGTAAATGGAGAAGAAATGAGTTGTTGCCGAACAACTAGGGGCGATTTTAGGGTACAAAAGTTTTCTGAGTTTGGTTTTGGTTGAATTCATAGCAGTTGGTGGCTGGAAGCTAGAGGGTGAGCAGCTCTCGCCTTTGCCAGAAGAAAAGACATACAATGGAGTAATGGTTAAGAAAGCCAGTGCCAGAAATCTAAAGGATAGCTACTTAAGGAAACTAGAGAAATGAAGAGGAGTTTCCATGAAGCCTAAAGTTAAAGGAACAGACAAAACTGGAACTAAAACAGGATACTGTCCATTGAAGTCACAGTTAGAGCTGAGAAGGAGTTGGCTAGTGAGCAGCCATAAATAAATTTGAAGTGATGCTAAGGTTTGTGAGATCATACTACAGACAGCAATAGGTAAAATAAGAATTGGTTAGCAGTTTCAAATTCCTAGGGGTGCACATCTCCAAAAATCTGTCCTGGTCCACCCACGTCGACGCTACCACCAAGAAAGCACAACAGCGCCTATACTTCCTCAGGAAACTAAGGAAATTCGGCATGTCCACATTGACTCTTACCAACTTTTACAGATGCACCATAGAAAGCATCCTATCAGGCTGCATCACAGCCTGGTATGGCAACTGCTCGGCCCAGGACCGCAAGAAACGTCAGGGAGTCGCGAACACCGCCCAGTCCATCACACGAACCTGCCTCCCATCCATTGACTCCATCTACACCTCCCGCTGCCTGGGGAAAGCGGGCGGTATAATCAAAGATCCCTCCCACCCGACTTACTCACTCTTCCAACTTCTTCCATCGGGCAGGAGATACAGAAGTCTGAGAACACGCACAAACAGACTCAAAAACAGCTTCTTCCCCACTGTCACCAGACTCCTAAATGACCCTCTTATGGACTGATTTCATTAACACTACACCCTGTATGCTTCATCCGATGCCAGTGCTTATGTAGTTACATTGTATATAGAATCATAGAATTTACAGTGCAGAAGGAGGCCATTCGGCCCATCGAGTCTGCACCGGCTCTTGGAGAAGAGCACCCCACCCAAGGTCAACACCGCCACCCTATCCCCATAACCCAACCCAACACTAAGGGCAATTTTGGACACTAAGGGCAATTTATCATGGCCAATCCACCTAACCTGCACATCTTTGGACTGTGGGAGGAAACCGGAGCACCCGGAGGAAACCCACGCACACACGGGGAGGATGTGCAGACTCCGCACAGACAGCAACCCAAGCGGGAATCGAACCTGGGACCCTGGAGCTGTGAAGCAATTGTGCTATCCACAAGGCTACCGTGCTGCCCCTAAATATATGTTGTGTTGCCCTATTATGTATTTTCTTTTATTCCCTTTTCTTCTCATGTACTTAATGATCTGTTGAGCTGCTCGCAGAAAAATACTTTTCACTGTACCTCGGTACACGTGACAATAAACAAATCCAATCCAATCCAATCCAATTGTGGAGCAATTCATGGGCTGCAGCTCAGAGTTTGTGTAAAAGCATTGAAACCAAAGGAATAATGGTAGGAGAGTTGGAAAAGCTGGAGGCAGATCCTTGCTAAAACAGCTGAGGGAAAGTCTTGTTTTAAAGGATAGTTGGTAATCCTGGAGGTGGATCCTTGATGAAAGCAGCTGAGAGAAAACACTGGTTTGGAAGAAGATTTTAAAGTATCTCTTTTTGAGAGTGCAATTTGGAAAAGACTCGTATGACAATCATCTTAAATAAATCCACAGAAGATCGACTGAGTGGCACCTACCATTTGGTTGCAGAGTGGGGTGTTGTCTGATCACAGTCAACCTGTGAGTTTAAAGGGACTGTGTATTTAGATCAAAGCTTTGTCGCACAAGATATATTTTGTAACCTACGTTGTCCTTACAATCTGTGTACCTTTGGGAAGATAAGTGTGAGTGAAGGAGGATTGTAATATAGTCAAACTTTTCAAGTTTTTTTATTGTTAAAAGCTAATTGGCTGTGTTGTGCTGCTGTTACTCCAGGTTTTCTGAAGAAAAAAAATGAAGGTTATTGAGCCAGGGTTCCATTTTTGAGTGCTGCCCATCCAGTAGGATCGTGCCTGGGATATTTGACAATTGGGAGGGAGTTGACAATTGGCCGAGCCATGCTTTTCCTGACCTTGGAATGCTTGATGTTGACATTGGATACATGAAATAGAATTCTTTGTTTTACCCTCAGCTTAATTCAGCAAAAAATAAAGAAAAATAGAAGAAAAATCACAAGAATGTTAATTGAAAGTACTATCATTCAAAAACGAGTTCAATTATTTTACATTGAATAGGCAGCACAGAAATGGGTCATTCAGCCCATATGGTCCATACTGCTGTTTATGTTCCATGAGCCTCCTTCACCACTTCCTCATCCCAGCCCTGTAAGAAGAACCTTCCTTTCCTCTCTCCATCACGTGCCTGTGTATTTTGCCTTAAATACGCCACCCCTATTCATCTCAACCACTCTCTGCGAGTTCCACAGTTTACCCAGTCTCTGGGGTTGCATGTGGGATTATGAATGTTTGAGGTTGCTTCGCAGTACATATCCCAGTCTCGTACTGGTCTTTGCTCACTGTGCGGATGAACGGTTTACAGAAACAATTCAAAAGCGAAACCTCGATAAATGTAGAATTCACACACCCTGACTGCTCCTGATTTCTTTTAAATAATCTGTACAAATGCCTCTTTGTTCCCATTTATGTAAAACACTCAGTGACATGTCGCATTAAAAGTGAATGCACAGCCAAGCAAATGAGCATCAGTAATGAAAAATAATGGGTTTGTGGTGGCACAGGTACACCCGCAGAATGAGAACTAAGGGACGGGGAAAAGACTGGCGCACTGTAAACAATCTCGGGATGTCCCAAAGCTTTTTACGGCCAACCAGCCAATTAAATACTTTGGAAGCGTTGTCTCCGTTGAAACACAAACAATCAATTTGTGCACAGGAAGCTCCAACAATGAGATGGTGACTCGATTTCCAGTTTTGTCGTCTTAATGGTGAGATAATTATTGACAAGGGCACCAGGGAGACCCCACCCTCCCTCCTCATCCTCCCCCACTCTTCTTCAAAATAGGATCCTTTCTATCCGCCTTCAAAGGTCGACAGGACCTCAGCTGAATGCCTCATCTGAACAATAGCATTTCTGACAGTGACGCACTCCCTCAGGAGGTTTAGCTCAGGCGGCTGGGTCGTGATGCCGAGCAAGGCCAGCAGCATCGGTTCAATCCCCACACCGGCTGAGGTTATTCATGAAGGCCCCGTCTTCTCAAACATGCCCCTCACCTGAGGTACGGTGATCCTCAGGTCAAGTCACCACCAGTCAGCTCTCCCCCCTCAAAGGGGAAAGCAGCCTACGGTCATGCGGGACTGTGCCACCTTTACTTTTACTTACTTTACTCCCTCAGTACTTTATTGGGAGTCTTTGTGCCGATGTATCTGGAGTGGGATTGAACCCATAACCTGCCAACCGAGAGGTGAATGTGCTACCCACCCACTGAGCAAAAACTAACACCCAAGATGCGTTCCTTATATTATTAGAACAGATAAGAGTAAATGTGAACTTTCATTCAGCAAATCAGAGACATTGTAGGGAGTCTATAGAACTAGAAAATTCCTACAGCGCAGAAGGAGGTCATTCGGCCCATCAAGACTGCACCGACCCTCTGAAAGAACACCGGACCTAGGCCCACTCTCCTGTCCTATCCCCGTAACCCCACCCATCCTGCACATCACTGGATGCCAGGGGGCAATTTAGCATGGCCAATCCACCGAACTTCTCCATCTGCGGACTGTGGGAGGAAGCCGGAGCACCCGGAGGAAGCCCACGCAGACACGGGGAGAACTGAGTCCGCAGCCGCCACGCTGAGTTCCCGACAGGTGAGACCATGAGAGACCCACGCCGTCGGGAACTCGGCCGTAGGGGGTGGAGCATCGGGAGGGGTGGGGGGGGGCGGGGTGCGGGCCTCAGCCAACGTCCGGAGGCCGTGGATACGGCGTGCAGTACGCTGCTTTTCAGGGGGAGGAACATCGCGAAAGCGGCGCTGCCCCTGGTTCTGGCGTCTTCGGGGATTCTCTGCCCTGTCGTCTATCGCAATTTTGTCGTCGGGGATCGTAGAATCCAGCCCCCTTTTCCCCAGCAATTGTGGAGGTTGGACCATTGAGTGTATTCAAGGCAGAGTTATTGCTGGACAAGAAAGCCGAGGATTATGGGGGTGGCGGGGGGGGGGGGGGGGGCGCAGAGCGACAGGAAGCCGGAGTCGAGGTCAAGGTCAGGTCAGCCGCGATCTCATCAAATGACAGAGCAGGCTCGAGGGCCGAGTGGCCTTTGTCTTATGATCTTAAATCTGCTTTTCTGTTCTCATGAAACAACCCCAGCCTCTCCTAGTCTCTCCACGTGTTGGAGATCACTCATCCCTGTACAGTAACTGAGAAAACATAGAGATGATTGAGGCACCTTGGGTGTAGGTATTATGAGTTGAGTTAATGCATCTATTCTCCAGCCAAGATACTTTGGATTACAGTATTAAACCATCACAGTACCTCACAATTATCCCGATTATGTGCCCCCGGTTGAACATAATCCTTCTGTAATAAAGTGAATGTGCACAATTGTGCTGTTCTAGTTGAGAATTGCTTTTTTTTCTTATCTCGTGGGCTGGCAATAATTTCTTTTTTTTTTAATGCGCGTGACTGAATCATTTCACTCTGACGTGGGATTTCTGATGGCAGTCCTAACCTAACACTTTCAGGGCCACCTGAACCGAGACGGTGACTGCCCACACCACTGGATTCGTAAATCTCCCAACGGGCAAGAGGGCGGAGGATGAGTGTCAGCATGGATGCAAAACGCCAGCCTCGTCTCTCTGCAGAGTAACGGGGCTTTGCTCTATTCAGAGGCACAGAATGTGTCGTGTGTGGGTGACAGCAGAATCCTGTGTACTGCAGTGTGTGTAGCAGTAAATCATCCTCCAAACCATGCACCATCGTGACTAGGCAATGCAGTGTTCAATTAGTCCATGTTTAATTATGTGTGTCTGTTGACTGTTCTACGCTCACCGTGCTTGATTAGATAAGCCTGGGTGTGGACCCAAGGAAAAATAAGCAGAGCTGCATAGACGTTTCTGCAAACTAAGAGCTGTAAGCATGGAGTAGACACTTCAAAGCATTGGATAAGACTTGCTAATAATTTTCCGACATGCATTGAAACTGGTGTATCATCTCCGCATAGCTCTGAGGCATATAATATGCAACAGGAACCATCACCGTTCCTTCACTGTCGCTGGGTCAAAATTCTGGAACTCCCTCCCTAACAGCACAGTAGGTGTACCTGCTGTACATTGCAGCAGTTCAAGAAGGCAGCTCGATAACTAAATCAGCAACAGCCTGCATCTAGATAGCACCTTTAGAGTCGTAAAATGTCCCAAGGTGCTTCAAAATGGCATTATATACAAGGAGATATTAGGGAAGTGACCAAAAGCTTAGTCAATAAGGTTTTAAGGAGCGTCTTAAAGGAGGAGGGAGAATTAAAGAGGTGGAGAGTGATGCACAATCAATAACCTCAGAAGTGAGATTGGAGACAATTGAAGGCTTTAATTCGCGAGATGTTTCCCCCAGCAGCGCAGGTACAGAAGGAAGCTGCTGGGACTGCACTGGCTCTTATACCCCGCCTTGAAGGGCGGAGCTAACATGCAAGTTTATCCAATGGGAACAAGTACATTCTCCACCAATGGTATTCCGGCATTACTAGATACCGTAATCCTCCTAACACAGACTACCATATTCACCCCCTGTTAAAAAAGAGTCCGGCGGGGGTGGTGGCTTCGTATTACAACGTGGTAAAAGTGGTAGAATTTATAGTTATGAAGGTACCGTAATGCCTCCGTACAGCGTTTTGCCTCATTACAACTTTTAACTATTTACAACAGTAATGTACATTTCAAGAGGAGGCAATTAGTCGATCGGGGGCCTTGGTCATCCTCTGCGATCGTCGTAGCTTTGGTGGTGATGTCGGTGGAGGTTCGGGCGTCTGTGACACCGGGAGCATGGTTTCGACTTCCGTGGCAGCTTCATCACCCCTAGACGTGTCTGGCGGAAGGGCCGACTGACCTGGGAACGGGGAGGCTGTGGGGTGTGCCGGTGGGCAGGGCTTAGACGGGGCTGGTGGAAGAACCAATCCACCTGGAAAGGGGGCGGCTGTGGGGTGTGCCGGTGGGAGGGAGGGTGGGACTTGTGGCGGGGGTGTGTGTGGGGATCCAGCGGGCGCCAGGTCCCGTAGGGAGACCGTATCCTGTCGGCCGTCGGGGTACGCCACGTAGGAGTACTCAAGGTTAGCGTGGAGGAGATGGACCCTCTCGACCAATGGGTCCGATTTGTGCGCCCGCACGTGTTTTCGGAGCAGGATGGGTCCGGGAGCTGCCAGCCAGGTCGGGAGCGAGGTCCCAGAGGAGGACTTCCTGGGGAAGACAAGGAGACGTTCGTGAGGTCTTTGGTTGGTCGTGGTACAAAGCAGTGACCGGATGGAGTGGAGGGCATCCGGGAGGCCTTCCTGCCAGCGGGAGACTGGGAGATTCCTGGACCGCAGGGCCAGTAGGACGGTCTTCCAGACCGTTCTGTTCTCCCTCTCTACCTGTCCGTTTCCCCGGGGGTTGTAACTGGTCGTCCTGCTCGAGGCAATGCCCTTGCTGAGCAGGAATTGACACAGTTCGATGCTCATAAAGGAGGACCCCCTATCACTGTGTATGTCGGCGGGGAAACCGGACAGCTAAAGATACCATGGAGAGCTTTTATGACGGTGGTTGCGGTCATGTCGGGGCGAATGGGAACCGGGAGTACTCGTCAATCACGTTCAGGAAGTACGTGTTGCGGTCGGTGGAGGGGAGGGGGCCTTTGAAGTCCATGCTGAGGCGTTCAAAGGGACGGGAAGCCTTTATCAGGTGCACTTTCTCTGGCCTGTAGAAGTGTGGCTTGCACTCCGCGCAGATTTGGCAATTCCTGGGCCTCCTTTTCAACTGAGGAGTGGCGGGTTTGGGAAGCATGGAGGGTACATGAGAAGAAGGCCACGGGTCTGCCCACTTGGTTGAGGATGGCCGCCAGAGCTACGTCGGACGCGTCGCTCTCGACCTAGAAGGGGAGGGACTCGTCAATGGCATGCATCGTGGCCTTTGCAATGTCTGCTTTGATGCAGATGAAGGCCTGGCGGGCCTCTATCGACAGGGGAAAAACTGTGGATTGGATCAGTGGACGGGCCTTGTCCGCATAGTTGGGGACTCACTGGGCATAGTAAGAAAAAAATCCTAGGCAGCGCTTCAGGGCCTTGGAGCAGTGCGGGAGGAGCGTTCAGGGTCGGGGCCTATCACTCCATTACGCACTACGTAGCCGAGGATGGATAGGCGGTCGGTGCTAAACACGCATTTATCCTTGTTATGCGTTAGGTTAAGGATTTTTGCGGTTTGGAGGCATTTTCGGAGGTTGGTGTCGTGGTCCTGCTGGTCGTGGACGCAGATGGTGACATTATCGAGATACGGGAATGTGGCCTGCAAACTGTACCGGTCAACCATTTTGTCCATCTCTCGTTGGAAGACCGAGACCCCGTTAGTGACACCGAAGGGAACCCTTAAGAAGTGGTAGAGCCGCCCATCTGCCTCGAAGGCAGTGTATTTGCGGTCACTAGTGCGGATGGGGAGCTGGTGGTAGGCGGATGTAAGATCCAACGTGGAGAAGACCTTGTAATGCGCGATCCTGTTGACCAGGTCGGATATGCAGAGGAGAGGGTACGCGTCCAGCTGCGTAAACCTGTTGATGGTCTGACTGTAGTCGATGACCATCCTATGCTTCTCCCCGGTCTTTACCACCCTACGTGTGCTCTCCAGGGGCTGTTGCGAGCCTCAATGACACCTGCCTTCAGTAACCATTGGACCTCTGACCTAATAAAGATCCGGTCCTGGGCACTATACCATCTGCTCCTGGTGGCAACGGGTTTGCAATCCGGACTGAGGTTTGCAAATGGAGGGCGGGTCGACCTTGAGGGTCGTGAGGCTGCGGACAGTGAGGGGGGTATAGGGCCGCCGAATTTGAAAGTTAGACTTTGGAGGTTGCACTGAAAATCCAACTCTAGGAGTGTGGCCGCGCAGAGGTGGGGAAGGACGTAGAGTCGGTAGTTTTTGAACTCCCTTCCTTGGACTGTGAGGTTAGCTACACAAAACCCCTTGATCTCTACTGAGTGAGAGCCGGAGGCCAGGGAGATTTTTTGATTAACGGGGTGGCGAGGAGAGAACAGCGCCTTACCGTGTCGGGGTGTATGAAGCTCTCCATGCTCCCAGAGTCGATTAGGCAGGGCGTTTCATACCCATTGATAAGCACCGTCATCGTAGCAGTCAAAGTGTTCGGGGCCGAGGCAGTTCCAGGATCACCGAGGCTACTCGTGGCAGCAGTTGAGTGTTCTCTTCGGACGGTGTGTGGTCAGTCGAGCTGGGATCCTGGGAGTCCATCCAAGATGGCGGTGCCCATTGGTCGCACATGGCTGGGGGTGCACAAAATGGTGGTGCCCATCCATTGCACGTGGCGTCCGCGGGGCAAGATGGCGGCACCCAGAGGCCGCACGTGGCCCTGGAGGAGGAAGATGGCGGCGCCCGCTGGCCGCACGGGGATCGTGGAGAGGTTTGTGGTGGCTGTCCGCATCCGCCACCGGAGACCGTAGTGACCGCCCGGGCCTGGCATACCGTCACGAAGTGGCCCTTTTTTACCGCATCCCTTGCAGGTGGATGCGCGGGCCGGGCAGCGTTGCCGGAGGTGCTTGGTCTGCCCGCAAAAATAGCAGCGGGACCCCCCGGGGTTGCCAGGCCACCTTGCAGCACAAGCTTGTGGGGGGATGGGGGATGTCTCGGGGTCGGCTGCGGAGGGTTTCCACGCTGCCCAGGGGGCTGCCGCGCAGTCGGGAACGTAAGCGCGGGTGTTTCTGGAGGCCACATCCAGGGAGCCTGCAAGGGCCCGTGCCTCCTTGAGGCCTAGTGTGTCTTTCTCCAGAAATCGCTGGAGGATTTGGGAGACCTGCAACGAAAGCGTCCCGGATCAAAAGTTCTGTGTGGTCGCTCGCCGAAACTTGCGGGCAGCTGCAGTTTCTCCCCAACACCAGGAGCGCACGGTAGAATTCTTCCAGCGATTCGTCAGGGATTTGTCGCCTCGTCGCTAGCAGATGTCGGGCGTAGACCTGGTTTACAAGCGAATATAATGTCCTTTCAGCAGCTCCATTGCTGCATCGAAATCGTCCGCGTCCTCGATGAGGGTGTAGATTTCTGGGCTCACCCTCGAGTGCAGGACTTGCAGTTTCTGTTCTCCCGTGGGTGTGTTTTCGGCCGTTCCGAGATATCCGTTGAAACACGCCAGCCAGTGCTTGAAGGTTGCCGCTGAGTTTGCCGCGTGGGGGCTGAGTTGCAGACACTCCGGCTTGATTCGGAGCTCCATTCTTTTAAATCTAGCGTATTAAATTGATGCACAATCATTAACCTTAGAAACGAGATTGGCGACAATTGAAGGCTTTAATACGTTTAATTAAGGTGTTTCCCCCAGCAGCGCAGGAACAGAAGGAAGCTGCTGGGGTGGCACGGGCTCTTATACCCCGCCTTGCAGGGTGGAGCTAACATGCAAGCTTATCCAATGAGAACAAGGACGTTCTCCACCAATGGTATTCCGGCATTATTAGGTACCGTAATCCTCCTAACACAGACTACCGCAGAGAAGTTTCGGAGGGAATTCCTGAGCTTCGAGCTATTTCACACTGTGGAAGATACACACAAGAGTTAAGACACAGCAGCAATAAATTATAGAAAATGTTAGTGTTTGTAATCTAGCTACTTTAAACAAGGTAGGCATGTATCAATTCCTACTAGATCCCCCAAGGCCTTGCCTGTCTTGTGGTAAAGGATGTGCTGTTTTCTAATACTACCGCAGGAGATCAAAATCTTAGTCAAACAGGCAGGCTTCAAGGAGGCGCTGAAGAGAAGAGAGATAGGTACTGAGGCGGAGAGGTTTCTGAAAGGAATTCCAGAACTTAGGAACTCAGCAGCTGTTTTGCCAATGGTCGAGCGACAATAATCAGGAAGGTTAAGAGGCAGTGGATTAGAAGGGGGTAGAGATCTCAGACGGTTGTAGGGCTGGAGAAGGTTAAATGGAGAAGGCTGGAGAAGGCCCTTTGAAAGGGTTACCAATTTGTCCTGCACCCCTTTGTCAAAGTCATTTGCTTTTGTCAAGTGCTCTGGCCACCCAGGATCAAATCCCACCAAGACAGATGGTGAAATTTGAATTCAATAAAGATCTGGAGATTAAAGCTCTAATGGTGACCATGAAACCATTGTCGATCGCTGTAAAAACCCATCTGGTTCACTAATGTCCTTCAGGGAAGGAAATCTGCCGTCCTTACCCGGTCTGGCCTACATGTGACCCATGGCATTGTGCTTCACGCTGAAATGGCCTCCAAGCAAACCACTCGGTTCAAGGGTAATTGGGGGAACAATGAATGTTGGCCCAGCCCGCGACACTCACTTCCCATGAATGAATATAAAAAACAGATGCATAGAACATAGGAGTCGGCCATTCGGCCCTTTGAGCTGATCCTTCATTCATTATGATTATGGCTGATATTCTATCTCTACATGATACTCCAGCGCCCTCCCCATACCCCTTGACACCTTTAGAGCCTAGAAATCTATCTATTTGAAATTCCTCTTTATCTCAATCCTTCCCCACATCCTGAGATCCCTTTGTTGTAGAAAGCAACCCCCAAAACACCCCAACCCTCCCAACAATGCACCCCCCCACCCCAGCCAGTGGAAACAGCGGGGGCGATTCTCCGAGCCCCGTGCTGGGCCGGAGAATCGGCGCAACCGCGCCCCGACGCCGGCGCGTGATTTCCCGAGGTGTGGAGAATGGGCGCCATTAGCGCTGGTCCGTTTGGCGCGCCGCTGGCCGCGGGCCGCTGGAATTGGCGGGACCGGCGATTCTCCGTCCCGGATGGGCCGAGCGGCCGTGCGGATACGACAGAGTCCCGCCGGCGCCGTTCACCCCTGGTCACTGCCAGCGGGAACTCTGCGCGAATGGACAGGGCGGCCTGTGGCGGGGGGTGGGGGGGCTTCTTCACGGGGGGGGGGCCTCCGATGGGGTCTGGCCGACAATCGGGGCCCACCGATTGGCAGGCCGGCGCCTCCCCCCCCCCCCCCGGGCCTACTTTCTGGCGCGGCTGGCCCCTGAAAACCGACGCCATGTTGAGTTGGGGTCGCGTGCCAAAGAAGTCCCCCACGCATGCACGGGTTGGCACCATGCCCATTTGGCGGCACGAAAGGTGGCTGGAGCGGCGTTCACGACGGCGCGAACACTTGGGCTCCATATTGGAGAATCGCCCCCTGCATTAGAATTGTAGGGCAGTACGGCGGCGCAGTGGTTAGCACTGCTGTCTCATGGCGCCGAGGTCCCAGGTTCGATCCCGGCTCTGGGTCACTTGTCCGTGTGGTGTTTGCGTGGGTTTAGCCCCCACAACCCAAAAGACGGGCAGGGTAGGTGGATTGGCCACGCTAAATTGGAGAATTGGAGAAAATGAATTGGGCACTCTAAATTAAAAAAGAAAAGAATTTTATACACTTCAATGCGATCCAGTGAATACAGACCCTGTCGACCCAATCTCTCTTCGTGTGACAATCCTGCCATCCCGGGAATCAGTCTGGTGAACCTTCGCTGCACTCTCTCTACGGCAAGTATATCCTTTCTCAGGTAACGAGGCCATAACCGCAAACGGTGCTCCAGGTGTGGTCTCCCCAAGGACCTGAACAGCTGCAGTAAGACATCCTCGCCCCTGTACTCAAGACCTGTTGCAATGAAGTCCAACATACCTTGGACACAGATAGATAAGGAACCCGTGGCTACAGATTATTTTTAGTCAAGACATTATTTTACTATACGTTGCTTGTTCGTTGAGTAGAGTTTTTTTTCCACCTCACCAGGATAAATCCCTGTGCATCATAGAGTCACACAGCAGAGAAGGAGGCCATTTGGCCAAGCAAACTGGCTCTTTGAAAGGGTTACCAATTTGTCCTACACCCCTTCCCCGTTGCACCACAGCCTGGAAATAAAATGAAATGAAAATTGCTTAATGTCACAAGCAGGCTTCAAATGAAGTTACTGTGAAAAGCCCCTAGTTGCCACATTCCGGCACCTGTTCGGGGAGGCTGGTACGGGAATTGAACCGTGCTGCTGGCCTACCTTGGTCTGCTTTCAAAGCCAGCGATTTAGCCTTGTGCTAAACCAGCCCTGCTGGCGTCTGCTTTTCAAGTATTCATCCAATTTTTCTTCTAAAATTACCATTGAATCTTCTTCCACTACCCTTTCAGGCAGTACTTAACCGATTGCAACACTCCCTGAGCGAAACTTTCTTGCTTCATCTTTGCTTTGCTTTTCAAACCTATGTCTTTTGGTTGCTGCTCATTCTGCCAGTGGGAACACTTCCTCTTCACTTTCTCTTCCAACGCCCGTCATATTTCTGAGCGCCTTAATTTCATCTCGCCTTCACCTTCCTTACTCTCGGGGAGACCAAGCTCAGCCTCCCCAGTCGCTGCACGTGACCCTCCACCCATGGTATCATCTTGGCAAATCTTCTGCGTTTCCTCTCCAAGATGCTAGCGTCCTTCCGAAAGTGTGGTTCCCAGAATTGGCCACAATAGTCATCACACCCACTCTGCAACATCCTTGTCATTTGCGTTGGCTCATTCCTTTCCCAAGGGGTTGTCGACTTTGAGATTAAAAAAAAAAAATCATTTCCCAAGCAGCAACAGAGGGTAGTTTTATCATTAACTTGTCACCAAATTCTAAGTGCTAGTTAAACAGCGTGCTAGCATTTACCGGAGAAACTGTCTCCCCGTGTGTAGCGGGAATTAGAAAATTTCAACATTGATTGAAAAGTATTCTGATATAATTATGGGCGGCACGGTAGCACAGTGGTTAGCACAGTTGCTTCACTGCTCCAGGGTCCCAGGTTCGATCCCCGGTTTGGGTCACTGTCTGTGCGGAGCCTGCACGTTCTCCCCGTGTCTGCGTGGGTTTCCTCCGGGTGCTCCGGTTTCCTCCCATAGCCAGGCAGATTAGGTGCATTGGCCATGATAAATTGCGCTGAGTGTCCAAAAAGTTTAGGTGGGGTTACTGGGTTACGGGGATAGGGTGGAGGTGTGGGCTTGCGTAGGATGCTCTTTCTAAGGGCCGGCGCGGAATCGATGGGCCGAATGGCCTCCTTCTGCACTGTCGTAAATTCTATGATTCTACGATTCTATGAAATGAAATGAAAATTGCTTATTGTCACTAGTAGGCTTCAAATGAATTTATCGTGAAAAGCCCCTAGTCGCCACATTCTGGCACCTGTTCCGGGGAGGCTGGTACGGGAATTGAACCGTGCTGCTGGCCTGCCTTGGGCTGCTTTCAAAGCCAGCGATTTAGCCCTGTGCTGAATTACTCTCTTCACGAATGATGAATCGCACTGCCATTCATGAATCCAAATCTGTCCGACATGAATTTAATGCCTCGTTTATTGTGATGAGGTGGCCTTTGTCATAAGGAGTATATTGGGTGGGGATGTTGAGGGGAGGAGGCGGGAGAGGTGGGGGGGAGGTGGGGGGGGGGGGTGGGGGGGGGGGGGGGGGGGGGTGGGTGGGGGGGGGGGGGGGGGAGACTAGCCACTGAGCCCGCTTGTCAGAAACTGATGGATTTCGGCACAATGCTCGTCTTCCACTCCCGCCCGACCTTCCTCTGCATTCGAGTTATTGAGAGCAATACCAGTTGTGGTATAAACCTAACTTTCCACCCGATATCGTGGGTCAAACTCTGGTCCTCCTGCTTTTAGCTGATGTCATTCACTTGCCTTGTCAAACTGATTAGCAAATACCATGTTCTGTGCTGTTAGGTGACATCTGACTGATTGGTATTCGGAGTCTTCAGGATGAGGTTGAGGCAGGGGCATTACTCTGCACCCTTGCCCTCTCCACCTCATGTGTCCTCACTAATCCCACGATAGCCATCATGTTAAGGGCATCTCTGATCATTTCCTTGGATTGCTCTCTATCTACACCCTGAACCCCCCCCCTCCAAATCCCGCTGCATCCATCCATTGGAAAAAACATCAAACAGCTGCTTGGTAGGACTGAACTTGAATATTGCTGAAAAAAGAGACATGCGGTCAAAGCTTTTTGTCTTACACTCATCAAGACAAATGCAAGAATGCCAGATTTCAAACAATCACAACCATTTATACTACAGGAGAAAAGGAGGCTGATTGAATCATAGAATTTACAGTGCAAAAAGAAGCCATTCGGCCCATCGAGTCTGTACCGGCTCTTTGAAAGAGCACCCGACCCAAGCCCACATCTCCACCCTATCCCCATAATCCAGTAACCCCACCCAACACTAAGGGCAATTTTGAACACTTAAGGGCAATTTAGCATGGCCAATCCACCCAACCTGCACATCTTTGGACTGTGGGAGGAAACCGGAGCACCCGGAGGAAACCCACGCACACACGGGGAGAACGTGCAGACTCCGCACAGACAGTGAACCAAGCCGGGAATCGAACCTGGGACCCTGGCGCTGTGAAGCAATTGTGCTAACCACCATGCTGCCGTGCTGCCCATTGGTTGGCGAGTTGATTCTGATTGGCTGAGGCATTGCCATGGAGAAAGCAACAGTGAACAATAGGCTCCCCAAGCTCCTGGATAATTCAAAAAAGGCGCAAGGCTTTAACATATTCATTTTGTTTGTCGATGAACGTATGCCGTGAATATAAATTGTTGTCACCATCCAAAATTTGGAATTCTGGCCTTTGTCCCGATGAGTACGAGATGAAAATTTTCAGGAACATTCCTCTCTTTTCAGTAATATGAAAAAACTCAATTAGTTCACTTTTAAAACGCCAATCGTCTAGCACTTGGTCCTCCTTCCACCCTTCCTGCATGTACCGACCTGATTTACCACAGCCTCACCTGCACCCTCTATGCTGTTGTCCCCTTAGAAACAATACTCTCCCATCACTCTCACTGTTCCTCAGTGTGGCCCTCATCGTCTCTCCCTTAAGTCCAAGGGAATAAGACTTGAATGGATATGGTGGACAATTAGTTTCGCCATTCACTGCCACATCGGGCATGGCCACTTAAAACACTATCTGGTCCTGTTCTCATCTGTAAAACCTGTTCATTATTCCAGCATCATCTGGAATGTGTACATGACCCCCGGCTTCTATTCTCCACTGCAAACCATCGTCTCATCCCCGTATTCAAATCTCTCTGTGGCCTGGCTCTCCCCGATCACTGTAATCTCCTCCAGCCCCACAACCCTCCGAGATATCTGCGTCCCTCTAATTCTGGTCTCTAGAGCACCCTCAATTTTAATGGCTTCACCCTTGGCAAGTGTGTTTCTGATGTAGTGGTAAATTCCACTGGCCTTGCCAGAGGCCCAGACCAATGCTCTGGGAACATGGGTTCAAATCCCACCATAGCTTCTGGTAGAACTTAATTAACAAATCTGGAATTGAAAGCTAGTGTGGACCATGAAACTATCATTGACTGTCATAAAAAAAAACATCTGGTTCACTAATGCACCTTTAGGGAAGGAAATCTGCCCTCCTTACCCGGTCTGGCCTACACGTGACTCCAGATCCACAGCAATGTAGTTGATGCTTAACTGCCCTCAGAAATGGCTGAGCGAGACGCTTAATTCAAGGGAAATTAGGGACAGCAAAGAAATCCTCGCCTTGCCAGTGACGGCCATTTCCCATGAAAGAATGAATTGAAATGCTCCCAAAAGGAAACTAGATGAGTCCATAAGAGAATAGGGAATAGAAAGGCTGAGGTGAGTTGGATAGAACAGAGGGCTGGTGTGGAGCTGAAACACTGGCACAGATTGTTTTGGCCAAGTAGTCTTTTTCGCCGCTGCATCATTTCTCTACTTTAATGTATTCTGAAGTCACGTGAACATTTTCCTCGCGGTTGGGTTGAAAGGGAAGTGATGGAAAAGCGTTGGTGCTCAATGATTATTCGGCAGGATTAGGCGGCTTCTAGTTCTTTCAAGAAGCATATCATATTGAGTTTAGACCTGAGGCTGGATTTATCAACAGCAATCGGCTTAATTTGGAACACAAATTGAGTCATCCCCGAATCTACTTGTTATTGTGGATGCAGGTGTCAGCTGTGACTCAATGCCTGCGCTGCGACATCACAGAGTCGTGAGTTCAAGTCCCACTCCAGATACTTGAGCCACAGAATCTGGGCAGACACTCCAGCACCCTACGGAGAGGGTGCTGAAGCACAGCTTCTTTGCAGGGGAGACACAAAACTAAGATCCTGGGCATGGGATTCTCCGACCGTTCGCTGGCACTGGGATTCTCTGATCCCGTCGCGAGCGTAGCCCCGCCCCACGGGATTCCCGGCGTCGTGTGGTGGCTTCAATGGGAATTCCCATTGACAGCGGCGGGAACAGAGAATCCCGCCACCGGCGAAAGGCGCGTGGCTGGGAGGCCGTAAAACAAACCCCCCCCCTTGTCTGCCATCTCTGTTGGGTGGAAAAGAAGCGGGGGCGTTATCCCGGATATCCTGGTCAATATTTTCCCTCAACCAACATCACAAAAAAACATTGTTATTTGTGGAAGCTTGTAAATTGGCTGCTGTGTTTCCTTCATTACAATGCTTGAAAAGTGCTTCATGTGCCTTTGGGATATTTTATCATGGAAGGTGCTATGGAAATGCAAATCGTTCATTATGCTATTGACTCAGAAGGAAAGGCTGATTCCCATTTCACTTCCTGCAATCTCCGATTATCCCAAAGTGCTCAACGGTCAATTAAGGTAGAGAGACAGAACAGTCCCTGGGAGCTTACACACAGCAAGCTCTCATAAATCTTCCACAAAGCTTCCATATGACGACGTTGGTTGAGACTCTGGGGGAAACTCCTTTGCTTTTCTTCAAATAATGCCAAAGAATCCTTTACATTTCACTGCGAGGGCCAACAGATCCTTGGTTCAATGCCCTAGCTGAAAGATGGCATCACAGACAGGGCAATGCTCCCTCGCCATTGACATTGGCAGTGCCGTCAGCATACACATGAAATAGGAGCAAGAGTAGCCCATTCGGCCCCTCGAGCCTGCTCCGCCATTCAATAGGATCATGGTCGATTTGGTTTTGTTTCTAATTCCCCATTGCCATCCACCCCCCCCCCCCCCCCCACTCTTTTGCCTCACACAAAATCTATCTGTTACATTTTTGCATTAATTCGTATTAACTCTAGTGAAGCTCTATTGTGTCAGTGTACTCACCCCAAGTGATGTTAAAGTCCTTGCGTGGGAAACAGAGAGAGGAGAACAGCCATTTAGGAGACAACGGACTTTAAATAAAGCTCCGTTGTCTTAAACCTCCGAATATCACACCTCCAAGCACAGCATAAAAACTGGCGACGAGGCCCACCAGCGTAAGCTGGTTAGCCACCTGGGGGGGGGGGCGGGGGGAAGAAGAAATTTACCCAGAAAAGTTGGGGAAAAGAAAAGTTCGAAAGGAAAACTTTTCACCTGTCACGGCTGTGCTCGGGAGCCCAAACAGCTATGTGGATGTGGGGAATGGTAATCGGTAGTTTAATGCAACCTGAGAAGACAGGCATTAAGTCGTGCAAGCAGATTGCAGATATGTTGCAAGCACATTTTGCGCCAAAACCCTTGGTGATTGCGGAGCCCTTTAGATTCCCCAAAAGAAACCAAGAAGTGGGGGAGTCAATCGTGCAATTTGTGCTGAACAGACTTGCACAATATGGTGAGTTCGGAGATGTGCTGAAAGACACTATTCGGGACAGATTGCTATGTGGTCTGTGCAGCGCAGCGATACAGAAACGGTGGTCAACTGAGAGTCATTTTACTCTGCAAAAGGCTATGGAAATCGCTGTTTCCATGGGGCTGGCTGTGAATGAAGCTCAGCAACTGAGTTTGAGCACTCGAATACACAAAAAGGCTGCCGAATCGACGGCCAGGAATCTTGAGATTCGTACATGTTATTGCTGAATGTTGGTGTGAAGACACGGGGTGGGATCTTCCATTATCTGCCGCCGGAACATATTGCAGCGTCGATGCATTCCAGAATGCATGTATAGTAAACGCATATCATTAGCAGGCCTGACCCGGTATTCGCTGGGGCCTCCGTGATCTTCCGTCTCCACTGGGGCAAATTCACGATAACGCGGTACACTTTTGAAATTCGTGAAACAGGCACTGTGGCTCTTGAGGGAGAGAGAAGGGGGTACAGAAAGTGTCCAATATAGTTTACTGACAGGTGTGCCGCTGCTCGGGAGGCGAGTAGGGGGGGTGGGGGTGTCCAGGAGGTGGACTGTGGGGTCGGGGTGGACGGGCACGGAGCGATTGCTGCTGACTGCCCACTGTGAGCCTAGCGCCACAGTTCGTATGGGTGCCCTCTGACCCCAGCCGACCCAGAAGCTGAATGGGCGCACTCCAGCGCAACCAGGGCCATCTTTGTTGGCTGGGATGAGTGTGTGTGGGGGGTTAGGTGTGTCTATGCGGCTGCAGCTTGTCAGCCTCCCGAGTGCCAATCGCGGACCCAGCGAATCCCGCTACGTTTTCCATTGGAATGGATTGTATTACACGCCTTCCCAGTGCTCTCCCCTCCACAGTCGCTGAATCGGTCCAGGTTCGGCGCCAGTCTCGCTGTCGTGGAACTCCATGAATCCTGCCCCGGCATCAACAATTAGTGTAGCCATCTGGGATGGCCACTTCCCGATTACAACATGGACACTTTGCAAAGACTGCAGGGAAAATGGACAATACTGAGAAAACAAGCAGGTTCCGGGTTTGTCTGTATATTGGAGGCGCAGCTCCCAGGCAAGACCAAAACTGTAGGCCCATTAGCATACTAATGGCCCATCTCCGGGGACAAAAGAGTAACATTTGAGTAACCGATACTAAGGCAGACACCCCGGCGCCAGAGGAGACCAGAACAAAGCAGGCCAACGGCCACCTAGGCCACGCCCAGCCATCAGGGCACCCACCCCTTTCTTGGTCAGGATCAATGCGAATGATCAAGAAATGGCCCAATTGATTGGGGCCAAGTTCAAGGCCGGCCCAAAAGAGCGCGAAGCCCCTTTGGGTATAAGAAGGAGCCCCCAAGAGAAAATCGTTCTCTTGGACCCAGCTCTCACCAAGGAGAGACTTGTCCACCAGCTGCACCAGAACAAGTAAGTCCAAGGTCAACGCTCGCTACCAGACGGACGACCTTAGCTGTTCCCCTTCACCATTTCGACCCCAGCAGCCTCAGATCCGAACAACGGCCATTGTTCCTCTGACTGAGTGGGCGCCCGAAGCTAAGTATAGGCTTTAGCAGTAGTGATAGTTTAGTCCGTAGAGTTTTGTGCATAAGTATATTTAACTGTGTGCGTAAATAAATAAGCATTTGACTTTGAACTAACTAACTGGTGTATCGAGTCTTTGATCAGTATTCGGTTTTGAACCTTGTGGCGGTATCGAGAGATACCTGGCGACTCTAGAGCAAACGTAATTACAATTAAGGAAGGCGACCATATTGACCGCCATATTCAGAGCCAACCAAAGAGAGCAACATTAGTCTCAGGAATGGAGAATCCCATGCGTGGTATCTCGAAGCTGTGGAACAAATAGAGGATGCCTGCAGGAAGAAAAAACCAAAGTCTAAGTAAAAATAAGAAACAGGAACCAAGACAGTATTTAAACAAAACAAAAGGAGGAATGTCCATGCCGTACAAAAGGGAAACAAAGTGACTCACAGTCAGAGGAGAATGTATCACTGAATGTGCTGTCCATTGCTGGTACCACTCCTCGATACTGGGTCACTCCACTGCTGGATGCACAGCCAGTAAGGATGGAAGTTGACACTGGGAGAGCAGATTCATTGGTGCCAGAGACTGTCTACAAGGGGAAGCTTAAACATATTGCCTTCAGGCCATCAAGGACAGTGCTGAAGACACACACAGATGAAGTGGTTCATACATAGAACATACAGTGCAGAAGGAGGCCATTCGGCCCATCGAGTCTGCACCGACCCACTTAAGCCCTCACTTCCACCCTATCCCCGTAACCCAATAACCCCTCCTAACCTTTTTTGGGCACTAAGGGCAATTTATCATGGCCAATCCACTTAACTTGAAAATGAAAATGAAATTAAAATCTCTTATTGTCACAAGTAAGCTTCAATGAAGTTACTGTGAAAAGCCCCTAGTCGCCACATTCAGGCGCCTGTTCAGGGAGGCTGGTATGGGAATTGAACCTTGCTGCTGGCCTGCCTTGGTCTGCATTCAAAGCCAGCGATTTAGCCCTGTGCTAAACCAGCCCCTGCACGTCTTTGGACTGCGGGAGGAAACCGGAGCACCCGGAGGAAACCCACGCAGACACGGGGAGAACGTGCAGACTCCGCACAGACAGTGACCCAAGCCGGGAATCGAACCTTGGACCCTGGCGCTGTGAAGCCGCAGTGCTAGCCACTTGTGCTACAGTTCAACTAAAGGGACACGTTGAAGTATCTGTGCAACATAGTAACGGGGACCTATCCAGCGTTGATGGGTCTACCATGGCTGGAGAAGATTCGACTGAACTGGGCCGAAGTCAACACGGTGACCAATGGAGAAGGCGGCCTGTCGAAAATTTTAAAGATGCAAATGCTGAGTTTGCCGGTGAATTAGGGAGCATGAAAAACATCACAGTTAAACTGAAAATAAAAGAAGGAAGCCAAGCAAAATGCTTGAAGGCAAGGTCAGGATTATATGGCCAAGATGGAGGCTGAACAGCTGGTCCATAACGCTCAGCAGGGGTTTCTCCCAATCAAAAGGTGGGATTCCACGAACAGGGGCAAAATCCACGGTGAACAAAGGAGGTGAAGGATAATGTTAAATTGAAAAGCAGGATATACAAAGTGGGAAGGGATAGTGGTAGACAGGAGGACTGGGAAGTTTTTAGGATCCAGCAGCACAAAACCAAAAGGCTCATAGGATTGGGGGAAAACGAATTTTGAAAGGAAACTTGCATACAGGATCAAAACAAACAGTAAGAGCTTCTAGGGATATATAAATAGGTAGCGAGTGGCTGAGGTAAACGTGGGTTCTCTACTGAACCTGACTGGTGAACTAATAACAGCAATGGCGGCACGGCGGCACAGTGGTTAGCACTGCTGCCTCACAGCAGCAGGGATCCGGGTTCGATTCCCGGCTTGGGTCACTGTCTGTGCGGAGTCTGCACGTTCTCCCCATGTCTGCGTGGGTTTCCTCCGGGTGCTCCAGATTCCTCCCACTGTCCAACGATGTGAAGGCTAGGTGGATTTGCCATGCTAAATTGCCCATTAGTGTCCAAAAAGGTCAGGTGGGGTTACTGGGTTGCAGGGATAGGGTGGAGGTGTGGGCTTATACAGGGTTTACTTTCCAAGGGCCGGTGTAGACTCGATGGGCCAAATGGCTTCCTTCTGCATTGTAAATTCTGTGATTCAATGATTCAAACAAAGAAATGGCAGATATGCTAAATAGATCATTTGCATCAGTCTTCAACGTGGATGATATTGCAAATATCCTGAAGATATCAGATGGGTCGAATTCAAATAACATGGTAGTATTATGGGCCAGGGTTTAGAGAACACCAAAGTATATCATGGAGTTCATCTGACCCACAACTTTTAATAGGTTTTGGTTATGTGGAGCACAGGGCCCACTTTACAGTGTGATGCAACAGAGATCTAAAGTATTTTAAAACAAAACAATGTTTATTCTATGAACCCAGTTAACACTTTATAAACACACAGTAAACATCTAATCAGCTACCAACACTGACCCCCCCCCCCCCCCCAAAGATACAGTACTCGATAGGTAATCCTGAATAACTTTCCTAACAACATCCATAAGCCAAAACCATTTTTAACAAAGACAGTAGGTTTGCATTCCTTTTTTTTTATGATGTGGAGATGCCGGCGTTGGACTGGGGCGAGCACAGTACGAAGTCTTACAACACCAGGTTAAAGTCCAACAGGTTTGTTTCAATGTCACTAGCTTTCGGAGCGCTGCTCCTTCCTCAGGTGAATGAAGAGGTATGTTCCAGAAACACATATATAGACAAATTCAAAGATGCCAAACAATGCTTGGAATGCGACCATTAGCAGGTGATTAAATCTTTACAGATCCAGAGATGGGGTAACCCCAGGTTAAAGAGGTGTGAATTACATCAAGCCAGGACAGTTGGTAGGATTTCGTAGGCCAGATGGTGGGGGATGAATGTAATGTGACATGAACCCCAGGTCCCGGTTGAGGCCGCACTCATGTGTGCGGAACTTGGCTATAAGTTTCTGCTCGGCGATTCTGCGTTGTCGCGCGTCCTGAAGGCCGCCTTGGAGCACGCTTACCCGGAGATCAGAGGCTGAATGCCCTTGACAGCTGAAGTGTTCTCCGACTGGAAGGGAACATTCCTGCCTGGTGATTGTTGCGCGATGTCCGTTCATTCATTGTCGCAGCGTCTGCATGGTCGAGACTGGATCTGTAAAGATTTAATCACCTGCTAATAAGTCTCTATGAGATCACCCCTCATTCTTCTGAACTCCAGCGAGAACAATCCCAACCTAGTCAATCTCTCCCCATATGACCGTCCCGCCATCCCTGGAATCAGTCTGGTAAACCTTCGCTGCACTCCTTCGAGAGCAAGAACATCCTTCCTCAGAGAAGGAGACCAAAACTGCACACAATACTTGGTGTGGCCTCACCAAGGCACTGTACAATTGCAGCAACACATCCCTGCTTCTATACTCGAAACCTCTCACAATGAAGGCCAACATACCATTAGTCTTCTTTACCGCCTGCTGCACCTGCATGCTTACTTTCAGCGAATGGCGCACAAGGCCACCCAGGTCCCGCTGCACACTCCCCTCTCCCAATTTACAACCATTCAATTCATAATCTGCCCTCCTGTTTCTGGTTCCAAAGTGAATAACCTCACACTTATCCAAATTATACTGCATCTGCCATTGGTTTGCCCACTCGCCCAACCTGTCCAGATCAGGTTGCACTCTAATGGGAGGTGGAGATTTCCACAGTGCATTGTAAAGTTAGGTCAGTCACCGGCAGCTGTTTCCTGTACGTGTCAGCATTACTGATTCCGCATGTGAATCAGTCTCGCAGCGACTCGTTGAGCGTCGCGCCAAATTCGCAGGTTTCAGCTAATTTGCGGAGGCGGGCCAGGAAGTCGCTGGTTGATTCCGGCTGGATCTGAGTGGCCGTGTGAAATCGGAACCGCCTGACGATTAACGGCGGTTGCGGGTTTGAAATGTCCCTTCACTAAGGCCACCAACGCGGCAAACGATCAGGTATCCGCCGCATGCGGGTGGGTGAGGATCTTTATGAAACTGTACGTGAGCCCACCGCAGGCCGTGAGTAATATCGCAGTCTGCCGTTCGTACCTGACAACCCCGGAGGAAAGAATATTGCATCTGCTCGACATAATGCCCCCAGATGTGCAGCATTTCGGCGGGTGCCTGAAATGCCTCTCTAGACTTAGACAAAGTGGCTCCGTTGCATACTACGGGGCATCGATGACAGCTGCACTTTATTCTCGTCGCCAGTGTAAAATCCACTGAAGCAGCACGCATTGGCCAAGGAGGCAGGAAACAAAGGTTAGGTTTATTTATGATATAAAAGTTCTCCACTCCCCGAAGGGTCTCCCTCTCTCGCCTGCACCCAGGTAAGGGTTTTGATACCAGTGATCTAGGGGCGGCACGGTCGCACAGTGGTTAGCACTGTTACTTCACAGCTCCCGGGTCCCAGGTTCGATTCCCGGTTGGGTCGCTGTGCGGAGTCTGCACGTTCACCCCGTGCCTGCGTGAGTTTCCTCCGAGTGTTCTGGTAACAAAGAACAAGACAGCACAGGAACAGGCCCTTCGGCCCTCCAAGCCTGTACCGGTCATGATACTAACCTTTGCCAAAACCCTCAGCACTTCCTTGTGCCGTATCCCTCTATACCCGTCCTATCCATGTGTTTGTCAAGAGCCTTTTGAACGCCGTTAATGTATCTGCTTCCACAACCCCCCTGGCAATGCGTTCCAGGCACTCACCAACATCTGCGTTTCCTCCCACAGTCCAAAGATGTGCAGGTTAGGTGGATTGGCCATGATGAATTGTCCCTTAGTGTCCAAAAAGGTTAGGTGGGGTTACTGAGGTACGGGATAGGTGTGAGCTTGGGCAGGGTGCTCTTTCCAAGGTCTGGTGCAGACTCGATGGGCCGAATGGCCTCCTTCTGCACTGTAAATTCTATGATTCTAACCCCCAGTTAAGGGGAAGCTCCGCCCCCTCATTACCATGGGAGTTCGTATTCAGTGGAGGTTGCGGGAAATCTGATAGTTCTGATGCAGTGGTAGAGGGGTAGAGTGTTTGAGTGAGTAAAATATTGCTCCATGCTTGTGTCTACAGTTCCAGACAGTGCCTCTCCCAATTAAAAAGACATAGAGGTAGAGGAGAAGCTGGAATAAAGATGACAAGGGTGATCCCAAAATTGAGAGGTCATACTCATCGTGGAAGATTGGAATTCCTTTTCTCAGGAGAAGAAGACTGAGGATTTGAGATCCTTACCATTACAAAAAGGTTGAACAGGGCAGGTGCGGAGAAGATGTTCCCACATGGGCGAGACCAGAACCAGGGACCCGACATTTAAGATTGTTACTACCAAATCCGAAAGGGAATTCAGGAGAAGATTCTTTATCTTGAGAGTGGTGGGAATGTGGAAGTCAGAAGTATAGGGAGTGGCTGAGAGGAACCGTGTCGAAGTGTTGAAAGGGAAGCTAAACAGGAACGTGAGGGAGAAAGGAATAGAAAAATACGATGACAGCGTAGAGATTCGGAAGAGTGCGTGGACGCTTTGATCTGTTTGCCCTGGATAGGCTGATCCTGTGCTGCAGGTTGAAAATGAAATGAAATAAAAATTGCTTATTGTCACAAGTAGGCTTCAAGCGAAGTTACTGTGAAAAGCCCCTAGTCGCCACATTCCGACACCTTTTCGGGGAGGCTGGAACAGGGATTGAACTGTGTTGCTGGCCTGCTTTCAAAGCCAGCCCTTTAGCCCTGTGCTAAACCAGCCCCTGTGATTCGATGTAATTTGGTATTTTTGGAGCATGATAACAAGAGGGTCAGCACTATCGCAATGTTCCAAAGTTGAATATATTCAGAACGTTAGTGAGCCACATTCCACCATCCCACTGTCCCAATATATAATGTTAAAATATATCCACGCCTTGAGCAAACAATTCACAGCTCCCAACAAGGAATGGATGGGAGAGTTTGTACTGCGGAAATTGTTGCGGGAAAGAAGGATAAATGAGTTTAAAATCACCCAATCTGGAAAGACCTGTGCCTCTGTGACCAGCAATAGGTTTCCAACATGAATCAATGATTCACACTCTTGTGTCTGGGCTAGAAAGTTCTGGATTCAAGACTGAATCAGAATCCTGGGCAGGGAATTTAGAACAACAGCTCCAGTGCAGCACGGTGGTACAGTGGTTAGCACTGTTGCTTCACAGCTCCAGGGTCCCAAGTTCGATTCCCGGCTTGGATCACTGTCTGTGCGGAGTCTGCAATTTCTCCGGGTGCTCTGGTTTCCTCCCACAGTCCGAAGGTGTACAGTTTAGGTGGATTTGCCATGATAAATTGCCCTTAGTGTCCAAAGATGTGTAAGTTAGGGGGGGGGTGGTTACAGGATGGAGTGGACCTAGACTCCTTCTGCACTGTAGGGATTCTTTTTGTCTAAATTTAGAGTACCCAATTCATTTTTCCAATTAAGGGGAAATTTAACGTGGCCAATCCACCTACGTCCATCCCCATGTATTAAAAATAAAGGAAAGGGGAGTTCGTCCTGGTGTTCGGACCAATGTTTGTCCCTCAACCAACATCATGAAGTACAGGTGGCTGTTATCACATTGCAGTTTGTGGGACTGAGATGTACATAAATCCACAATTCCTACATGACAATGATGACTGCACATTGAGAGGTACTTCATGGACGGTAAAGCTCTTTGGGGGTTTGAAGTTATGAAAGGTGCTGCAGAAATGTGATTTCTCTATTTTTGTCAGTCGACAGAATTGGGTAGTTCATATTCCCCGTTTCTCTGGTCCATTGGGGATAGGTGAAGTGTGTGCTTCATACTCGGTGAGAATGGGATAGATATTCAGCCTCAACAGCTAAGCTGTCATTGAGTGGAATGGATCGTGTGTCCTGTGTACAACTCATTGATGTTCACATCTTTCACTGACGTCTGTGGGTGGTGTGTTCAGTAGATAACCAGCCTGTCATCGAATAGTAAAATCTGCTCCCGGCCTACATCTACATATCCTGTAGAGCTGCGGCCTTGTTAATGTGGCAATAGTCAAAGGATGCTGCCTGGAAGGATCACATTGCAAGGAGATTGAAGGCAGTGGTGACTTTGATTGGTGATTTGACGAAAGCGGACAGCAATCTCAGAATCCATAGAATCGCAACAGTGCCAAAGGAGACAATTCGGCCCATCGAGTCTGCACCGACCCTTGGGAAGAGCACCCTACTTAAGCCCACGCCTCCACCATATCTCCGTAGCCAATAACCCCACTTAACCTTTTGGACATTAAGGGTGGGATTCTCTGTCCCCCCCCCCCCCCCCCCCCCCGGCCGGGTCGGAGAATCGTCGGGGGCAGGCGTGAATCTCACCCCGCCGCCCCGACGTCGGCTGCCAAATTCTCTGGCGGTGGCTTAAATCAAACCAGGTCCGTACTGGCGGGACCTGGCTCTGCGGGCGGCCTGCGGAGTTCTGGGGGGGGGGGGCGCGGGGGGGGATTTGGCCCCGGGGGGGGTGGGTGCCCCCACGGTGGCCTGGCCCACGATCGGGGCCCACCGTTCTGTGGGCGGGCCTGTGCCGTGGGGCACTCTTTCCCTCCGCGACGGCCGCTGTCACAGTCCGCCAAGTCCGGCGCGGAGAAGAAACCCCCTGCGCATGCGCTGGGATCACGCCAGCACACGCCAAATCGCGCCGGCCGGCGGAGGCTCTTTGGCGCCGGTTGGCGTGGCGCCAAACACTCCGGCTGAGCCCCTGAAGGTGCGGAGGATTCCGAACCTTTCGGGTGGTCCGGCGCCGGAGTGGTTCGCGCCGCTCCTTGGCGCCGGTGAGGCCCGCCCCGTCGGTCAGGGGAGAATCCCGCCCAAACGAGCAATTGATCACGGCCAATTCACCTAACCCGCACGTCTTTGGACTGTGTGAGGAAACCGGAGCACCCGGAGGAAACCCACGCAGCCACGGGGAGAATGTGCCGACTCCGCACAGACAGTGACCTGAGGCCGGAACTGAACCCGGGTCCCTGGCACTGTGCTAGCCATTGTGCCACCGTGCCACCCACTCTTCAGCTAGGAGTTGACCCATCTTCCCAATAGCGTTGGAGGGAGCTGGGGTGGGATATTTCTGTGGAGCACTTCAAAGTTCTGAGAGACACAAACATAATAAAATTATAAGAGAAAGGAGGAGACAGCCAATCAGCCTCTCAATTCTCCTCACCCACTTGATGATTGGCTGACCAGATTGTGGCCCTAACTCCACCTACCCGCCCGCCCCCTCCCCCCACAACCTCATAACCTTTGATCTCCTTGTTAATCAAACATCTGTCCAACTTGGCCTTGAATATATTCAGTGATCCACTGCTCCCTGAGGGTGAAAATTCCAAACAATACTAACCCCCTGAGAGAAGGAATTCCTCCTCCTCATCGTATTAAATGGGAAGCCCCTTATTTTAAAACTGTGCCTGCCCCCACAGTTCTAGATACCCCCATGAGACAAATGATCTCCTCAGCATCCACCCTATCAAATCCTGTACACACACGACTGCGTGGCAAAACTTGGTTCCAACTCCATCTACAAGTTTGCTGACGATACGACCATAGTGGGCCGGATCCTGAATAACGATGAGTCCGATAGAGTAACGGGAGAGAACCTAGTGGAGTGGTGCAGCGACAACAATCTCTCCCTCAATGCCAGCAAAACTAAAGAGCTGGTAATTGACTTCAGGAAGAAAAGTACTGTACACACCCCTGTCAGCATCAACGGGGCCGAGGTGGAGATGGTTAGCAGTTTCAAATTCCTAGGGGTGCACATCTCCAAAAGTCTGTCCCGGTCCACCCACGTCGACGCTACCACCAAAAAAGCACAACAGCGCCTATACTTCCTCAGGAAACTATGGAAATTCGGCATGTCCACATTGACTCTTACCAACTTTTACAGATGCACCATAGAAAGCATCCTATCTGGCTGCATCACAGCCTGGTATGGCAACTGCTCGGCCCAGGACCGCAAGAAACTTCAGAGAGTCGTGAACACCGCCCAGTCCATCACACGAACCTGCCTCCCATCCATTGACTCCATCTACAAATCCCGCTGCCTGGGGAAAGCGGGCAGCATAATCAAAGATCCCTCCCACCCGGCTTACTCACTCTTCCAACTTCTTCCATCGGGCAGGAGATACAGAAGTCTGAGAACACGCACGAACAGACTCAAAAACAGCTTCTTCCCCACTGTCACCAGACTCCTAAATAACCCTCTTATGGACTGACCTCATTAACACTACACCCTGTATGCTTCACCCAATGTTGGTGTTTATGTAGTTACATTGTGTACCCTGTGTTGCCCTATTATGTATTTTCTTTTATTTCCTTTTCTTCTCATGTACTTAATGATCTGTTGAGCTGCTCGCAGAAAAATACTTTTCACTGTACCTCGGTACACGTGACAATAAACAAATCCAAATCCAACCCAATCCAAAAGGAGACCATTCAGCCCGTCGAGTCTGCACCGACCCTCTGAAAGAGCACCCTATCTAGGCCCACTCCCCCATCCTCTCCCACTAGCCTTTGGACACTAAGGGACAATTTAGCATGGCCAATCCGCCTAACCTGCACGTCTTTGGACCGTGGGAGGAAACCGGAGCACCCGGAGGAAACCCACGCACACACGGGGAGAACTTGCAGACTCCGCACAGACAGAGACCCAAGCCGGGAATCGAACCCGGACCCTGGAGCTGTGAGGCAGCAGCGTTCACCACTGTGCCACCCTGCCGCCTCGCGCGAATTCAAAACTTCAATGAGTATCGGCCCAACCTTCTCAATCTTCCCTCATGAAACAACCAGAGAAAAAGAGGTCCATAAAGGAGCAATCCCCAAGTAACTTCCTTAGTCTGTAAATGCTGATAACTGGACATCTACACTGAAGGTGCAAACACCTTTCCTGATGTCTCACTTTGAAAACCATCGAACAAACCACTCCGATGTCTCCCTCCTCAGTTAAAACACAGTAATAGAGGAATCCTCATCGCTAGGTCCATGAGGGACACTGTCATTTCCCCGCACCATGGCTGCGCCTCTTGATGCACTATCAATTACGACGAGACGAGAGTAGAGAGTAATCGAGGCTTTATTACACAGAGATGTGTGGCCTCCTGCAGCTGCTGCCAAAATGGCTGCAGCCCGGTGAGCACACACATTTATACTCCGCCTACTGGGCGGAGCCAACAGGCAGGGATCTACCCCCGTACCTGTAGTACAGGAGCCTTACCGTATTACATCTCATATGTGTACTAAATACAAACAATGGTGACTACCACATCTCTGACACGGGGAGAATGTGCAAACTCCACATGGACAGTGACCCGAGGCCGGGATCGGACCTGAAGTCCTGGGCGCCGTCAGGTAGCAGTGCTAACTATGCGCCACCATGGAGCGCAGTGCTTAAAGTCAGTTTGTAACTGAGCTTCCAGCTGCCTTTCAGAATAGGTGACGCAGCAGATCAGCGGGTCAACAGCGTCACAGCACAGCCTAATGGCCAATGAAACGGTAGCAATCCAGAGGCCTTTGGGGATTTGGGTTCAAATCCCACCATGAAAGCTGGTGGAATTTCACCCTAACCCTAACTCTATTAATAGTGGGGATGAGGCAGGGGGGTGGCACTAAGCCACAATGCTGTTTTGGAGGGCTGGTGCTAACACGATGGACCAAATGGCCTCCTTCTGCACCATAATAACTCTGTGATTTTGTGAAGACAGGAATGTAAAGCTAGCCTCATCAATAGTGGTCATTGTTGCTAACTTTTGGTTGGTTCAATTGGCTCTGTTTTATAATCTTTGCTCTCGAATCGCCAGGTATCTTTATGATACCGCCATGAGGTTCAAGTCCGAGTAATGATCAATAACTCAACACACCGATTAGTAAGATTCAGATCAAAGCACATTTATTATACACAGTAATCGCTACTTATGCACAAATTCTACGTCTAAGCTACTTCTACAACTAACAGGCCTATACTTAACTTGGGACTGGCCCACCAGGTCAGGGGAACAAATGGCCTTTCGTTTGGAATCTGAAACTGCGGGATTGAAAGCCGGTATGGACTGGTAGCTAGGAGCGCCTATCTCGTAGCGAGCGTCGACTTGAGACTTACTTCAGGGATGCGGCAGCTTGGACAGTTCACTCTCAGGGGTTGCTTCGCATTGCTGAGTTACCCGGTCAGGAGAACGATTTGAACTTGGGGCTTAACTTTTATAGTCCCCAGGGGCTTCCCGCCTTTCGGGGCGGACCCTGTACCTGGTTCCAGGTGATTGGACTTCGTTCCAATCGCTTGGTTCGATTTCTCCAATACTGGAGCGGTTCCCTGATCGATGGGCGGTCTTGAGGTGTTCATTAACCTCTTTTGTGTTGGCTCCTGCTGGCGCCGGGGAGTCTGGCTTAGTTTTGTGTGTCCCAAATGTTGCTATTGTTCCCGGGGATTGCTCATCAGTATGTAGATGGCTGCTGCATTATTATGCTGATGGTCGCTGGTATCGATGCTGTCTGGGTTTTTGCAGAGTTAAATACACAGCAAACCTGCACCTGCTGGTTTCTGCCTGTGTTGGCTGAATTTCCCTTCAGCCTTGGCCGTTCGCCATTTTAAATCGGGACTTGGCCAACTCAGGTGGCTACATCATGAAACTATCACCGATTATCATAAAAACCCATCTAGCTCACTGATGCCCCTTAGAGCAGGAGGTCCGCCAAGCTGGTATGGCCTTCAGCAATGTTGGTTGACTCTTAACTGCCCCCTGAAATGGCTGAGCAATCCATTCAATTCAAGGGCAATTCGGGGATGGGCAACCAATTCTGGTCCTGCCGGAGATGAGAGCAGAATTACTGTTCAGGGGTAACGGGGGTGTGGGGGTTGGAGGTGGGTTGGGGGGGGGTTGGGGGGGGGGGGGGCGGGGGGGATGGAGATGGTTAAGTGGAGTTGACACCACAACCAGATGAACCATGATCATATTGAATGGCGGAGCAGGCTCAAGCTCCTCCTACCTTCCTGTGTTTCTGAGGCGGGAGGAGGTTACAGAGATAGGGAGGGGAGAGGGGCTGGACGGAGGTCGAAGGAACATCCAACCAGGGAAGGAAGGGTTATCCTCCAAGGCAACTTTCATCAAACACAATGGCAGCCTTAAACAGGAGGCCCGGTCGGACGGGCTGACAGATCTTTCATCTCTTTGTGCATCACTCTCATTCCTATTTCTATTCAAAGATGTGTTTGCAGAGGTTATTTAGAAAGAAGAGTCATTAAATAAGCCTGCAGCCGTTTCATTGGCTGAGTGCTGTCACCATGAATGGAGCGCCCTGCACCTGTGAGTGATTACTCGATGGCTACATCGCCATGGCAGTGATAATGCTGCCGATTTCTGCCTTCTTAGAAAGAGTCTTAAAACTGTCTTTCAACACTGCTACCGGCTCAAATCCTGCACTGTGCCGGACATTAGCACGGGGCAGCAGCCTGAACCGTCATGGCTGAGAAGGAAGATAAGATGATACAGAGTGCCAGGGATCTCTCTATCCCCTCCCCCCCCCCGACCCCCACCCCCGGCTCCATTATGCATCTCCCGGGAAAGACAAACAGCAGGGAGATAATCTGCCCGGTGCTGATATGATGACAGCCAATGGCTGCATTGTCAGTGCCGCTTACCAAGTGACTAGAACACAATTTCATGGAGTTATTCAAAGCGACCATCCAGCCCAATATGCCATGCTGGCTCGTTTGAATGAGCTATCTGATTAATTCCGCTGGCCCCTGCTCTTTCCCCATGTCCAGCCCAATATTCAAGTCTTTATAAGGAGCACCCCACTAAATGCATCCGAAACCGGACAGAGGAATATTTCAGTTGACCCCCCATCTCAAACCGGTGTACTCCTGCCCATGGGAACACTTTAACCTTATTTACTCCGCTGAACGCTCAACATAATTTTGAGCAACTGGACTGAATCTCCTTTACCCTGCAGCTCCAAGGAGAGCAACTCCGGCTGGAGGTTTGTGTCTCGTTCGGGGCAGCACATATCAGGGAGGGTGACAAGGCCTGGGCGAGGGGGCAGAGGTGGATGTGACCGGCGATAAGGGAATTCAGCTCGAGGGGAGGGGCCGAGGAAGGAAAGGAACATGCGGAGGCGGTGGGCGGGATTCTGCGGCCCCCCAGCCGCGTGTTTATCAGCGAGCCGCGCCGTTCACGGGGGGGGGGCGGGATGGTCTCCTCGCCCCTCTTGCCAATGGGGTTTCCCAGTGAAGCTGCCCCACGCTGACGGGAATCCCGTGGGTGGGGTGTGCTGCCAGCAGGAAGAGAGAATCCCAGCCCCCAGAGAATTCCGCCAGGTGAGTTGACGTGGGGGTGCATTCTCCGCCTCCCGAGCTGCGTGTTCCTTGGCGGTGTGCCATCACCGGCAGCAGCATTCTCCTTTCCTGCCGCCGGCCATTGGGATTGCCCATGGTGGCCGCCCACGTGCTGGGATACCCAATGGATGGAATTCACCCGGTCATCTGGAACGAGACTCCGAGGGATCGGGGTGTCCTAGTGCATGAATCATAAAGGCCGGTCAATAAGTACAGCAAGTATAGAATCATAGACAAAAATCCATAGAATCCCTACAGTGCAGAAGGAGGCCATTCGGCCCATTGAGTCTGCCCCGGCCCTTGGAAAGAGCATCCTACCTAGGCCCACACCCCCCACCTGATCCCTGTAACCTCACCTTTTCGGACACTCAGGGGCAATTCATCACGGTCGGCTAACCTGCACATCTTTGGGCTGTGGGAGCACCCAGAGGAAACCCACGCAGACACGGGGAGAAAGTGCAGACTCCGCACAGGCAGTCCCCCATTGTAGTGGCAGTCCCACTAATCAATTCCACGATTCTCAAACGTGGGGTTGGATTCCCGGTGTGCTGATGTCGGCGTGGGAACGGCGGCATTTCAGGACCGGAAAAATGGCGCAAAACGGCTACTGATCCTCTGTCTGTTGGGGGGGCTAGCAGGCACGCGGCGCAGCGCGCTGCGGATATGGCCGGAGAATTGCCAGGTCCGTGGCCGCGCGTGCGATCGGCGGGGGCCTGCAGCGGCCGTGCCGTGCAACATGGCGCAGGCCTGCTCGCGGACCCGGTCTGCCAGATAGCGACCCCTCTGGCCAGGCTTGCCACCCCCGGACCACCCCCTACCAGTGCCCCCAGTCCTCGCCAAAGCCCCCCCTGCCCGTGGATTGGCTCCCACCCCACTGTGGTGGCAGTGAACTTAGTCCGCAGCCGCCACACCGGGTTCCCGAAAATAAATAGGACACGTGCCCCACGCCATCAGGAACTCAGCACATCAGGGGTGGGCATCGGGGGTATCATAATATACACCAGTATATCGTGTTGCAGACACACACTGATGGACACACAGTGGGACCAATCAACACACACAACACCACAGCCAATCACCAGTGAGAGCACACGCACTATAAAGACAGGGGGCATCAGAGATCCCGCTCATTCGAGCTGCAGCTAGCTAGGAGCACAGAGCTCACAGCCTGCAACACAGACATTCACCATGTGCTGAGTGCATCAACTGGTGAGGTCAAGGCAAGGGTCTTTACAAAGAACAAAGAACAAAGAAATGTACAGCACAGGAACAGGCCCTTCGGCCCTCCAAGCCCGTGCCGACCATACTGCCCGACTAAACTACAATCTTCTACACTAAGATCTTCAACACTTTAGTTAAAGCTGGTATCGTATTTACCCACATTTCAAGTATGTTTAAATAGTTAACCTTTTAATAAAATAGCGTTGCACTACTTCAAGTGTTGATGACCTGTGTGTGATCCAGAACACCCAACACATCATGATACCAGGCGTGGTTGCATATCAGCACTTCTTAGACTTACCTGCAAGTGATCTGCCTTCCGCCAGCATTCCGTCATCCTGCAACATGGACAACATCAGCCCTCCGCCGCCGCTCCGCATCGCCGGCAACCTCGGTGCCAACTGGAAGATTTTCAAACAGCGCTTCCAGTTCTACCTCGAAGTCACGGACAGGGAGGGCACCTCGGACACCAGAAAGATTGCTCTTCTCCGCTCCACGGCCGGGGACCATGCCATCCACATTTTCAACTCTCTCACCTTTGCAGATGGCGAAGACAAGTTCAAGACGGTTCTCCTCAAATTTGACACTCACTGCAGCGTAGAGGTGAATGAAAGTTCTGAACGCGATGTGTTCCAGCAGCGTTTGCAGGGTAAGGACGAACCTTTCCAATCCTTTCTAACGCACCTCCGCATCCTTGCGCAATCTTGCAGCTACGGGCCCACCTCCGACTCCATGATACGCGACCAGATCGTTTTCGGTGTTCAGTCGGACCCCCTATGTCAGCAGCTCCTCAAAGTAAAGCAACTCACCCGAGCGACCGCCATCGAGACCTGTGTCCTCCATGAAAATGCCACCAGTCGGTACTCCCATATACAAGCGGCTGAAACGGCGCGGCAAGGTCCCCACGAGGCGGAACGGATCCAAGTGATTGAGCACCTCCAGGGCCTCAGCCTGGACGAGGGAGGCCATTTCGCGCGCTTTTCGCGGACTCCTGCACTTGTACGCACCAAACTAGGGGACGGCGACGTGGAGGAACGTAATGCGCAGGCGCGCACCACGCAGGACCGCACCATGCATGACCGCACTGCACATGCGCGGTGGCGCAGCGAATGTGCTGATGTCACGATGTGCGGCAACTGTGGCTCCGCCCATTTAAAGCGGCAATGCCCCGCAAAATCTCGACAATGCCTACGATGTGGAAGACTTGGCCACTATGCTGCCTTCTGTCGAGCAGCTCAGCCTGCCAATTCATATCGCTTCAGCCAGCCTCGCAGGAATGTTCGGGCAATTCAACCCACGGTCACTGAGCCCGATCCGACCTCCCACACAGCAGTGACATCGAGGACCTGAAGGCGCCTTTTCGAGTCGGTGTCGCAACGAAAAACAGGGTGTCCCCGAAGCAAAGACACCAGCCGCTGTCGGTATACAACATCGATCCAGACGATGAGTGGTGTGCCACCCTGACGATCATCCGGTCCCAAATACGATTCCGCCTGGACACTGGTGCCTCCGCCAATCTCATGGCGTGGTCTGCTTTCCAAAGCCTTCGTGTCAAACCAACCATTCTTCCATCGGCCTGCCAGCTATTGGACTACAATGGCAACATCATTCCTGCTATCGGTTCATGCCGACTCGAAATGACGCACAAGTCATGATCTTTCGAGATCGTGGGCTCCTCGAAGGACTCTCTGCTTGGCGCACAGGCGTGCAAATTGCTGAAACTCGTTCAAAGAGTTCACTCTCTCTCTCCTGATGACACGTCTGCCTTCCAGGATGCTGACTTCAGGGCACAACTCAACGCCATCATCGACCAGCACCGCGACATCTTCGAAGGTATGTCACTTACAAGATCCTACTCAAACAGAACGCCACGCCTGTGGTGCATACACCTCGCAGAGTCCCAGTACCCCTCAAGGACCGCCTCAAGCAGCAGCTACAGGACCTCCAAGACCAAGGAGTGATCTCCAGAGTTACGGAACCAACCGACTGGGTCAGTCCCATGGTGTGCGTAAAAAATCCTTCCGGCGAGCTCAGAATCTGCACTGATCCAAAGGATCTGAATCGCAACATAATGGGGGAGCATTACCCAATCCCCAAGCACAAAGAGATCACGTGCGAGATGGCTCGGTCCAAGCTCTTCACCAAACTTGACGCCTCGAAAGGATTCTGGCAAATTTAACTAGACAGATCCAGTTGGAAACTGTACCTTTAACACCCCTTTTGGCAGATATTGTTACCACAGGATGCTGTTTGGGATCATATCGACGTCAGAAGTATTCCACAGGATAATGGAACAAATGATGGAAGGCATTGAAGGTGTTCGCATCTATGTCGACGACATAATCATTTGGTCCACCACCCCGCAGGAGCATGTCAGTCGCCTCCAGCGCATGTTCAAACACATACGGGAGCAGGGCCTACGCCTCAACAGAACCAAGTTCTCCTTCGGCCAGATGGAACTCAAGTTCCTAGGGGACCACATCTCCCAGTTGGGTGTGCGGCCGGATGCGGACAAGGTGGCTGCCATCACAGCCATGAAAAAGCCAGAGGACAAGAAGGTGGTCCTCCGATTTCTGGGCATGGTCAACTTCCTCGGGAAGTTCATCCCTAACCTCGCCGCTCATACCACAGCTCTCAGGAACCTGATCAGGAAGACGACAGACTTCCAATGGCTTCCTGCCCATGAGCGCGAATGGCGAGAACTTTAAACCAAACTTACCACGGCCCCGGTATTGGCCTTTTTTGATCCAGCGAAAGAGACAAAAATTTCGACCAATGCCAGTCAATTCGGCATTGGGGCAGTGCTCCTGCAACGCGATGAGGCCTCATCATGGGCCCCCGTTGCATATGCGTCACGCGCCATGACCCCCCGGAACAGCGCTACGCGCAGATAGAAAAGGAGTGTCTGGGCCTTTTGACCGGTGTCGTCAAGTTTCATGATTATGTGTACGGCCTTCCCCAATTCACCGTCGAGACCGACCATCGCCCGCTGGTCAATATAATACAGAAAGACTTGAACAACATGACGCCTCACCTCCAGCACATTCTGCTCAAGCTCCGGCGATACGACTTTCAGCTGGTATACACCCCGGGCGAAGACCTGATCATAGCCGACGCTCTCTCCAGGGCAGTCAACGCCCCATGTGACCCAGCGGGATTCATCTGTCAGGTTGACGCCCATGTGGCCTTCGTGGCCTCCAATCTACCGGCCACGGATGAACGCCTCGTCCAGATTCGCTGCGAGACTGCGGCTGACCCCCTGCTACAGCGTGTCATGCGCCACCTAACAGACGGGTGGCTCAAGGGCCAATGCCCTCAGTTGTACAATATCAGAGATGATCTGGCGGTAGTCGATGGTGTCCTCCTGAAGCTGGACCGCATTGTTATCCCGCACAGCATACACCGGCTCGTCTTGGAACAACTACACGAGGGCCATCTTGGCGTGGAGAAGTGCCGCCGACGGGCCCGAGAGGCAGTGTACTGGCCCGGCATCATTGACGACATCGGCAACACAGTGCTCAACTGCCCCACCTGTCAGCGGTTCCAGCCGGCCCAACCACGTGAGACCCTACAGCCCCATGAGTTGCTCACGTCCCCTTGGTCCAAGGTCGGCATCGACCTGTTCCACACGCTGGGCAGGGACGATGTTCTGATTGTAGACTATTTTTCAAACTACCCGGAGGTGGTACGTTTGCACGATATCACATCGCCTGCAGTCATCCGTGCCTGTAAGGACACCTTTGCTCGTCACGGCATCCCACTCACTGCGATGTCGGACAATGGCCCCTGCTTCGCAAACCAGGAATGGTCCAACTTTGCCAGGAGGTACAACTTTGCGCATGTGACATCCAGTCCCCTGTACCCCCAATCCAACGGCAAAGCGGAGAAGGGCGTCCACATCGTCAAACGGCTCCTCTGCAAGGCTGCCGATGCGGGATCCGACTTCTACCTCGCCCTGGTGGCCTATCGCTCGGCCCCACTGGCCTGTCGCCAGCCCAGCTGCTCATGGCTCGCACCCTGAGGACGACGGTGCCATCCATTCATGTCCCAGACCTCGACCACGTTCCGGTCCTTCAACGAATGCAGCTTTCTCGTGCACAGCACAAGGCGGCTCATGACTCCCATGCAGCTGATCTCCCTGCTCTGGCTCCAGATGACAACGTCCGCATCCATCTTCCGGATGGTGGCTGGTCTGCAATTGCTGTGGTTCTTCGGCAGCTGGCTCCCCGCTCGTTCCTGGTTCGTCTAGCGGATGGTTCCATTCTGCGCCGTAATCGACGTGCCCTTCGTCTCGTTCCGCGCTCGTTACGTGATTCTCCGCCAGTGCCACGCCCTCCTGTTGTCCCTGACCTGGACTATGCGGAGATTCCGGTTACTCTGCATCCTCCTCACTCTGCAGTCCTGTAAATATTTTGCACACACGTAGTCAGGAACATTCACCATACACTATTTCTTGTCACGCAGGCAAATTTTTTTATATAAAAGGGGGATGTCATAATATACACCAGTATATCATGGTGCAGACACACACTGATGGACACACAGTGGGACCAATCAACATACACAACACCGCAGCCAATCACCAGTGAGAGCACACGCACTATAAAGACAGGGGGCATCAGAGTTCCCGCTCATTCGAGTAGCAGCTAGCTAGGAGCACAGAGCTCACAGCCTGCAACACAGACATTCAGCATGTGCTGAGTGCATCACCTGGTTAGGACAAGGCAAAGGTCTTTAGTTAAAGCTAGTGTCGTATTTACCCATCGTTGAAGTATGTTTAATAAAATAGTGTTGCACTGCTTCAAGTGTTGGTGACCTGTATGTGATCCAGAACACCCCACACATCAGGGGGGGAGGGCATGAGGCTGTCTCGATCACGTGCGGTGTACTCTGCAAGTACGCCATTTTGGAGGGGGTGGAGCATCACAAAAGAGGCGCTGCCCCCCGATTTCGGCGCCAACGGGGATTCTCCGGCTGATCGCCGAACTCGATCTCGGCGTCGGAGACGGGAGAATCCCGCCCGTGGTATTTAAAAACTTTATATTCCTGGGAGCTGGAAAAATAATCTGACCTGCAAGCTGCAGACCGAGATTGTGAATTATTACGCCTTTATATTGGCATTACGAATTCCATCCAAATGTCTTTTTCTGCCGAGCTCCTTTGTGACTCCAATATCTAACTGTGCCGGCTGAACTGGTCACATGATTTATTTGCTGTAATGAACCCTCGTTTGACCAAGCTGTAAGACGTTTTTTGTGTCTGGTTTCTTTAATTATCTCTCTGAATAGTATTTATATTTTGACTGCGCAGGGAACAATGGATTTTCTAATGACGTAACCTGCCTGGTGAGCTCTGGTTTGGCAGAGTGAATGGACCTATGATCATCAATCGGCTTTCTGCTATGACCCTGATATCTTAACTTGGCCTGGGGCTGTTTGCATGAAGGGAGTGAGATCGAATGCAAAAAATAAGCCGAAGATTATCACGCCCTTTAAGAACATCTTGGGCGGGGTTCTCCCCTAACCGGCGGTGCGGGCCGTACCGGTGCCGAGGAGTGGCGTGAACCACTCCGGCGTCAGGCCGCCCGGAGGGTGCGGAATCCTCCGCACCTTCAGGAGCTAGGCGGGCGCCGGCGGGGTTGGCGCCACCCAGTGCATGCGCGCAGGGGGGTTCTTCACCGCGCCGGCCATGGCGGACCGTTACAGCGGCTGGCGCGGAGGCAAAGAGTGCCCCGACGGCACAGGCCCGCCCACGGATCGGTGGGCCCTGATCGCAGGCCAGGCCACCGTGAGGACCCCCACCAGGCCAGATCCTGCCGCGACCCCCCGAGGACTCCGCAGGCCGCCCGCAGAGCCAGGTCCCGCCGGTACGGACCTGGTTTGGTTTACGCCGGCGGGACCGGCCGAAAACGGGCGGCCAATCGGCCCATCGCGGAGCGGAGAACCGCCGGGAGGGCCGCTGCCAACGGCCCCCGACCAGCGCGACGTGATTCCCGTCCGCGCCGATAAGCCGGCGCCGGAAATTCCGGCAGCTGGCGTCGGGGTGGCAGGGGGGGATTCACTCCACCCCCCCGGCGATTCTCCGGCCCAGCGGGGTTCGGTGAATCCCGCCCCTGGATACTTCCTCACCACCACCAACAACAACAAACAGCTTGCGTTTATATAGCGTCTTCAATGTAGTAAATCTAAACCTAGGATATACAGCCCAGAAACAGCCCATTCAGCGCAACCAATCCACGCCAGCGATTATGCTGTTATGACCCGAGCTGTTGTTACTGCTGGACAAGTCAAATCCCAGGGTGGAACCTGCCTTGATAGATCCCAACTTCTATTTCTGTTCAGACGAAAGTGAAAGTCGCTATCGTCTCCGAGGGTCAAAGGCTGCTCTCCCCTTTTGAGGGAGGGCTGACTGGTGGTGGTTCAACCTGAGGGTCACCACACCTCAGGCGAGGTTGAGAAGACGGGACAGCCTCGGCCGGTAGGGGAATTGGCCCCGCGCTGATGTCGTCGCTCCGCATCACGAACCAGCCATCCAGCCAACTGGCAGGCGGCTCCAGAACAAAGTTGCAAGAGTCAAAAGTTGTTAATGAACGAGTGACACAGTTATTGAACAAGGAAAGATTAACTACACAAATTACAAAATCTATTTTATACTCTGATGTTCATAGTAAGGACGCAGCCCAGGTAAACCAAGAGGCAAAATGTGGCCAGACACACTCCACTCTGCAACCAAGTAGCAGAGGTCCCCAAAATAAATTCTGTGGGGTTTTACTCCAAAAACTTCGAGAAACATGTTGAGCTAATTCAATGTCCTGCAGGGGGCTAGCAGGGACTCGGAGTAAATCTTGCAGCTTTAGCTGCGGATACGGGCCCCCCCACTTCCAATTTGGAGGCCGCGCATGCGCAGCGCGGCGGCCGAGTCGAACTCCATGGCGATTCAGACCGCTGAGCCAGGCAGAAAAATGAGACCCTCCCAATCAGCCATGCGCCCGAGCATCAAATCGCGCGGTTCTTGCCCCCGGCCACCTATAAGGCCCCCCCCACCCCACCCCCCCCCCCCGCCGGTGTCCGATCTCCCCGCCCCTGACCAGGGTGGCCATGGACTGAGTCCGCATCCCGACCGGCAATAGGTGGTTAGTTCCACGCCGTCGGGAACTCAGCCGGTCGGGAGCAGAGGTTTGCTCAGCGGGCATCTGTCAATGGGCCTCCAGCCGCGTGGCGTACTCCGCGGTCACACCGATTTTCGGGTCCCGGAGAATCGCTGAACCGGCGCCGGGCCTGTTACGGCGTGAAAGTGGATTCTCCGCCCCCGCGGTGGTCGTGATTTCGGCGGGGGGGGGGGGGTGGGGGGGCAGCGGAGAATTCAACCCACTGTCTTTCACATGAGGGTTTCTATTCTCCGTTCTCAAATCTGGAACTCTGGAATCTTCTCCCAAATGACACTTGCTCCCAGATGTCTCCATCAAGGAACCGCCTCCAGGGTTTCAACCTCTCCTTCCGGTTTTCCTCTGCCCTGGATCACCACGTGCATTCACGCATTCACCTGCCACGGAATTTCGCCGATACCCATCCACGTCACCAGAACACCATTGCTTCACAAGCACCAATTCCCGTGCCGGCTGAGGTTATTCATGGAAGCCCCGCCTTCTCAACCTTACCCCTCGCCTGAGGTGTGGTGACCCTCAGGTTAAATCACCATTAACCAGCTCTCCCCCTCAAAGGGGAAAGAGCCTTTGGTCATCTGGGACAATAGCGACTTTACTCCACTCACTTTACTGCTTCACAGGCCCATACTAAGGAGTCAGCAGCCTTCTGGTCACATTGGATCTCTGGCTTCTCAGGAACCCACTTTGCTTCCCATATGTTTTCTGTAGTCCTGCCATTTTGGATGTTCTTCCTGCTCCTCACTCTTAACTTCATTGAACAGAACATCTCCCCCCCCCATATTCCTGTTCTTTGTTTGTTTGACGAGAAGCTGTTTTTGGAACATGCTTCTGCTGTTTGTGATGCGTTGGGTATGCCGGGTCTGGGAGGACTGCGTTCACTGCAGCAGTGAGAGAGACAGGCTTCCAACACTTGAAGAAATGCAACTCGATTTTATTGAACTCTTAACTATCATACATACTTTAACTGTGGGCTGACACTATGCTGACTTGACTGGAGACCTGAGGCTAACCTGACCAGACTATCTTACTGCCACATGGTGTATGTTCTAGTTGCTGCTCACAGGCTCTGACTGTCTCAGAGGCTGCATCCCAGGAGAGCGGGAAAACTAGTGCCCTCTGGTTTTATAGTGGCCGTGTCCTGTCTGGTGATTGGCTGCTGTGTTCTGTGTGTTCACTGGTCATCCTGTGAGTCAATCACTGCCTGTCTGTGCACCATCATATACCTGTGTGTATATTATGATATCTCCCCCCCCCCCTTTTTATTTTTTTACTTATTAAAAACTGTGTTTAGGTCAATAAATAGTGAGTGTGTGTGTGTGTACAGGAGCCTGACTATATACAAAGTATGTTAACATATTCACATGGGAAAGTGTCTAGTGCAGATCGAGGGCAGATAACAAATTAGGAAGAAACAATATGTTCAGATGTGTAAACGGATCACAAGGTGATGCAACTTTCAGTCTATAAATTCAGTCTCAGTGGCGGGCGACGAATTCTGGTTGACCGCCTCAAGGGTGGGCCAGGGGCCGCCTGCACTTGAACGGGCGGAACTGCCTCCAATGTAGAGGCTGGTAAAAGAACTGGCAGATCGGTGGCCTCATGGAAGGGCGCGTCCTGAGGAACCAGCATGCGAGGTGGGACATCACGTTCAGGTGGCGGGCGTGGAAGTAGCCGCAGTGCCCGCCTACTACGCCGAACAAAGGAGCCATCATGCATGCGAACGAGGAACGATCTCGGGGCCACTTGCTTAACCACCGTCAGGTAGCTGAACACAAACTCGGTCAGCAAGAGCCAGAGCAGGGAGATCTGTGGCGTGGGCGTCGTACGCCAACTTGCATGGAGCCCGAGACTGTTGCATCCTCTGCAGGACCGGAAAATTGTCAAGGTCCGGGATGTGGCTAGCCGGCCGTCGGCCGTAGTGTGCGGTTCATTAGCAGCTGTGCTGGGGACAGGCCAGCGGACGGAGGAGTCGCCCGGTAGGCTAACAGCGCCAGGTTAAAATCCGAACCCGAGTCAGCAGCTTTGCAAAACAGACTTTTAACAATGTGGACCCCCTTCTCAGCCTTCCCATTCGACTGGGGGTAGTGGGGGCTTGAAGAGACATGGGTAGAATTGTACAGCCGGGCAAAATCCGTCCACTTCTGGCTGAAGAAACAAGGGCCATTAACAATCATAACTGTAAGTAGAATGCCATGATGGGCAAAAATCTCTTTGCAGCCTTGATGACCGTTGCTGATGTGAGGTCAGTCAGTCTGACCACCTCGGGGTAGTTGGAAAAGTAGTCCACGAGGAGGACATAGTCTCGGCCCTTTGTATGAAAGAGGTCAATACCAACTTTGGACCATGGGGAGGACACCAGTTCATGCGGCTGTAGAGTCTCTTTGGGCTGAGTCGGCTGGAACTTTTGACACGTTGGGCAATTGAGGACCGCGTTGGCGATATCCTGACTGATGCCTGGCCAATATACTGACTCTCGGGATCGACGGCGACACTTTTCGACCCCCAGCTGACCCTCGTGGATTTGGCCGAGGACCAGCTCTCGCATGCTCGCGGGCCGAGGTTGCCGGCGATGCGGAGCCGCGGGCCGAGGTTGCCGGCGATGCGGAGCCGCGGGCCGAGGTTGCCGGCGATGCGGAGCCGCGGGCCGAGGTTGCCGGCGATGCGGAGCTGCGGGCCGAGGTTGCCGGCGATGCGGAGCCACGGGCCGAGGTTGCCGGCGATGCGGAGCCGCGGGCCGAGGATGCCGGCGATGCGGGGCCGCGGGCCGAGGTTGCCGGCGATGCGGAGCTGCGGGCCGAGGTTGCCGGCGATGCGGAGCTGCGGGCCGAGGTTGCCGGCGATGCGGAGCTGGGGCCGAGGTTGCCGGCGATGCGGAGCCGCGGGCCGAGGTTGCCGGCGATGCGGAGCCGCGGGCCGAGGTTGCCGGCGATGCGGCGCTGGGGCCGAGGTTGCCGGCGATGCAGAGCTGCGGGCCGAGGCTGCCGGCGATGCGGAGCTGGGGCCGAGGTTGCCGGCGATGCGGAGCCGCGGGCCGAGTTTGCCGGCGATGCGGAGCTGCGGGCCGAGGTTGCCGGCGATGCGGAGCTGCGGGCCGAGGTTGCCGGCGATGCAGAGCTGCGGGCCGAGGCTGCCGGCGATGCGGAGCTGGGGCCGAGGTTTCCGGCGATGCGGAGCCGCGGGCCGAGGTTTGCGGTGATGTCCACTTTATAGTGGTCGTGTCCTGTCTGGTGATTGGCTGCTGTGTTCTGTGTGTTCACTGGTCATCCTGTGAGTCAATCACTGCCTGTCTGTGCACCATCATATACCTGTGTGTATATTATGACACTCTTCTCCATGGTTTCAGAACCCTTCCGTTCTTTAGTTCAGGGCCTGCCCTCCGCAGTCTTCTTTCATGCCTGCCTGTTCCAGCAGTTTCTACGGACTGGTGTTTCCATCTAGGTCACCTTGTTCTGACTGAAGTTAAACTTCACCTGCTGTCTCTTTGGGCCCCTGGCTGCTAGGTAACAGCTCAGCATGTTTACACCCTGCGTTTGCTTTCAAGTCGTGAAGACTTGCAGCCATCTAAACAAACCCACGGACTTACAAGTAACTTTTTAAAAGTGAAACCGGAACCCATGTTCTTTCAATTTCTCAACACACAAATACAGAAATACAAATTAAACTTAAAGCTACGCCTTATTCCTAACACACACAAATACAAATATGAATGATCTACAATGGCAGTACGGTAGCATTGTGGATAGCACAATTGCTTCACAGCTCCAGGGTCCCAGGGGGGAAACCATACCATTTCTTTCGGCCTCGACATTATTAATTGTATATCTGGGGGTTTTATGCCGTCTTCAGCGGCAAGGCAGGCTTAGTGGTGAGCATCCCGTTGTCATATCTGGGCCTATCAAACCCCAGCCGCAGCACAGAGATAATCCAGGAGGGGGCGGAAGAGGAGTGCTCCACGCCTGTAGAGGCGTCACAGCGCTCCCTTGCACCCCCCCCTACGCCACCACCAGCTCAGGAACACACACCTCGCTGGGCATTAGTGTTGGTTCAGGAAGGGCCTCACAATCTGGTGGTCACCGCACAGAGACATGTCCACAGCGGGGGAAGGCTAGCACAGCTGAGCTCTCCAGTCCTCAGGGGACTGCTGGGCAGGAGGCAGCTGTGAGCTCTGAGTCCCGGGACGAGCCTCTGGAGCCGAACTTCCAACTCATGGTGGAGAGGCAGCAAGAGGCGGCGCAACGTCAGGCAGAGCTGGAGGGAGCACTTAACAGAGTGGCTGGCGAGGCGGAGTAGTCTGCTCGTCTGCCCGCTGATGAAGCGGTGCCCAGATGTGTGCGTTTCCATGGGGATGATGGCAGATGCCATTGGGACCCTGGTACGGCAGAACACCTCCTTTCCGCCAGAGGTGAGCACTTTGCAGACCTACCCTCCATCATCATTACCCATTGGGTGAGTTCATGCAGTGGCAACATTGACACAGAACATACAGTGCAGAAGGAGGCCATTCGGCCCATCGAGTCTGCACCGACCCACTTAAGCCCTCACTTCTACCCTATCCCCGCAACCCAATAACCCCTCCTAACCTTTTTGGACACTCAGGGCAATTTATCATGGCCAATCCACCTAACCGGCACGTCTTTGGACTGTGGGAGGAAACCGGAGCACCCGGAGGAAACCCACGCAGACACGGGGAGAACGTGCAGACTCCGCACAGACAGTGATCCAAGCCGGGAATCGAACCTGGGGCCCTGGCGCTGTGAAGCCACAGTGCTAGCCACTTGTGCTACCGTGCTGCCCATGAGAGAGGAACGGGGCACCTCAAAGTCCTTGCAGTTGCCCCTTCCCTTCAATGAGTCAGACCCTCAGGCACCCGCAGGGGGGAAGAGCAGCAGCTGGACACCTCTGGGTCATCCTAGGACTCTCTGAGCTTGCTCACTCCCTTCGAATCCCCCCGGCCTGTGACCCCTTCAGCGCCGTCATCTGTCACCGCAGAGGGAGCATCAGGGCCAGCGGTGGAAAACCAAAATAGGCCGGGGCCTTCTCGGTACTGGCTCTCCAGAGGATGGGCAACAATGTCATCAAAGGCAACAGAGCCGACAGCTCCACAGGCATCTCCACCCCTGTCTCCTCCTGAGGTAACGTAAAAATCAAGAAATGTTTCACTGCTGGATGCAGCGGTCACTCTATCATCTGCAGATACATTTACTGTCTCTAAATAATGTCTCGTGTTGTCTTTCAGCATCGTTATGTAGGCTTCACGAGGCCCCTGCTCTCCATCACCCCCAACACTTACCGATCAGCTTCACCCCACGAGTGATTCTGGAGGGAGAAAAGTCTCTGACACGACCTTTCACAGCCTCGTGTAAACATTCCGCCGCGGCACATGGATCCGTTACCCATCACACACGGCTGACTGTGTGTTTCCAATGCTGCTTGCTGGCGTTCTCGCTGACCAGCGATTCCACCCACTCACTGACCCCCGAGCAGCACCCTGTGCCCGTCCAACAGGAGGCATTGCTCACTTTCCATTCTGAAGACAATGGCTGGCATCTGCTTATTCGCGAGCTCCCCCCTTCCTCATTTCCCCTCCCCCAGTCACACATGCCCTTTACCCCATCACTGTGGGTCACCTTATCCTGCAGCCGGAACCCTGCTCCTTCCGAAAAGTCCAGCAGAATGTGCACATTGCCTTCCTATCGCCATCGCACTTCTCCCCCCCACTCCTCCCCCCCACCCTGCCCGACCTCTCTGCCCCCATCTCACACTCGCCATCTCATCCCCCCACCCCCCCCCCCCCCCCCCCCACCTGCCCCCCCGCCCCCCAGTTCACTCCCCTGGAGGCATTCATTGATTCCCCAAACCCTTCCCGTGTGTCATGATATCCACATTAACATACCATGGTGCAATCACACACACACACTAACGGACAGGTCGACAGACCAATCAACACACACGCAACATCACAGCCAATCACCAGTGAGAGCACACGCACTATAAAACAGGGAACACCACAGTTCCTGCTCATTCCAGCAGGAGACAGCTCAGGGCATAGAGCTCACAGCGTGCCACTCAGACATACACCATGTGCTGAGTGCCTCTCTAAGATAGTGCTAGGGCTGGGTCCACAGGTTAGCTGGTGAAGTACGGACCACAGCCAGATGTTAACAGTTGTTATTATACAAAATAATAAAACAGAGTTGCACCATCTACAACCGCGTTGGTTCGCTTGTGTATCGGAACACCCAACACGATACCTTGCATATTTACCTGGACTCCCCCTCTGAACTCCATCCTTCATTCCTGTGCCCAAACCTCCTCAGCTTCTGAAGGCTGACCTTTCACTGCTTCCTGAAGGCGGTTTCCTTAAAGATACTGAGTCATTCAAATGGTAGACATCAGCTGCTTTGTCCAGGATTCCTCGAAGTACGCCATCATCAATAGGGATGTAGACAGCTCATGAAGGACACAGAGAGCATCAATGATCTGTCACCCCTTGTAGTTAAGAGCAGCCTTTGATTGGGAGGTCTAAGTTGCTTGGACCTTCTGACTTGATGTTTGATGAATGAAGTGTAATCACTAAAGTCAGTCCAGGTCATCTGCTAACAGGAGCTCCAGTATCAGTTTTAAAAGTGGCATCAAAGCTTTGAACATGGGCTATAAATGACCGGTAGTCTGGATGAAGACTCCCATAAGGAATTCTATAGATTTGTCTTGTTCTTGACTTTCCATTTCTTGGGAGGAATTTATTTCCTAAATACTTTCTGGTCTTTAACTTTGCTTAAAATTTCTGGATTTGCAGAAACGTTTGAAATGTCCAGCCTCGCCTCACTGGAAACGTTCCACACCCCCTGCGGGGCAGTCTTGGCGTCTATGCTGCGTTTTTCGCATCTCAAAATTACTTCCGGAGTGAGGTTCCCCGTCCCTCTTCCATGTGGCTTTGGCGGCCTTTCTTATGGGTGGGGCCACTGCCCATGGGCCTATCCAATCTGCAGAGTCACGTGAAGCCTCACAGTCACCATTGAACCCCATTCAAACCCCTGAGCTCAGTCTGCCTTACATACGATTGGCCGTGCTAAAAAACTGCCCCTTAGTGTCCAAAGATCGTAGAATTTATCGTGCAGCAAGAGGCCATTCGGCCCATTGATTCTGCACCCGGCCCTTGGAAAGGGCACCCTACCCAAGCCCACGCCTTCACTCTATCCCTGTAACCCAGCAACCTCCCCCTCCCCCCCCCACCGTTTGGACACTAAGGGGCAATTTAGCGCGGCCAATCCACCTAACCTGCACATCTTTGGACTGTGGGAGGAAACCGGAGCACCCGGAGGAAACCCACGCAGACACGGGGAGAAAGTGCAAACTGCACACAGATAGTCACCTGAGGTTGGAATTGAACCCGGGACCCTGAAGCTGGGAAGCAGCAGTGCTAACCACTGTGCCGCCGTGCCGCCCGATGTGCAGATTAGCTGGAGTTACAGGGATAGGACTGGGGAGTGGGCCTAGGTAGGCTGCTCTTTCAGAGGGTCAGTGCAGGCTCGATGGGCCGAATGGCCCCCTTCTGAACTGTAGCGATTCTACGGATAGTTGCCGTTAATGAAACTAACTTTATATTCCAGATTTATTATTCCCTCCTTCAGCAGGGCTTCCATTATTTTTCCTACCACCGATATTAAGCTATAATTAAACATACAATTCCCTGGACATGCTCTGTCTCCCTTCTTAAACACTGGAATTACATTAGCTACCTGCCACTTCACTCTCTTCGAACAAATTATTAAACATGTGCCGTGGTGCCTTTGCCATCTCTTCCCTCGAGCTGCCCTTTCAGACAGAACATTCGTAATCGCTGCAGCATGCCTCGCACATTCCCACAGTAGGCTGTTCTTGTGGGAGGCGGCACATCTCCGAGTCTGGAGTGCAGCACAACATCTTCCTGAGGCACGCAGCGCTGTCCTTTTGAAGATTGTCGCAGCATCAAGTCATTAAAGCATTTATTATATTCCAAAGAGGCCCGGAGACCAGAAAACTACTGAAAACATTTGACAAAAAAAAACCCCAATATCAATTCTCTTCACAGGGAAGTGTCTGAGCTGCGAATGTATCCTGTTAACTTAATGTGAAAGTTAGCAGAAGGCTGATAAAATGCAGTGAGCTGAGTGCTCAGATCTACATAATGGCACCACATCCTGCAAGAATCAGGATTTTAATATTTAATGCTGCAGCTATGCTAAGACCGAAAGATATGAATAAAGTTTTGTAGAGCAAGCCCTTATGCGGGGTTCACACACAGGCCGGGATTCTCCGAAATCCCGGCCAAGTGTTGACGCTGGCATCAAAACCGGCGCGAGCGACGCTGGCATCAACGGGCCTCCAGGCCCAGTCATTCACCCCTTCCTCGGGGGCTAGAAATGGGCCGGAGTGCCCTGCGTTGCTCTGGCACCAAGAGCCTGTCATGATGTACATCAGCATATCATGGTGCAATCACTCTCACACTGACACACTGATGGATATACAGTCGGACCAACCAGCATACACAACATCGCAGCCAATCACCAGTGAGAGCACACGCACTATAAAGACAGGGGACACCAGAGTTCCCGCTCATTCTAGTAGCAGCCAGCTCAGAGCACAGAGCTCACAGCCTGCCTCTCAGACATTCACCATGTGCTGAGTGCATCACCTAGATAGTGATAGGACAGGGTCCACAGATAAGCTGGTAATGCACGTACCCAAAGTTACAGTATGTTATTACAGTTGAGTTGTTAATAAAATAGAGTTACACCATCTCCAGCCGTGTTGACCTGTTTGTAGACCAGAACACCCAACATGACATGGTTCCAGGAGTGGACACATACTAGCCCCTGTGAGACCTACCTGCAACTTATCAGCAATCCGCCATCCTGCCGCATGGAGAACATCAACCCGCCGCCGCCGCTACGCATCGCCGGCAACCTCGGGGTGAATTGGAAGCTTTTTAAACAGCGCTTCCAGCTCTTCCTAGAGGCCACAGACAGGGAGAATGCATCCGACACCAGGAAGATTGCCCTTCTTCTCTCCGCGGCAGGGCAACACGCCATCCACATCTTTAACTCCCTTACATTCGCGGACGAAGACAAAACCAAATACAAGACGGTGGTCCTAAAATTTGATGAACACTTCAGCGTTGAAGTTAACGAAAGCTTCGAGAGGTACCTGCTCCAGCAGCGCCTGCAGGGTAAGGACGAGCCTTTCCAGTCTTATTTAACGCACCTCCGCATCCTCGCGCAGTCCTGCGGCTATGGGCCCACCTCTGACTCCATGATACGCGACCAGCTAGTTGTCGGGGTCATGGCGGACACCCTAGCGACAGCCATCGAGACCTGCGTCCTGCATGAGAACGCCACCAGCCGGTATTCACACATCCAGGCGGCTGAAACGGCGCGGCAGGGGCCCACGAGGCGCAGCGGACCCAGACGATCAAGTACCTCCCGGCCCGCGGCCCGGAGGAGGGCGGCCGTTTTGCGTGCTTTCCGAGGCCTCCCGCGCTTGTACGCGCCAAAAGATGGGAAGTTGACGCGGAGGAACACGATGCGCAGGTGCGCACTACGCAAGACTGCATCGCACATGTGCGGTGGCGCAACGAACGCACTGACGTCATGACGTGCGGCAACTGTGGCTCCACCCATTTAAAGCGGCAATGTCCGGCCAAAGCGCGACAATGCCTACGCTGTGGCAGGCTTGGCCACTATGCCACTCTGCTGTCGAGTACCTCAGCCTGCCAACTCGCAACAGTTTAACCAGCCTCGCAGAAATGTTCGGGCAATTCTACCCACGTTCACCGAGTCCGATCCTGACATCATACAGACCAGTGACACTGAGGACAGGGAGCCTTTCCGCATTGCTGTCGTCCCCAAGTCGAACGCACCAGCCGCTGTCGGTGCACAGCATTGATCCGGACGACGAGTGGTGTGCCACCCTGACGGTCAACCGATCCCAGATCACATTCCGCCTGGACACGGGTGCTTCCGCAAATCTCCTCGCTTGGTCAGCACTTCAAACCCCGAGGGTCAAGCCAGCAATTCTTCCATCCATCTGTCAACTGGTCGACTATAATGGCAACGTCATCCCCGCCACGGGGTCTTGCCAACTCGAAGTGACGCACAACTCGCGTAAAGCCATCCTACCCTTCGAGATCGTGGGCTCTTCAAAGGACTCTGCTAGGCGCACAGGCGTGCAAAATCCTCCACCTCGTTCAGCGAGTACACTCTCTCTCTTCAGAAGGCACGTCTGACTTCCAAGATGTGGAATTCAGGGCGCAACTAAACTCAATCCTCTCTCACAACCAGGATGCTTTCGAGGGCATGGGTTCACTGCCCTACACATACAAAATCCTGCTCAAACAGGATGCCACCCCGGTAGTTCATGCACCTCGCAGAGTCCCAGCACCTCTCAAGGACCGCCTCAAGCAGCAGCTGCAGGACCTTCAGGACCAAGGAGTGCTTTCCCGGGTCACGGAGCCGTCTCCATGGGTCAGCTCCATGGTGTGCGTCAAGAAGCCTTCCGGCGAGCTCCGGATCTGTATAGACCCGAAAGACTTAAATCGCAATATAATGAGGGAACATTACCCTATACCCAAACGTGAGGAGATCACGTGCGAGATGGCTCGGGCAAAAATATTCACCAAGCTTGATGCCTCAAAGGGCTTCTGGCAGATTCAATTGGACCAGTCCAGCAGGAAGCTGTGCACTTTCAACACTCCATTTGGCAGATACTGCTACAATAGGATGCCATTTGGAATCATATCGGCCTCTGAAATGTTCCATCGCATCATGGAGCAGATGATGGAGGGCATCGAAGGCGTGCGCGTCTATGTAGACAACATCATTATTTGGTCCACCACACCGCAGGAGCACATCAGTCGCCTCCAATGCGTCTTTCAACGGATACGGGACCAGGGCCTGCGCCTTAACAGAGCCAAATGTTCTTTTGGCCAAACCGAGCTCAAGTTCCTGGGGGACCACATCTCCCGGTTGGGTGTGCGGCCGGATGCCGACAAGGTGGCAGCCATCACGGCCATGCAGAAGCCGACAGACAAGAAGGCAGTGCTACGCTTTCTCGGAATGGTCAACTTCCTGGGAAAATTCATCCCTAAACTCGCTTCCCACATCACAGCTCTCCGGCACCTTGTCAGGAAGACAACTGATTTCCAGTGGCTTCCCACCCACCAGCGTGAATGGGAGGAGCTCAAGGTCAAGCTGACCACCGCCCCGGTACTGGCGTTCTTCGATCCTGCACGGGAGACGAAGATCTCGACTGACGCCAGCCAATCCGGCATTGGGGCGGTCCTCTTGCAACGAGATGACACCTCATCATGGGCCCCTGTGGCCTATGCGTCACGTGCCGTGACCCCCACAGAGCAGCGCTATGCGCAAATTGAGAAGGAGTGCCTCGGCCTGTTGACTGGCGTTGACAAGTTCCACGACTATGTGTATGGCCTTCCCCAGTTCACTGTGGAGACCGACCATCGCCCGCTGGTTGGCATCATCCAAAAGGACCTTAATGACATGACGCCTCCAGCGCATTCTGCTCAAACTCCGGAGGTACGACTTCCAACTTGTATACACCCCGGGTAAGGACCTGATCATAGCAGACGCTCTGTCCAGGGCAGTCGACACTCCGTCCGACCCAGAGGGGTTCGTTGGCCAAGTCGACACACTTGTAGCCTTCACTTCTGCCAATCTGCCGGCCACTGACGAACGCCTTGCCCACATTTGCCGTGAGACTGCGGCTGACCCCCTTCTGCAACGTGTGATGCGCCACATGACGGACGGGCGGCTCAAGGGACAATGCCCACAGTTTTACAACATTCGGGACGACTTGGCAGTCGTGGATGGTGTCCTCCTGAAGCTGGACTGCATCGTGGTCCCACACAGCAAGCACCGGCTTGTCTTAGAACAGCTGCACGAAGGCCATCTCGGCGTTGAGAAGTGCCAACGGAGGGCCCGAGAGGCTGTATACTGGCCGGGAATAAATGAGGACATTGCCAACACAGTGCTCAATTGCCCCACCTGTCAGCAGTTTCAGCCGGCACAACCACGTGAGACCCTTCAGCCCCATGAGTTGGTCACGTCCCCCTGGTCGAAGGTGGGCGTGGACCTGTTCCTTGCGCTCGGCAGTGACTACTTTTCCAGCGATCCTGAGGTCATACGTCTGCACGACACCACATCATCGGCTGTCATCCGGGCCTGTAAGGAGACCTTTGCTCGCCACGGCATTCCGCTCACCGTGAAGTCAGACACTGGCCCCTGCTTTGCGAGTCAGGAATGGTCTTCCTTCGCCAGCTCATACAACTTCACACACGTGACGTCCAGTCCCCTGCACCCTCAGTCAAATGGCAAAGCAGAAAAGGGCATCCACATTGTAAAAAGGCTCCTCTGCAAGGCTGCTAATGCAGGATCTGACTTCTGCCTCGCCTTGCTGGCCTATCGCTCGGCTCCACTGTCCACGGGCCTATCGCCGGCCCAGCTGCTTATGGGTCGCACCCTCAGGACCACTGTGCCGTCCATTAACGTCCCTGACCTCGACCATGCTCCGGTACTTCAGCGGATGCAACAAGAGTGTGAGCAACACAAGGCGGCTCATGATGCTCGGGCGACTGATCTTCCTGCCCTGGTGACTGGAGATCATGTCCGCATACATCTTCCGGAGGGTGGCTGGTCGGCAACCGCTGAGGTTCTTAGACAGGTGGCTCCCCGCTCGTTTCTGATTCGTTTGCCTGATGGCTCCATTCGCCACCGCAATCGGCGTGACCTTCGTCTGGTTCCACGCTCGCTACAAAATTCTGCACCGGTGCCACGCCCTCCTGTTGTCCCTGACATGGACTTTGTTGAGCTTCCGGATACCCTGCCTCCCCCTCACTCGACTGTGGCCCGGCCCATTCCTCAGCCGGTGGATCCTGAACCACCCTTGAGGCGGTCAACCCGAATTCGTCGCCCACCCCAAAGACTTGATTTATAAACCTTGCACTATTGGACTCACTGACTTGTTCTGCCGTACTGTTTAAGAGTTTTTCATTGTTTGTTAATAGCATTTGTTTCGTTCTTGGTGTAACATAGTTTTCCTCTGCACCTGGCACCTTCCCGTGTATATAGCATAGCCACATGTACATAGTGACGTAAATAATGCACACACATAATCAGACACGGGGCAGCACGGTAGCATTGTGGATAGCACAATCGCTTCACAGCTCCAGGGTCCCAGGTTCGATTCCCGGCTTTGGTCACTGTCTATGCGGAGTCTGCGCATCCTCCCCGTGTGTGCGTGGGTTTTCTCCGGGAGCTCCGGTTTCCTCCCACAGTCCAAAGATGTGCAGGTTAGGTGGATTGGCCATGATAAATTGCCCTTAGTGTCCAAAATTGCCCTTAGTGTTGGGTGGGGTTACTGGGTTATGGGGATAGGGTGGAGGTGTTGACCTTAGGTAGGGTGCTCTTTCCAAGAGCCTGTGGAGACTCGATGGGCCGAATGGCCTCCTTCTGCACTGTAAATTCTATGATAATCTATGACACACTCACTACACTTTATTTATTCTCATGTAGGCACATATTCTTTGCGAAAAGGGGGGGATGTCATGATATACATCAGCATATCATGGTGCAATCACACACACACACACACTGACACACTGATGGACATACAGTCGGACCAACCAGCATACACAACATCGCAGCTAATCACCAGTGAGAGCACACACACTATAAAGACAGGGGACACCAGAGTTCCGGCTCATTCTAGCAGCAGCCAGCTCAGAGCACAGAGCTCACAGCCTGCCTCTCAGACATTCTCCATGTGCTGAGTGCCTCACCTCGATAGTGATAGGACAGGGTCCACAGATAAGCTGGTAATGCACGTACCCAAGCTTACAGTGTGTTATTACAGTTGAGTTGTTAATAAAATAGAGTTACACCATCTCCAGCCGTGTTGACCTGTTTGTAGACCAGAACACCCAACAGGACAGAGCCGGACCGCCACGGCCAGCATGGGTCCGCGCATGCGCGCCACGGACATCTCCGATGCCGATCTCCGGGCAACACAGCGGAGCCCGACAGGGACCCGGCGCGGAGGAACATAGGCCGCCCCACCTGGAATTAGCGTGCCCGCCAATTGGTTGCCCCGATCTCAGGCCTGGCCACCGTGGAGGCTCCACCACCGGAGTTGGCTCACCCCCGCCCCCCGCCTGGACGGCCCCCGCAGCCAGAACGCCGAGGTCCCGCCGGGTAGGACCATACGCAAACGATGCCGGCGGAACTCGGTGGGCACTCGGCCCGGAGCGGCGTGGCGGGATTCGCGCCCCCCCCCCCACCCCCGGCCATTCCCCGACCCGGCGCGGGCTCGAAGAATCCCGGCCATTGTTCTGCATTGCTCTCAGTGGGCAGGCCTGTCGCAGTAAACTCCAGGCTGGCACAGCCAGTTCCTGTACTGAGGGGGCTCGGCCCTGCCATGGGCGCTATCTTTCCAGTTGAGACGTTAAACCAAGTCCTAGCCTGCCCACCCAGGGAAAGAGCGGCGAGCTTCTCCTGGTGCCCTGGCCAACATTCATCCCCAAACCAACAGACCAACGTTACAACAGACCATTATCACATTGCAACCTGTGGGTGCCAACTGTGCATGAATTGGTTCCCACTTTTCCTACATTACCAAGGTAAATACACTTCCAAAGTACTTGACTGGCTGAAAAAGGCTCAGCGATGCCTTAAAAGGTGTTATATAAACGCGAGAACTCTTTCTTCCTTTTTAAAAAATTTTTTAGAGTGCCCAATCATTTGTTTTCCAATTAAGGGGCAATTTAGCGTGGCCAATCCACCTACCCTGCACATCTTTGGGTTGTGGGGGTGAGACCCACGCAGACACGGGGAGAATGTCACAGACAGTGACCTGGGGCCGGGATCGAACCGGGTTCCTCGGAGCCGCGAGGCAGCAGGGGCTAACCGTGCCGCCCTTCCTTCCCATATTCGGGGGGAAGATGGCAATGCCGTGATAATGTCCCTGGGCCTGTAATCCAGGGGCACCGGCAAATGATCGGGGGACACGGGTTCAAATCCCACCACGGCAGCTGGTGGAATTGAAAACCAATTAAATCAATGTGGAATTGAAAGCTAGCCTCAGTCATGGTGACCACAAAATTACCATCGATCGTCATAAAACCCATCCGGTTCACGAATGACCTTTAGGGAAGGAAATCTGCCATCCTTACCTGGTCTGGCCTACATGTGACCCCAGACCCACAGCAATATGGTTGACTCTGAACTGCCCTTTGAAATGGCCGAGCGAGACACTCAGGCCAAGGGCAATTATGGCTGGGCAACAAATGCTGACCCAGCCCAGCGACACCCATACTCTATGAAAGAATAAGTGTAGATTGCCTTACCGGTCACTGATTGGGTACAATCCCAGTAGATAAGCGGTGACAGAGTTCTATCCCACTGTCACAGACGTAACTGGTACCCGCCGTACATAATTAACATAGGAACCAAATGAAGAAAACATTCTGTAGTCTTCTGTCACTAATCTGATTGACCAGACTTGTTGGAGCATTCAGATTAATTTTAATAAACACAGAACTATCACAGAACCGGGCAGCATGGTAGCCTTGTGGATAGCACAATTGCTTCACAGCTCCAGGGTCCCATGTTCGATTCCAGCTTGGGTCACTGTCTGTGCGGAGTCTGCACATCCTCCCCGTGTCTGCGTGGGTTTCCTCCGGGTGCTCCGGTTTCCTCCCGCGGTCCAAAGATGTGCAGGTTAGGTGGATTGGCCATGATAAATTGCCCTTAGTGTCCAAAATTGCCCTTAGTGTTGGGGTGGGGTTACTGGGTTATGGGGAGACCTGCAGCACCTGCTAAAATGTTAGGGAGACTGGTGGAGGTGTTGACCTAGGGTGGGGTGCTCTTTCCAAGAGCCGGTGCAGACCCGATGGGCCGAATGGCCTCCTTCTGCACTGTAAATTCTAATTCTATGAAACTGCTTATTACTGCCGTTTGCCTCTCCGGGAGAAGAGAAAGCAGGTTGTAAATTAAATATGGAAATCCCAACGACGCGAACGCTGGAAAAATGCTTTAATAAAACCTTAAAACTCGAGCATGATTTATTTAATTGTATTGACTTAAAAAAAAGTTGAAACGTAATCATATGAATACTTCCTTGAATAGAAGTAAGAGCAGTATTGTCCTCCCGATGTTTAATATCACCATGAATTAACACTGCGAAATGGAGATTTCTGCCTCCTCAAACTTGAGTCCAAACAGTTAATGGCCGGGGAGCGGGGTTGAATCTGTGTGAGAACGAATGCCAGTGTTTAAGAGAAATCCTGATTTGTTGTTTTCCACTCAAATACATTTCCGCCTGATTCAAAGCAAAATAATGCCTCTACAGAGCGGTACAGACCACATTCAGCAGAATGAGACAGCCTAAAAAGATTGGGGGAGGACATCTATTAATGCATCTCCATCCACAATGCATTTCCCCTCAAAAGCACTTGAGGCTGGGTCAATCCAAGTTATAAATGCCGATACTGACAGCTTTTTTCAACACTGACGGTTTCTCCCTCCCTCATATTATTAAGTGGAGTTTTGCTGTACAGCACTGTCTCATGCTTCCGTTAACCTTCATGTCATGGGATTCCGGACATGGGGGCAATTCACCTCTGTAGCCTGACAACACTCGCAATTATCCTAACTTCAATCCCTTGCTCTCATATTTAACATCCCTATGGTGAGGGGCTTGTTTAGCACAGCGAGTTCAACAGCTGGCTTATAATACAGAACAATGCCAGCAGTGCAGGTTCAATTCCTGTACCAGCCTCCCCGAACAGGCGCCAGATGACTGTGAAGTTCACAGTAACTTCATTGAAGCCTATTTGTGACAATAAGCTATTATTATTATACGCATAACATTCCTTCTGAACCCACGTCTCCCAGCTAGAAGGACAATGATGGCAGATCGTGCTGACTTGGAACGATATGGTTGTTCCTTCGATGTTGTGACCGTTGTGCGCATAGGCATGTCCTAGCCCCCTGCAGTTTTCATGGAGTCAGAGGTGTCGTGACGTCTGCATTCGGGAATGTTTTGAAAGGTACATTCATAAGGTCCTCCTCTTGCCCCCTATATGCGGACGGTCAGTCAAGAATGCATAATGGGGCTTGGCTGAGATCCCAGACATCCATTAGAATAATAAAATACCTGCACCTCGAGAAATCAATGCTTGATAGGCATCTTTGCCCTCTTATCTATGCTGTCAAATTCTCAGTGTTTATTACACTCCATGTTTCATAAAATCAAAATTGGTCTGTGCCACCACATCCAGCTCCATTTGGAGCATGTGGCCATTCACCTGTATCGGAATGCGAAGCGAATAGGAGACACACAGGGCGATGCCAAACTGTTCGGCTGCATCTCAGCTTCATCCTCGGCCTCTTCTGGGTCATCCAGAAACAAGACCGGCCCCGGAGCTGACGCCTACCTCTACCAGGGCGCCTGGAGCGCTGGCCTTCCTGCTGCCCGTGGGTACGCCTGGACCGGCGGCCACGTGTAGCACATGGACCAGAATCACCTTCAGCCGAGTCCGGGGACATTACACGACCCAGTGGCCGGCTCTTCACCTAGAAGCTCAAGTTTCAGCGGTGCTCGGTCCGGGCCGGCGGGTACCGTGTGAGGAGTGACGCCCCAAACCATTCACCTCCATCCCTTGGACACGGCATTCTGGGATTTCTTGGACCAGGGAGACCTGCAGCACCTGCTAAAATGTTAGGGAGACTTCACCCAAAAGCTCTTACTGTGTTTCAATACTGTTGATACCGCAGACCAAGCGATCGAGGAGCATATCGGTCAAAACAGTTCCATACACACAAAACTCGGCTATCTTCCGTACCGAAGCTCAAACTCAGTGACTGACTCACCGGTAGAAATCTCCACCGTATTAAACCGATATTGTTGCGTGGTTGTCGACCGGGTTGGGTTAAAGTGCTGTGTCAAGAGCTGGTTGAATGTTTGCGTATCTGCCATCACTAGGAATGTGAGAATCCGCATCACCCCGAATATATGCGCCCACAGGCCATCAACAGTAAGATCAGCTGGCACTCGCTTTCCGTGACGTTGTTGGCCCGGAAGAAATAATCCATTCGTCCAGCATACTGGTTCCAATCTTCAACACCAGCGTCAACACCAAGGGCAGCATGGTAGCACAGTGGGTAGCACCGTTACTTCTCAGCTCCAGTATCCTCTAGGTTCGATTTCCGGCTTGGGTCACTGGCCGTGCGCAATTCTCCCCGTGTCTACGTGGGTTTGTAGCCATCTGGGATGGCCACGTCTCGATTACAAAATGGACACTTGCAAAGAATGCAGGGAAAATTGGACAATGCTAAGAAACAAGCAGGGGCAAGCTCTGTCTGTTGATTAGAACCTCAAACTCTCAGACAGGACAGAAACTACCAAGCAATCTACATACTAATGAGCCATCTCTGGGGACAAAAGGGAAACATTTAGATACACAATGTTAAGGCAGACTCCCCGGCGCCAGAAGAAGCTAAGACAAAGCAGACTGACAGTCACCAGGACACGCCCAGCGATCAGGGAACCACCCCTCTATTGGAGGAAGATCAATATGACTGATTGGGAAAGACCCAATTAGTTGAGGCCAAGTTCAAGGCCCACCCAAAAGCGCGCGAAGCCCTTTTTAGGATGAAAGGTATTCACCAAGGGAGAATCTTCCTCCTTTGGCTCTGGCTCTCACCGAAGAGAGAGACCTGCCTAGCAGCTGCATCAGACCAAGTAAGTCCCAAGTCACGCACGCTACAAGATAGACGCTCCTAGTTGCTACCCTGAAAACAGCTCAACTCAGCAGCCTCAGAACCGAGCAACGGCCATGGCTCCTCTGACTGAGTGGGCACCCGAAGCTAAGTATAGGCTTTAGTAATAGTGGTAGTTTAGTTTGTAGAGTTTATGCATGAGTAGATTTGACTGTGTGTAAATAAATGAGCATTGCTTTTGAACGTACTAACTGGTGTATCGAATCAATGATCAGTATTCGGTTCTGAACCTTGTGGCGGTGTTGAAAGATACCTGGCGACTCTTGAGCAAACGTGATTAAACAGAGCCAAATGAAGAGCCAAACCACCATTAGCAACAGGTTTCTTCCGGGCGCTCCGGTTTCCTTCCACAAGTCCCGGAAGACGTGCTTGTCAGGTGAATTGGACATTCTGAATTCTCCCTCTGTGTACCCGAACAGGCGCTGGAGTGTGGCGTCTAGGGGATTTTCACAGCAACTTCATTGCAGTGTTAATGTAAGCCTACTTCTGACGATAAAGATTATTTAAAATGCATTTAACCGCACAAACAGAGGCACGGCGGTGAAGGATAGAAATCCAAAGCTGAATCACGGAGTTGGCTCAGCTGCGTAGGTCGCAGCGTTGACAGAAAAACAGTTTACTCCTCATCGCCAGTTTAAGAAGGGCACGGGGAGCCCACACTGAGTAAAAATAAGAACAAAGTTTTATTTATTAAGAATATATACACACTTCCCGGTACCCATCGGGGTGCTTCTGTTTGGGGCCTTACTGGCCAACCTTATATACACTGGGTAATTGAGATACACTGCCCCTAGCGATGGGAGGTGGTACTCTGCAAGGAGCATGGACAAGACAAGCATGCCCAACCCATAGGCCCCGCATGGGATATTACGATAAGCCGATTATCACCCTGTCACCACCTCCCCACGCCGATTCTATATATATATGTGTACAAAGCCATTTTACTGTTCGGATTGTCAGAATGCCGCAGATTTTATGAAGAATTCTTTTGGAATCATAGAAATTTCAACATTGGTAATATCAATTGAACCCGATGTGACTGTGCAGTTTCCAACTTTATATCAGAACCATTTACCCTAATCCCATCTTCCTGCTCTCTCCTCATACCCTTCAATTTATTCCCTCAATTGCTAAACTAATTCTCCGTTGGACGCCGAGAGTGACTCAGCATCAATCGTTACTGGTGATAACGTTAGGCGTGCCAAAAAGCACTCTCACAGGAGAAAGGATATATCTTCTTTAATCATCTTGTTTGTTGAGATGCTTCTGGTGAAGATTCAGATTTATGGAGACTGTAATTAAGATCTTTATTTTCAGAAAAATAAATATCAGTGGTGACGTGTTGAAAGTGTGTCGAATGTCGACCGGCACTGGATGTTGAAGCAGTCATAATGGGGCACTGTAATGCACCATGCTATTCTCGGCAAGGGAGAGGCTAAAAGGATTCATAGTCTTGGCTTATAATCCGTTGAGTATACAAGTGATTGTTTTTAGATGATTAAGGTTTTTGACAGGGGAGCGATAGAGGATGTATTTTCTCTTGGAAGAGCTGAGAGCAATGGGGCACAATCTAAAAGATTCGAGCCAGACCCACTTTTGTTTTATAAATTTAGAGTACCCAATTCAATTTTTTCCAATCTAGGGGCAATTTAGCGGGGCCAATCCACCTACCCTGCACATCTTTGGGTTGTGGGGGCGAAACCCACGCAGACACGGGGAGAATGTGCAAACTCCACACGGACAGTGGCCCAGAGCCGGGATCGAACCTGGGGCCTCGGCGCCGTGAGGCGGCAGTGCTAAGCCACTGCGCCAACGTGCTGCTCTGAGCCAGGCCCACTTAAGGGCGATGTCTATAAGTCCACCTTCACACAGAGCGTAGCGGAAATCTGGAACTCTCCACTTCGAAAAGCCGATGATTCCGGGGGGGTCAATGGAGAATTCCAAGACTGACATTGCTGGATATTTGCTGGGGAAAGCGAATAATGGTCACAAGGTGGGTAGATGGAGATAACATACAAATCAGCCATGATTGAATTGAGTGGGCTAGTGGGGATGTAGGGCCTTCCCTTGTTGCTATAACAGCCTTCCGTGAAGGCCATTAAGCGCGGGGTTTGGATTAACAAATTCAAAACACAGCAGGAAACTGCCTTAAGGGCAGCAAAGATGTCAGCTACATATTCCATAGAGAATAAAAGGGTGTTTGTACAAACCCTCGAGAGCGATTCTCCAAAATGGAGACAAAGTGTTTGCGCCGTCGTGAACGCCGTCGCGTTTCACGACGGCACGAAACGGGCACGGGGATGACCGATTCTGTCCCCCACAGGGGGCCAGCACGACGCTGGAGCGGTTCACGCCGCAACATGGCGTGGGGGTTCAGGGGCCGGCCGCGCAACAAAGTAGGCCCGGGGGGGGGGGGCGGGGGGGGGAGAGGCCGACCCGCCGATCGGTGGGCCCCGATCGCGGGCCAGACCCCATCGGAGGCCCCCCCACCCCGGTGAAGGAGCGCTTTCCCCCTCCTCACAGGCCGTCCCCTCGACCCTTCGCGCAGAGTTCCCGCCGGCAGCGACTAGGGGTGAACGGCGGCGGCGGGACTCTGCTCTTTCCGCGCGGCCGCTCGGCCCATCCGGGCCGGAGAATCGTCGGCCCGTGGCCGGCGCCGCGTCAAACGCGCCGGCGCAAATGGCGCCGGTTCTCCGCACCTCGGGGCATCGCGCGCCGGTGTCGGGGCGTCGGGGCCCGATTGCGGCGATTCTCCGGCCCGGGGCGGGGCTCGGAGAATCGCGCCCCTCATCTTTGGGGTTAAGTTTTTAAATATTATCTCTCAGGATGTGGGTGTCGCTGGGGCTGGGTCAGCAATTGTTGCCCATCCCTATTTGCCCTTGAACTGAGTGCCTCGCTCGGTCATTTCAGAGGGGCAGTCAACATTGCTGTGGGCCTGGGGTTACATGTAGGCCAGACCGGGTAAGGGCGGCAGTTTCTCTCCCGAAAGGATACTAGTGAACCAGATGGGTTTTTACAACAACCGATGATAGTTTCATGTTCAGATTACATTTTCAAACCACTGTACAGGTTTGTGAATTTGTTGGAAACTCTTAATTCGAATATAGCCTCTTAAATCACTCCTGTCAATTACTGCTGGCCGCTCAGTTAAATGCAGGAAACTGGATAGCTTTAATCAAAATGTTTAATGACAACGATTGACAGTCAGCAATGTGTGCAAACCACTATGGAACATTTCCATATTTAGCAGGAGGCTACATCAATGCAGTGAAAACAAGGGCATCCTAAACCTCACGCTGTAATTCGCAGTGTAAAAGTATGATGTCCTTGATATGTATGTCCCTGTCAGGCAGGGAAGAGATGGTCGAGTGAGGGAACCATGGTTGACAAGAGAGGTTGAATGTCGTGTTAAGAGGAAAAAGGTGACTTATGTAAGGCTGAGGAAACAAGGTTCAGACAGGGCATTGGAGGGACACAAGATAGCCAGGAGGGAACTGAAGAAAGGGATTAGGAGAGCTAAGAGAGGGCATGAACAATCTTTGGCGGGTAGGATCAAGGAAAACCCCAAGGCCTTTTACACATATGTGAGAAATATGAGAATGACTAGAGCGAGGGTAGGACCGATCAAGGACAGTAGCGGGAGATTGTGTATTGAGTCTGAAGAGATAGGAGAGGTCTTGAACGAGTACTTTTCTTCTGTATTTACAAATGAGAGGGGCGATATTGTTGGAGAGGACAGTGTGAAACAGATTGGTAAGCTCGAGGAAATACTTGTTAGGAAGGAAGATGTGTTGGGCATTTTGAAAAACTTGAGGATAGACAAGTCCCCCGGGCCTGACGGGATATATCCAAGGATTCTATGGGAAGCAAGAGATGAAATTGCAGAGCCGTTGGCAATGATCTTTTCGTCCTCACTGTCAACAGGGGTGGTACCAGGGGATTGGAGAGTGGTGAATGTCGTGCCCCTGTTCAAAAAAGGGACTAGGGATAACCCTGGGAATTACAGGCCAGTTAGTCTTACTTCGGTGGTAGGCAAAGTAATGGAAAGGGTACTGAAGGATAGGATTTCTGAGCATCTGGAAAGACACTGCTTGATTAGGGATAGTCAGCACGGATTTGTGAGGGGTAGGTCTTGCCTTACAAATCTTATTGAATTCTTTGAGGAGGTGACCAAGCATGTGGATGAAGGTAAAGCAGTGGATGTAGTGTACATGGATTTTAGTAAGGCATTTGATAAAGTTCCCCATGGTAGGCTTATGCAGAAAGTAAGGAGGCATGGGATAGTGGGAAATTTGGCCAGTTGGATAACGAACTGACTAACCGATAGAAGTCAGAGAGTGGTGGTGGATGGCAAATATTCAGCCTGGATCCCAGTTACCAGTGGCGTACCGCAGGGATCAGTTATGGGTCCTCTGCTGTTTGTGATTTTCATTAATGACTTGGATGAGGGAGTTGAAGGGTGGGTCAGTAAATTTGCAGACGATACAAAGATTGGTGGAGTTGTGGATAGTAAGGAGGGCTGTTGTCGGCTGCAAAGAGACATAGATAGGATGCAGAGCTGGGCTGAGAAGTGGCAGATGGAGTTTAACCCTGAAAAGTGTGAGGTTGTCCATTTTGGAAGGACAAATATGAATGCGGAATACAGGGTTAACGGTAGAGTTCTTGGCAATGTGGAGGAGCAGAGAGATCTTGGGGTCTATGTTCATACATCTTTGAAAGTTGCCACTCAAGTGGATAGAGCTGTGAAGAAGGCCTATGGTGTGCTCGCGTTCATTAACAGAGGGATTGAATTTAAGAGCCGTGAGGTGATGATGCAGCTGTACAAAACTTTGGTAAGGTCACATTTGGAGTACTGTGTACAGTTCTGCTCGCCTCATTTTAGGAAGGATGTGGAAGCTTTGGAAAAGGTACAAAGAAGATTTACCAGGATGTTGCCTGGAATGGAGAGTAGGTCTTACGAGGAAAGGTTGAGGGTGCTAGGCCTTTTCTCATTAGAACGGAGAAGGATGAGGGGCGACTTGATAGAGGTTTATAAGATGATCAGGGGAATAGATAGAGTAGACAGTCAGATACTTTTTCCCCGGGTGGAACAAACCATTACAAGGGGACATAAATTTAAGGTGAAAGGTGGAAGATATAGGAGGGATATCAGAGGTAGGTTCTTTACCCAGAGAGTAGTGGGGGCATGGAATGCACTGCCTGTGGAAGTAGTTGAGTCGGAAACATTAGGGACCTTCAAGCAGCTATTGGATAGGTACATGGATTACAGTAAAATGATATAGTGTAGATTTATTTGTTCTCAAGGGCAGCACGGTAGCATTGTGGATAGCACAATTGCTTCTCAGCTCCAGGGTCCCAGGTTCGATTCCGGCTTGGGTCACTGTCTGTGCGGAGTCTGCACGTCCTCCCCGTGTGTGCGTGGGTTTCCTCCGGGTGCTCCGGTTTCCTCCCACAGTCCAAAGATGTGCGGGTTAGGTGAATTGGACAATGATAAATTGCCCTTAATGTCCAAATTGCCGTTGGTGTTGGGTGGAGGTGTTGAGTTTGGGTAGGGTGCTCTTTCCAAGAGCTGGTGCAGACTCAAAGGGCTGAATGGCCTCCTTCTGCACTGTAAATTCAATGATAATCTATGATTAATCTAGGACAAAGGTTCGGCACAACATCGTGGGCCGAAGGGCCTGTTCTGTGCTGTATTTTCTATGTTCTATGATTCAAATAATATCTCAATACGGGCAATCGGTTATTGGTTGAATATGTTAGAAACCCGTAAAGCTATGACAGAAGATTTAAATCGTATTGAATAACTGTCACGAAAATTGTGAAGCAAACTGTTATTTACTCAGAAGATAACAAAGTCGATGGCCGGGGTTTTCCTGGCTCGGCTGCGGCAGGTTTTCCGGTGGCGGAGAGCCGTCCGCGTTGTTCGCGGGCCGCGACGTCGAGAGACCTATGGTGGGGAGTCACCTTCGACAAGACTGGAAGATCCGACCCGCGAAGGAAGCATTTTGTAAGGGTTAGTAGGCTGGGAACAGACAAAGTCCGTGAGGAATATAAGGAAAGTATACAAAGAAAGTAGGAAGGAACTTAACCAAGGTGTCAGCAGAGATAAAAGGGGTCACGAAAAGTCATTGGTCAGCAGGATTAAGGAAAATCCCAAGGCTTTTTACACATATACAAAGAGAAAGAGGGTAGCCAGGGAAAGAGTTCGCCAACTCAGGGACAGGGGAGTGAATCTATGTGTGGAGCCAGAAGAAATGGGCGAGGTACTGAATGAGTACTTTGCATCAGTATCCACCAAAGAGAAGGACTTGGTGGATGATGAGTCTGGAGAAGGGTGTGTAGATAGCCTGGGCCGTGTTGACCTCAAAAACGGGAAGGTATTGGGGGTCTTGAAAAACATTAAGGTAGACAAGTCCCCAGGGCCTGATGACATATACCCCAGAATACTGAGGGAGGCAAGAGAGGAAATTGCTGGGCATTGAGAGAAATCTTTGTATCCTCATTGGCTCCAGGGGAGGTCCCAGCGGATTAGAGAATAGCCAATGTTGTTCCTTTGTTTAAGAAAGGTAGCAAGGATAATCTAGGAAATTACAGGTCGGTGAGCCTTACGTCAGTGCAGGGAAATTATTGGAGAAAATTCTTTGAGACAGGATTTACTCAGGCAGCACGGTGGCACAGTGGTAGCACTGCAGTCTCACAGAGCCGAGGTCCCAGGTTCGATCCTGGCTCTGGGTCACTGTCCGTGTGGAGTTTGCACATTCTCCCTGTGTTTGCGTGGGTTTCGCCCCCACAACCCAAAGATGTGCAGGGTAGGTGGATTGGCCACGCTAAATTGCACCTTAATTGGAAAAAATGAATTGGGTACTCTATAAGACCATAAGACATAGGAGCAGAATTAGGCCACTCGGCCCATCGAGTCTGCTCCGCCATTCAATCATGGCTGTTTATTTCTGAGCCGCCTTCTCCCCATATCCCCTTATTAATCAAGTATCATGACTCTAAATTTATATTTAAAAAAAGGGACAGGATTTACTCCCATTTGGAAGTGAGTGGCTGTATTATCAAGAGGCAATGTGGTTTTATGACGGGGAGGTTGTGTCTCACTAACTTGAGCGAGTTTTTTGAGGAAGTGACAAAGATGATTGATGAGGGTAGGGCAGCGAATGTTGTCTACATGGACTTTAGTAAAGCCTTTGACAAGGTCCCTCATGGCAGACTGGTACAGAAGGTGAAGTTACACGGGATCAGAGGTGAGCTGGCAAGATGGATACAGAACTGGCTCTGTCATAGAAGGCAGAGGGTAACAGTGGAAGGATGCTTTTCTAATTGGAGGGCTGTGACTAGTGGTGTTCCGCAGGGATCAGTGCTGGGACCTTTATAGTACGTACATTTTATAGTATATATAAATGATTTGGAGGAAAATGTAACTGGTCTGATTAGTAAGTTTGCAGACGACACAAAGGTTGGTGGAATTGCGGATAGCGATGAGGACTGTCAGAGGATACAGCAGGATACAGATCGATTGGAGACTTGGGCGGAGAGATGGCAGATTATAATAATAATCACTTATTGTCACAAGTAGGCTTTAATTAAGTTACTGTGAAAAGCCCCTAGTCACCACATTCCGGCGCCTGTTCGGGGAGGCTGGTACGGGAATTGAACCTGCGCTGCTGCCTTGCTCCGTACTATAAGCCAGCTATTTAGCCCAGCGTGCTAAACCAGCCCCTGGTTGATGGAGCTTAATCCAGAAGTTTTTTACACAGAGGGTAATGGGTGCCTGGAACTCGCTGCCGGAGGAGGTGGTGGAAGCAGGGACGATAGTGACGTTTAAAGGGCGTCTTGACAAATACATGAATAGGATGGGAATAGAGGGATACGGACCCAGGAAGTGTAGAAGATTGTAGTTTAGTCGGGCAGCATGGTCGGCACGGGCTTGGAGGGCCGAAGGGCCTGTTCCTGTGCTGTACATTTCTTTGTTCTTTGTACTTGCGAAGATCTGGAAAATACAGCCCAGTGTATTTCCACTTGACAGTAGTGAAACATTTTAATGAAAATGATTTGTTTAAGGTATGTGGAAAACTTCATGGTTAAATCAAGTAACAACAAGGACTTGCATTTATGTAGCAGCTTTAGAATGTTAAAATGTCCCAAGGGTTTGCGCAGGACTGTCAGCTGTGTTGGATTGGATTGGATTGGATTTGTTTATTGTCACGTGTACCGAGGTACAGTGAAAAGTATTTTTCTGCGAGCAGCTCAACAGATCATTAAGTACATGGGAAGAAAAGGGAATAAAAGGAAATACATAATAGGGCAACACAAGATATACAATGTAACTACATAAGCACTGGCATCGGATGAAGCGTACAGGGTGTAGTGTTAATGAAGTCAGTCCATAAGAGGGTTATTTAGGAGTCTGATAACAGCGGGGAAGAAGCTGTTTTTGAGTCTGTTCGTGCGTGTTCTCAGACCTCTGTATCTCCTGCCCGATGGAAGAAGTTGGAAGAGTGAGTAAGCCGGGTGGGAGGGACCTTTGATTATGCTGCCCTCTTGTCTCTGAGTCACAAGACTTTGGATTCAAGATCCACTCCAGGGCACAGAAATCGAGATTGAAACCCTACTGCAGTACTGAAGGAGTGCGGCTCTGCTGGAGGTTCTGTCTCTCAGAGGCAACATTAAACCATTGCCCTATCTCCTTGGGTGGATGTAAAAGGTGGAACCATTTTGAACGAAAGCAGGCAGAACACTTGGGGGTGGTTTCCCACTATAAAAGGCACGAGGCACTCACACTCCGCCTCTTTCCACTGGGGACATCTACAGAGGTATTACGGTACCTGAGAGGCTGAAGTGCCATTGGTTAAATCTAGGGGTTTTACCATTGGCTGTAGAGTATGGTTGCTCCGCCCCATTAGGCGGGGTATAAGAACCCGTGTTGTCCCAGCAGCCCTCATTCTGTACCTGAGCTGCTGGGGAACACTTCCAGCCTATTAAAGCCTTCAGTTGTGCTACAACCTCGTTTGAGTAGTTATTGATCGTGCATCAATTTAATACGCTAGATTTAAGTAGAAAGGATGGAGCTCCGAATCAAGCCGGAGTGTCTGCAACTCAGTCCCCACGCGACAAACTCAGCGGCAATCTTTAAGCACTGGCTGGCATGTTTTAAAGGCTACCTGGAGTTGGCTGAAGGCACACCCTCGGGGGAGCAGAAACTGCACGTCCTGCACTCAAGGGTAAGCCCAGAGATTTACACCCTCATCGAGGAGGCGGAAGATTTTGATGCAGCAATCGAACTTTTAAAAGGACACTATATTCGCCCAGTAAATCAGGTCTACGCTCGCCACCTGCTTGCAACAAGACGACAAAACCCCAGGGAATCGTTGGAGGAATTCTACCGCGCGCTATTGGTGCTGGGCAGAAGCTGCGGCTGCCCGCAAGTTTCGGCGAGTGAGCACACGGAACACCTAGTCCGGGAAGTCTTTGTAGCAGGTATAAGCTCGTCAGAAATCCGCCAGCGTCTTTTAGAGAAAGACACCCTGGGACTTAGGGAGGCACAGGCCCTTGCAGGATCCATGGACGTTGCCTCCAAGAACGCTCAATCCTACGTGCCCGACCGCGCGGCGGCCCCCTGGGCAGCGCGGAATCCCGCAGCGGCCGCCCCAGAGACCTTCCCTGCTTCCCGCCAACCCCGATGGACCCCGCTACTTCTTTTGCGGGCAGGAAAAACACCCACGCCAGCGCTGCCCGGCCCACACATCCATCTGCAGGGGGTGCGGCAAAAAGGGCCATTTCGTGGGGGTCTGCCAGGCACGAGCGGTGGCCGCGGTCTCCAGCGGCGACTCCGGACCGCCGCAGTGAACTTCACCAGGGGCCCCGGGCGGCCAGCGGTCGCTGCCACTCCCGTATCCCAGGCCCACGTGCGGACCCCGGGCGCCGCCCTCTTGTCCCTCGGACACCACGCTGGACGGAGGGGCGCCGCCATTTTGTCCACCCCCGACCACCATGTGCGACCAATGGGAGATGCCATCTTGGATGCCCCAGGACCCCAGCTCGGCCGACCACGCACTGCCTGAACGAAATCCACAACTACTGCGTCTGGCCTCGGTGACCCTGGACCAAACTCGACCGCGAACACTCTCAACAGCAACGACGACCGTCTTCATCAACGGCCACGAGACGTCCTGCCTGATCGACTCTGGGAGCACGGAGAGCTTTATACACCCCAACACAGTAAGGCGCTGTTCCCTCTTTATCCACCCTGTTAATAAAAGAATCTCCTGAGCCTCCGGTTCTCACTCTGTAGACATAAAGGGGTTCTGTTTAGCAAACCTCACAGTCCAGCGAAGGGAATTCAAAAATTTCCACCTTTATGTTCTTCCCCACCTCTGCGCGGCGACACTCCTGAGTTTAGACTTCCAGTGTAACCTGCAAAGTCTGACCTTCCAATTCGGCGGCTCTATACCCCCCTTACTGTCTGCGGCCTCGTGACCCTTAAGGTCGACCCGCCTTCCATGTTTGCGAACCTCATCCCAGATTGCAAACCCGTCGCCACCAGGAGCAGACGGTACAGTGCCCAGGATCGGATCTTTATTAGGTCAGAGGTCCAAAGGTTACTGAGGGAAGGGGTCATTGAAGCCAGCAACAGTCCCTGGAGAGCTGAAGTAGTGGTGGTAAAGACCGGGGAGAAGCATAGGATGGTCATTGACTACAGTCAGACCATCAACAGGTTTATGCAGCTGGGCGCGTACCCTCTCCCCCGCATATCCGACCTGGTAAACAGGATCGCACATTATAAAGTCTTGTCCACGGTGGATCTCAAGTCCGCCTACCACCAGCTACCCCTCCGTACTAGTGACTGCAAATACACTGCCTTCGAGGCAGACGGGCGGCTCTATCACTTCTTAAGGGTTCCCTTCGGTGTCACTAACGGGGTCTCGGTCTTCCAGCGCGAGATGGACCGAATGGTTGACCGGTACGGTCTACGGGCAACGTTCCCGTATCTCGATAATGTCACTATCTGCGGCCACGACCAGCAGGACCACAACACCAGCCTCCGAAAATTTCTCCAGACCGCTAAAATCCTTAACCTAACATACAATAAGGATAAATGCGTGTTTAGCACCGACCGTCTAGCCATCCTCGGCTACGTAGTGCGAAATGGAGTTATAGGCCCCGACCCTGAACGCATGCGCCCCCTTATGGAGTTCCCCCTCCCTCACTGCCCCAAGGCCCTGAAGCGCTGCCTAGTGTTTTTCAGTTACTACGCCCAGTGGGTCCCCAACTATGCTGACAAAGCCCGTCCCCTGATCCAATCCACAACTTTCCCCCTGTCGATATAGGCCCACCAGGCCTTCAGCCGCATCAAAGCAGACATTGCAAAGGCCACGATGCGCGCCATCGACGAGTCCCTCCCCTTCCAGGTCGAGAGCGATGCGTCCGACGTAGCTCTGGCGGCCACCCTCAACCAAGCGGGCAGACCCGTGGCCTTCTTCTCCCGTACCCTCCATGCTTCAGAAATTCGCCACGACTCAGTCGAGAAGGAGGCCCAGGCCATAGTAGAAGCTGTGCGACATTGGAGGCATTACCTGGCCGGCAGGAGATTCACTCTCCTCACTGACCAACGGTCATTGGCATTCATGTTCGATAATGCACAGCGGGGCAAGGTAAAAAGCGACAAGATCTTGAGGTGGAGGATGGAACTCTCCACCTACAACTATGAGATCTTGTACCATCTCGGGAAGCTAAATGAGCCTCCTGACGCCCTGTCCCGTGCCACCGCACAAGTGGACCGCCTCCGAGCCCTCCACGAGGACCTCTGCCACACGGGGGTCACTCGCTTTTTCCATTTTGTTAAGACCCGCAACCTGCCCTACCCCATCGAGGAGGTCAGGACAGTGACCAGGGACTGCCAAATCTGCGCGGAGTGCATACCGCACTTCTACCAGCCAGAGAGAGCGCACCTGATTAAGGCTTCCCGTCCCTTTGAACGCCTCAGCATGGACTTCAAAGGCCCCCTCCCCTCCACCGACCGCAACATGTATTTCCTGAACGTGATTGACGAGTACTCCCGGTTCCCATTCGCCATCCCCTGCCCCGACATGACCGCAACCACCGTCATCAAGGCCCTCCATAGCATCTTTGCACTGTTCGGTTTCCCCACGTACATACACAGCGATAGGGGGTCCTCCTTTATGAGCTACGAACTGCGTCAATTCCTGCTCAGCAAGGACATCGCCTCAAGCAGGACGACCAGTTGCAACCCCCGGGGAAACAGGCAGGTAGAGAGGGAGAACGGAACGGTCTGGAAGACCGTCCTACTGGCCCTACGGTCCAGGAACCTCCCAGTCTCCCGCTGGCAAGAAGTCCTCCAGGAGGCCCTCAACTCCATCCGATCACTGCTTTGTACGACCACCAATCAGACACCTCACGAAAGTCTCCTTGTCTTTCCCAGGAAGTCCTCCTCCGGGACCTCGCTCCCGACTTGGCTAGCAACACCCGGACCCATCGTGCTCCGAAAACACGTGCGGGCGCACAAGTCGGACCCGTTGGTCGAGAGAGTCCATCTGGTACACGCTAACCCCCAATATGCCTACGTGGCGTTCCCTGACGGCCGACAAGATACAGCCTCCCTACGGGACCTGGCGCCCGCCGGAACTCCACGTACATCCCAGCCACCAGTCCCACCCTCCCCTCCACCGCAGCACCTTACAGGAGGATCAGTCCCCCCGCCGCCCCTGGCTAGGCCCCCCCCCCACCCACCGACGCCCCCTACAGGTGCCCCCTTCCCGTTTTTCCCACCAGCGCCGTCTAGGGGTGACGAAGCTGCCATGGAGATCGAAGCCACGCTCCCGGAGTTGCAGACGCCCGAGCCCCCACCGGAGTCACCACTGAGGCTCAGACGATCACAGAGGACGACCAGGGCCCCCGATCGACTGATTGCAACATTTTAACTGATCTGTAAATATTAAACACTGAATGTACATGTCTGACATGCTTGTAAATAATCACTAAACACTGTAAGGAGGTATCACGGTACCCCCATAACTGATTATACCATGTTGTTACATTTTGTAGTTGCTGACCCCCCCCCCCCCCCACTCCCACCGGACTCTTTTTTTAACAGGGGGTGAATGTGGTATTATCAGGTATTACGGTACCTGAGAGGCTGAAGTGCCATTGGTTAAACCTAGGGGCTTTACCATTGGCTGTAGAGTATGGTAGCTCCGCCCCGATGGGCAGGGTATAAGAACCCGTGCCGTCCCAGCAGCCCTCATTCTGTACCTGAGCTGCTGGGGAACACTTCCAGCTTATTAAAGCCTTCAGTTGTACTACAACCTCGTTTTAGTAGTTATTGATCGTGCATCAAACGTGAAAGGAGGGAGGGCGAGATCTCAATTTTGCAATCAGCGGTTACAGATTACTTTCCATGATTTCCTAATTAATTTAGATACTGGCTGCAGGACCTGTCTATTGAGCAGACAAGTTATTGACGCTGCATTTAGGAGAGAATGTTGTGATGGGTTTTGAAAGATTCCTTGGTGCGGGGGTGGGGGTGGGGGTTGGGAGAATGGGCTGTAGTCGATACTGCTCTATTCCACCCAGGCAGAGAGATATTTACCATTTCTAATGAGGACCATAGCTCTTCTTTTGTACGTACAGCAATGAGAGTCAAGGACATGACTGATTACTGACTTTTAATTTAGCCAAATCCCATTTGCCCACTTCAGGCCTGTGGGATAGAGCGTTAATTGATGAAATATCTGTGCTGTCTCTCATGGTTGTTACTTTGTCTAAAATAGAATCAATTTGACTCTTTTCCTCCTTTGGGTGAATGCGTAACCCTCAGCTGAAGGCAGAAGGCGTTCAGTATGTGTTACTCAAGTTACATTGAACTGAGGCATGTTTGTGATAGTCTGAAATCAGAGTGATTGTAGACCTCTGCTGCAGGTTCATTTGAATCAGATACGAGGTTCTGGCGTCTGAAGATAAATTGTCAAGAAGCTCCCTCGTTACGGTGTTTTCAAATTACAAACGCAGGGAGCAGTCAGCATCGCCTGCGGAGGAGTGAAGGATGAATGGTGCAATCTCAAACTTTACAGAGCAATGCCCCAAAGGCACAGTCTCCACCGCCCAGAAGGACAAGGGCAGCAGATACCTGGGAACACCACCGCCAGTTGCAAGTTCCCCTCCGAGCCACTCACCACCCCGACTTGGAAATGTTTCGGCCGCTCCTTCCCTGTCACTGGGTCAGAATCCTGGAGCGCCCTCCCTGACTGCACTGCAGGTGTACCTACACCTCGGGGACTGCAGCGGTTCAGGAAAGTGACTCGGCGATCAAGGGCAATTAGGCTTGCGTAATAAATGCGGGCATTTATCCTGTGGACCAATATAAAAGAACCAGAGAAAGTGCCGTAAATACTCAGCAGGTCTCAGTGGAATCTTGGCTGGGATTCTGCGTTGCGAGTCTGCCTCGGTACCGCTGCAAGCGGGACGGAGGATTTGGCGCTCAGGCACATCTCCCATTCACTGCAACGAGACCAGAGAATCCCGCTGCCGTGAACGGACGGAGAACCCCGCCCAATTATTCCTGTTTTTCTCTCCACAGACCTTTTTGCGCAGTGCCAGCATTTACAGTTTTTATTTCCGATTTCCAGCATCTGCAGTATCTTGCTTTTATGTATATATATATCTCTATTAAAAAAAACAACCCCTGAGGGAAATGTGATGAAATATTAATCATTTTTCCAACTGTCTGGCTGCATCCTGTTGATATGTATGTAGATGTTAAAAAATGTATGATATAGTTTTTCCCTAAATGTCCCCATTTGCAAATGATATTTTCATATCTATCGATTGCTGCATCATTCTGTCTGTCTAGCCATGAACGATGGAACATAGAAACATAGCAACATAGGAACAGGAGCAGCCCATTCAGCCCCTCGAGCCTGTCCCGCCATTTAATGAGATCATGGCCGATCCGTGACCTAACTCCATAAACCTGCCTTTGCCCCATATCCCTGAATGTGTTTGCTCAACGAAAATCTGTCTATCTCAGATTTTAAATTGACAACTTTTGTGTCCTGTGTTATGGCCGTGGTAATGATGTACACAGAACATCCAGTTCTTTAACTCAAAAGATGGAAAGATAACACAGATAACGAACTATAATACAGACAATGGCTACTAAATGAATTCAGTGAATTCTCCTGGAGCTACTCTATGTGTGACATTCCTCCTGTACGACTTCCTACCAACTGGCAGGTGTCTGAAGTCACATGGTAGATCTCTATCTCCCCCTGCTGGTTGGAGGTCATACTGATAACTGCATACATTGATATGTACATGCATATCACCACAATTACTCTTCCAGCTCCAACTGCTGCATGTGGGACAGAGACCCAAACCTCTACCACCCTTTGAGTGAAGATGTGCTTCCCAACAGCTCTCCTAACCAGTCTGGTCCTAATTTTCAGACCATGTCCCCGAGTTTTAGAATCTCCAACCAGTGGAAATATTTTATCTTTATCGACCCTGGCTGGGATAACATGGCCAAGTGTTGATGTCGGCGTCAAAACCGGCGCGAGCGACGCCAGCGTCAACGGGCCTCCAGGCTCAGTAATTCTCCTGTTCTTCGGGGGCTAGAACAGCGCCGGAGTGCTGTGCACTGCGCCGGCACCGAAAGCTGGCCCGGCACGGCCGGCGCGGGTCCGCGCATGCGTGCCATGGGGTGGTTCAAACCTGGTACCACCCGGCGGGAGCCCGGACCCGTGGGCGGCCACGATCTGGAGGGGGCCTACCGCGTGGTTGCCATCTCCTCGGCGACACGGAGCAACATGTCAGCCACCGAACAGCGGGCCCGTGCGAAGGGTGTAGGCCCCCCTCCAGACCGCTGCCGCCCCCCGAAAGGAAGCCCCCAAACGCGGGCCTGGACCCGGTGGAGCCCCCCCCCCCCCACCCCGGAGTCAGATCCACCGCCCCACCACCAGGACGTCCACATTGGCCGCGGGTCCGGTTTGAACCACGCCAGCGGGATTCGGCGGGAGTTCGGCCCGTCGCCCGCGGAGAATCGCCACGGGGGCCTATCTCAGCGGCCCCCGACCGGCACCACGGCGACTGCGCTGGCGCGATTGGCGCCGATTCTACGGTCGCGGGAGAATAGGCGGCCCGGCGTCGGAGCAGCGTGGCGGGATTCTCACGGTGGGCCCCGATCGCGGGCCAGGCCATCGTGGGGGCACACCCCGGGGCCAGATCCCCCCGTACCCCCCCGAGGACTCGGTAGGCCGCCCGTAGAGCCACGTCCCGCCGGTACGGACCTGGTTTGATTTACGCTGGCAGGACCGACCGAAAACGGGCGGCCGTTCGGCCCATCTCGGGGCGGAGAATTGCTGGGGGGGGGGGGGGGCACTGCCAACGGCCGCCGACCGGCGCGCCGTGATTCCCGCCCCCGCCAAAACCCCGGTGTCAGAGAGTTCGGCAGCCGGCGGCGGGGCGGGATTCGCGCCACCCCCCGGCGATTATCCGACCCGGCGGGGGGGTCGGAGAATCCCGCCCAATATCTTGAATACCTCAATCAGATAAATTCCCGTGAAAACAGTCCTAATTTGAGTAATCTCGCCTGGCAACTTCACCCCTGAAGTCCTGGTGTCATTTTATAAAGCTACGTGGCCCTCCCTCCAATGCCAAAATATCCTTCCTCAGGTGTGGTGCCCAGAACTGACTCTGAGTGGGGTCGAACCAGGGTTTTGTACAGCTGCAGCATAACCTCTTGTGTCTTTATATTCCAAACCTTTAGCCTTTTCCATTAGCCTTTTTGATTATTTTCTGCACTTGTTCCTTGCATTTTAAGACCTGAAGCCCCAACTCTTTGGACATGCACTGTACCTAACCTCTTCCCATTGACAGAGTACTCTGCCCTCTCCATTTTTGGTCCAAAATGGATAACCTCGCCCTTTCTCACTTTAATAAAAACACGGGGACTCCACTCCCGAGTGAAATGAAGGACTTAGTTGTAATTACAATCATAGAATCATAGAATCATAGAAGTTTACAGCATGGAAACAGGCCCTTCGGCCCAACCAGTCCATGCCGCCCAGTTTTTTACCATTAAGCTAGTCCCAGTTGCCCGCACTTGGCCCATAACCCTCTATACCCATCTTACCCATGTAACCATCTAAATGCTTTTTGAAAGACACAATTGTACCCGCTTCTACTACTACCTCTGGCAGCCCATTCCAGACACTCACTACCCTCTGAGTGAAGAAATTGCCCCTCTGGGCCCTTCTGAATCTCTCCCCTCTCACCTTAAACCTATGCCCTCTAGTTTTAGACTCCCCTACCTTTGGGAAAAGATGTTGACTATCTACCTTATCTATGCCCCTCATTATTTTATAGACCTCTATAAGTTCACCCCTAAGCCTCCTACGCTCCAGGGAAAAAAGTCCCAGTCTATCCAGCCTCTCCTTATAACTCAAACCATCAAGTCCCGGTAACATCCTAGTAAATCTTTTCTGCACTCTTTCTAGTTTAATAATATCCTTTCTATAATAGGGTGACCAGAACTGCACACAGTATTCCAAGTGTGGCCGTACCAATGTCTTGTACAACTTCAACAAGACGTCCCAACTCCTATATTCAATGTTCTGACCAATGAAACCAAGCATGCCGAATGCCTTCTTCACCACCCTGTCCACCTGCGACTCCACCTTCAAGGAGCTATGAACCTGTACTCCTAGATCTCTTTGTTCTATAACTCTCCCCAACGCCATACCATTAACTGAGTAGGTCCTGGCCTGATTCGATCTGCCAAAATGCATCACCTCACATTTATCTAAATTAAACTCCATCTGCCATTCGTCGGCCCACTGGCCTAATTGATCAAGATCCCGTTGCAATCCTAGATAACCTTCTTCACTATCCACTATGCCACCAATCTTGGTGTCATCTGCAAACTTACTAACCATGCCTCCTAAATTCTCATCCAAATCATTAATATAAATCACAAATAACAGTGGACCCAGCACCGATCCCTGAGGCACACCACTGGTCACAGGCCTCCAGTTTGAAAAACAACCCTCTACAACCACCTTCTGTCGTCCAGCCAATTTTGAATCCAATTGGCAACCTCACCCTGGATCCCGTGAGCTTTAACCTTCTGCAACAACCTACCATGCGGTACCTTGTCAAAGGCTTTGCTAAAGTCCATGTAGACAACGTCTACTGCACTACCCTCATCTACCTTCTTGGTCACTCCCTCAAAAAACTCAATCAAATTTGTGAGACATGATTTTCCACGCACAAAGCCATGCTGACTGCCCCGAATCAGTCCTTGCCTCTCTAAATGCTTGTAGATCCTGTCTCTCAGAATACCTTCTAGCAACTTACCTACTACAGACGTTAGGCTCACCGGTCTGTAGTTCCCAGGCTTTTCCCTGCTGCCCTTCTTAAACAAGGGCACAACATTCGCCACTCTCCAATCTTCAGGCACCTCACCTGTGGCTGCCGATGATTCAAATATCTCGGTTAGGGGACCCGCAATTTCCTCCCTAGCCTCCCACAACATCCTGGGATACATTTCATCAGGTCCCGGGGATTTATCTACCTTGATGCGCTTTAAGACTTCCAGCACCTCCTCCTCTGTAATATGCACACTTCTCAAGACATCACTATTTATTTCCCTTAGTTTCCTAACATCCATGCCTTTCTCCACCGTGAATACCGATGAGAAATATTCATTCAGGATCTCACCCAACTCTTGTGGCTCTGCACATAAATGCCCTTGTTGATCCTTAAGAGGCCCTACTCTGTCCCTAGTTACTCTTTTCCCCTTTATGTATCTGTAGAATCTCTTTGGATTCTCCCTTGCATTATTTGCCAAAGCAATTTCATGTCCCCTTTTTGCCCTCCTGATTTCCCTCTTAACTCTATTTCGACAATCTCTATACTCTTCAAGGGATCTACTTGATCCCAGTTGCTTATGTACGTCATATGCCTCCTTCTTCTTTTTGACCAGAGTCTCAATATCTCGAGTCATCCAGGGTTCCCTACTTCTACCAGCCTTGCCCTTCACTCTAAAGGGAATGTGCTTACCCTGCACCCTGGTTAACACATTTTTAAAAGCCTCCCATTTACCAGCCGTCCCTTTGTCTGCCAATAGTCTCCCCCAATCTACCTCTGCAAGTTCCTGTCTGATACCATCAAAATTGGCCTTGCCCCAATTAAGAATTTTAACTCTTGGGCCAGACCTATCATTCTCCATAGCTATCTTAAAACTAATGGAATTATGGTCACTTGTCCCAAAGTGATCCCTCACTAGCACTTCTATCACTTGCCCTTCCTTATTTCCCAAGACGAGGTCAAGTTTTGCCCCCTCTCTAGTCGGTCCATCCACATACTGAATGAGAAATTCCTCCTGAATACACTCAACAAATTTCCCTCCATCCAAGCCCCTAATGCTATGGCTGTCCCAGTCAATGTTGGGAAAGTTAAAGTCCCCTACTACTACCACCCTATTATTCTTGCAGCTATCTGTAATCTCCTTACATATTTGCTCCTCAATTTCCCGCTGACTATTTGGGGGCCTGTAGTACAGTCCTACCAAGGTGATCTCTCCCTTCTTATTTTTCAGTTCCACCCATATAGACTCAGTGGGCGAACCCTCGGATATATCCCCTCTAAGTACTGCCGTGATGTTCTCCCTAATCAAAAACGCCACTCCCCCTCCTCTCTTACCTCCTGTTCTATCCTTTCTATAGCATCTGTAGCCCGGAACATTGAGCTGCCAGTCCTGCCCCTCCCTTAGCCATGTTTCAGTCATAGCTATAATATCCCAGTCCCATGTGCCCGTCCATGCCCTGAGTTCATCCGCTTTGCCCGTCAGGCCCCTTGCATTGAAATAAATGCAGTTTAATGTAGACCTTCCTTGCTCTCTGCCCTGCTTTCTCTGGTCATGCTTTACACACTCTCCCTTCCTGCCTTTTGTTTCTGTCCCCACTGACTTCCTACATCGGTTCCCATCCTGCCCGGGAGACCCCTACAGGGTTTCCTTTTCTCTCTGGTCGGTGTCTTGTTGGCTTTAATACAATGGTTTATGGAGATTTGAGTTTGTACTCCGCGTGGTTCCACGGGGAAGATGATCATTCTCACCCTGTAGCTCCCGTGCGGGATATTACACTTACATTGAATTCCATCTGTCACAATTTTGCCCATTCCTCTGGTCTGTCAATAGGCAAAATTCTCCACCTCGCGACACCGCAAATGCGATCGGGCGGAGAACATAAGAGCATAAGAATTAGGAGCAGGAGTCGGCCATCTGGCCCCTCGAGCCTGCTCCGCCATTCAATGAGAATATGGCTGATCTTTTGTGGACTCAGCTCCACCTTCCGGCCCGAACACCATAACCCTTAATCCCTTTATTCTTCAAAAAACTATCTATCTTTATCTTAAAAACATTTAATGAAGGAGCCTCAACTGCTTGACTGGGCAAGGAATTCCATAGATTCACAACCCTTTGGGTGAAGAAGTTCCTCCTAAGCTCAGTCCTAAATCTACTTCCCCTTATTTTGAGGCTATGCCCCCTAGTTCTGCTTTCACCCGCCAGTGGAAACAACCTCCCCGCATCTATCCTATCTATTCCCTTCATAATTTTATATGTTTTTATAAGATCCCCCTGCATCCTTCTAAATTCCAACAAGTACAGTCCCAGTCTACTCAAACTCTCCTCGTAAACCAACCCCTTCAGCTCTGGGATTAACCTAGTGAATCTGCTTGACACACCCTCCAGCGCCAGTACGTCTTTCTCAGGTCTGGAGACCAGAACTGAACACAATACTCAAGGTGTGGCCTCACTAACACCTTATATAATTGCAGCATAACCTCCCTAGTCTTAAACTCCATCCCTCTAGCAATGAAGGACAAAACTCCATTTGCCTTCTTAATCACCTGTTGCACCTGTAAACTTTTTGCGACTCATGCACTATCACACCCAGGTCTCTCTGCACAGCGGCATGTTTTAATATTTTATCATTTAAATAATAATCCCTTTTGCTGTTATTCCTACCAAAATGGATAACCTCACATTTGTCAACATTGTATTCCATCTGCCAGACCCTAGCCCATTCACTTGACCTATCCAAATCCCTCTGCAGACTTCCGGTATCCTCTGCACTTTTTGCTTTACCACTCATCTTAGTGTCGTCTGCAAACTTGGACACATTGCACTTGGTCGCCAACTCCAAATCATCTATGTAAATTGTGAACAATTGTGGGCCCAACACTGAACCCTGAGGGACACCACTAGCTACTGATTGCCAACCAGAGAAACACCCATTAATCCCCACTCTTTGCTTTCTATTAATTAACCAATCCTCTATCCATGCTAATACTTTACCCTTAATGCCATGCATCTTTATCTTATGCAACAACCTTTTGTGTGGCACCTTGTCAAAAGATTTCTGGGAATCCAGGTATGCCACATCCATTGGCTCCCCATTATCTACCGCACTGGTAATGTCCTCAAAAAATTCCACTAAATTAGTTAGGCACGACCTGCCCTTTATGAACCCATGCTGCGTCTGCCCAATGGAACAATTTCCATCCAGCTGCCTCGCTATTTCTTCCTTGATCATAGATTCCAGCATCTTCCCTACGACCGAAGTTAAGCTAACTGGCCTATAATTACCCGCTTTCTGCCTACCTCTTTTTTTAAACAGTGGTGTCACGTTTGCTAATTTCCAATCCGCCGGGACCAGCCCAGAGTCTAGTGAATTTTGGTAAATTATCACTAGTGCATTTGCAATTTCCCTAGCCATCTCTTTTAGCACTCTGGGATGCATTCCATCAGGGCCAGGAGACTTGTCTACCTTTAGCCCCATTAGCTTGCCCATCACTACTTCCTTAGTGATAACAATCATCTCAAGGTTCTCACATGTCATAGCCTCATTTCCATCAGTCACTGGCATGTTATTTGTGTCTTCCACTGTGAAGACCGACCCAAAAAACCTGTTCAGTTCCTCAGCCATTTCCTCATCTTCCATTATTAAATCTCCCTTCTCATCCTCTAAAGGACCAATACTTACCTTAGCTATTCTTTTTTGTTTTATATATTTGTAAAAACTTTTACTGTCTGTTTTTATATTCTGAGCAAATTTACTCTCATAATCTATCTTACTCTTCTTTATAGCTTTTTTAGTAGCTTTCTGTTGCCCCCTAAAGATTTCCCAGTCCTCTCGTCTCCCACTGATCTTTGCTACTTTGTATGTTTTTTCCTTCAATTTGATACTCCCCCTTATTTCCTTAGATATCCATGGTCGATTTTCCCTCTTTTTACCGTCCTTCCTTTTTGTTGGTATAAACCTTTGCTGGGCACTGTGAAAAATCACTTGGAAGATTCTCCACTGTACCTCAACTGTTTCACCATAAAGTCTTTGCTCCCAGTCTACCTTAGCTAGTTCTTCTCTCATCCCATTGTAATCTCCTTTGTTTAAGCACAAAACACTAGTGCTTGATTTTACCTTTTCACCCTCCATCTGTATTTTAAATTCCACCATATAATGATCGCTCCTTCCGAGAGGATCCCTAACTATGAGATCATTAATCAATCCTGTCTCATTACACAGGACCTCGTAGGTTCCATTACATACTGTTCTAGGAAACTATCATGGATACAGTCTATAAACTCCTCCTCAAGGCTGCCTTGACCGACCTGGTTAAACTAATCGACATGTAAATTAAAATCCCCCATGATAACTGCTGTACGATTTCTACATGCATCAGTTATTTCTTTGTTTATTGCCTGCCCCACCATAATGTTACTATTTGGTGGCATATAGACTACTCCCATCAGTGACTTTTTCGTCTTACTATTCCTGATTTCCACCCAAATGGATTCAACTTTATCCTCCATACCACCATCCCTTACTATTGCCCGGATGTCAGAATCGGGCGTCTGACCCAAATCATGGTCAGTGCGCTGCGCCAATTCAGCGCCATATTCCGGTCCCTCGCTGTGTTAAGACCCTATCAACTATTAATTTTTGGGGGACTTCCGGCAAATTATCCTCCTTTTCAACTGTCCTCCTTCAAAGTTTGGACAGGTCCCTTCTTACAACCTCAAGACATTCCTAAGCGCTGCACAGCCAATGAAGAACAGGCACTGTTACAACTTCCAAAGCACAACAGCCAATTAGTGCGCAGCAAGACTGCACAATCGGCAGTGGGTTGAGTATAGAGCAGGGCACCAGGAGGCGATGGCATGGTGGTATTGTCACTGGACTAGTGACCCAGGGCAGGAATAGGTGGACCTCACCAGATGGTGAAATTTGAATTCAATCTGGAATCTTATGAGGAAAGGCTGAGGGATTTGAGGCTGTTTTCGTTAGAGAGAAGAAGGTTAAGAGGTGACTTAATTGAGGCATACAAGATGATCAGAGGATTGGATAGGGTGGACAGTGAGAGCCTTCTTCCTCGGATGGTGATGTCTAGCACGAGGGGACATAGCTTTAAATTGAGGGGAGATAGATATAAGACAGATGTCAGAGGTAGGTTCTTTACTCAGAGAGTAGTAAGGGCGTGGAATGCCCTGCCTGCAACAGTAGTGGACTCGCCAACACTGAGGGCATTCAAATGGTCATTGGATAGACATATGGACGATAAGGGAACAGTGTAGATGGGCTTTAGAGTGGTTTCACAGGTCGGCGCAACATCGAGGGCCGAAGGGCCTGTACTGCGCTGTAATGTTCTAAGTTCTATGAAGAACTCCCCGCTAAAAATATTTTTTCCCCATTATTCTTTCATGGAGTGTGGGCCTCGCTGGCTAGGCCAGCATTTATTGCCCATCCCTAATTGCCCCTTGAGAAGGTGGTGGTGAGCTGCCTTCTTGAACTACTGCAGTCCACGTGGTATGGTTACTACCCACAGGGCTAATACAATGAGGCCTCTCGTGTCATCCCAGTGCTATGGCATCTTTATGTTCACCTACTGTGGTGATCCACATATGGCTACGTAAGGCTGTTGTATATATGTTCACTATTCTCAGCGTCTCGTCTGAATTGATGTCTATCACCTCCAAAAGCAGACATGAGCATAGTTTGTTGTCTCACCCAAAAGATGGCGGGCGCGATTTACCGGCGATTTCCGACAGTCGTTATGCATAGTGGGGCATCCATTTGCCTCGCCGAGGAGACCTCAGCCGGGCGCTATTCAGCACGGCTCCCCACAAACGGGGACCAGGCAGGAAGGCACTGTGGGAGGGAGGGGTCACCTAGGAAATCGGAAGCCCCCCGCGTGGTCGGCCTCCAGGCATGGTGGCGCCCTGGCACTGCTGGCACCACCCGGGCACCTTGGCACTGTCAGCCTGGTACCCTGACAGTGCCACATGGGCACTCTGGCAGTGCCACCCATGTGCCACCCTGGCACCGCCAGGGTTCCCAGGTCAGGGGTTGGGGACTGAGCCTCAGTGCAGGATATGTGTCTAAGTGCGGGCTTGGCGAGGCATTCCCCGTCGGGGGCAAAAAGAACTCCGACTGCCATTAGATAGCGGTGGTCCACTGGGAATGACCCCTCGATTCCCACCCAGAGCGGACTGTATTTTTGGTGTAGCTAAATCGTGCCCCAGCATCTCCAACAATGCAACACTGTGGAAGTACTGCGCGAGGTGTACCAGCCAAAAGTTTGCATTCAAATCCCTGGAGTGAGTGCTTGAACTTATAGCCATCTAAATGAGAGCCAAGAGTGTTACTCATTGAACCACAGAAGATACCTGAGCCAGCCATTGTCCAAAGGATTGTCCAGTGCAAACGCTGAGGTGTGTACTCCAGATGGAAGGTTCTCCCATGTTACCACGTTAATGAATCGATCATTCTTGGTACGTCCATTCGTTTAAGTGGAACTAGTGCTGCTGGACATGACCCAATACGGAAGCTGGGGTCTGCATTTAAAGAGCGCCTGCAGCTAATCTCATTCGCGCAGTTGAGGTTGCTGGGCACAAAGAGATTGGCACCGAACTTGGCAAAGCAAAAGCAACAAGGGCAGGGGGAAAACCTGCTCCTCAGAAAATATTCAATGAATTTGGAGTTGGAATAGGTGCTGGATCATTGCGAATAAACTCCTTTTCGCCTTCCTGTGATTTGTGCCCGACATAATGCACTCCATTCCTAATGCGTTGACCCAGTCAGATTGTAAAAGGAATCCATCATTTGGATATATTGTGACACCGATGCGCTACCTGCCACCTACGGTGAATGTAAAAGACCTCATGCCGGTAGTTAAGTAGAGCAGAGGGTTCCTCCATTCCTCTCCCTGCACCCCCTTCCCTGCAACCCCCCCCTTCATCCCCCCACCAACACTCCCCCCACTTCCACGCAACCAACAGTGTGCTGGGGCCAAGTTTTATCCATCACTCAACTCTGCAGAATAGACGATTGTTTAGAACAAGGGGACATGGTTCAAAAACAAGAGACCTCCTACTCAAGACTGGGGTGAGGAAAATATTTCTTTACCTCAAAGGGTCGTGAGCCTGTGGAATGATTTTTCCTGGAGGGTGGTTGAGGAAGGGTCAGTGAATATTTTGAAGGCTGAGCTTAGGACACGGGGGTCAAAGGTTATCGGGAGCAGGAAGGAAAATGGGGTTGAGAAACGCCTGGTGGAGCAGGCTCGAAAGGCTGAACGACCTACTCCTGTAGCACGGGAGTATGGTTAAAACTGTTCCTTCACAGCTCCAGGGTCCCGGGTTCGATTCCCGGCTTGGGTCACTGTCTGTGTGGAGTCTGCACGCTCTCCCCGTGTCTGCGTGGGTTTCCTCCAGGTGTTCCGGTTTCCTCCCACAGTCCAAAGATGTGCGGGTTAGGTGGATTGGCCATGATAAATTGCCCCTTAGTGTCCAAAAAAGGTTAGGAGGGGTTACTGGGTTACGGGGGTAGGGTGGAGGTGTGGGTTGAGTAGTGTGCTCTTTCCAAGGGCCGGTGCAGATTCGATGGACCGAATGGCCTCCTTCTGCACTGTAAATTCTATGATTCTATGCTCCTAATTCATATGTTGGTAAAGTTGCTCATTTATGCCGTTGCTATTTGGGGGAGCTTGCTATGCACAGGTTTGCTATCACATTTCCACCAGGATATTTTGTCAGGAACTCCTGGGCCTGGGGCATTATCAATTCCAGCCCCACTTGACCCGCAGTCACGACACAAGTGAAATTAGATTTTATTTTCTAATACCCGAAGACCTTGTGGGCAGCACGGTAGCACAGTGGTTAGCACAATTGCTTCACAGCTCGAGGGTCCCAGGTTCGATTCCCGGCTTGGGTCACTGTCTGAGCGGAGTCTGCACGTTCTCCCCGTGTCTGCGTGGGTTTCCTCCGGTGCTCCGGTTTCCTCCCACAGTCCAAAGATGTGCAGGTTAGGTGGATTGGCCATGCTAAATTGCCCTTAGTGTCCAAAATTGCCCTTAAAGTTGGGTGGGGTTACTGGATTATGGAGATAGGGTGGAGGTGTCGGCTTGGGTAGTGTGCTCTTTCCAAGAGCCGGTGCAGACTCGATGGGCCGAATGGCCTCCTTCTGCACTGTAAATTCTATGATATATGATCTTGGGTTCTATAATGTCTGGTGTTTATAAGAATGGGATGTGATCTCATTGAAACATCGAAGATTCTGAACGGGCTCGATTTGGTAGACGCTAAGAGATTGTTTCCAATGATAAGGAATTTGGAATACTGTGTACAAAGCCTTGGGATATGTTATGTTCTGGTGCTTGGCTCGAAGGAATGATGCACAGAAGAACGTCTAGTCCTTGACTCGTTGAAGTATTTTTTAATAAAATAAATGCTTGCTAAAGATAACTCTGAAAAGTATATTACAAACTACTCATACTGATAATTATCCTGGGGCTACTGCAAGTATGACCATCCATTAACACGACTATCTCCCAACTCCTCGAGGTACAGAGTCACGTGATAGATTTACACTGCCACCTGCTGGTCAGAGGTTGTTTACATCATTATATACATGATGGCTAATGCATACCATCGCAGGATAAGGGCCTGATCGTTTAGGATTGAGATGAGGAGAAATTTCTTCATTCAAAGGGTTGTGAATCTTTGGAATTCTCCACCCCAGAGAGTTGTGGATGCTCCATCGTTGAATATATTTAAGGCTTTGGGACAGGCAGGTTACTGGTCCCTCGGGAAATTAGCATTGAGGAAGCGGGGCGGGAAATTTGAGTTGAAGCCAAAATCAGCCCTGGTCATACAGAAGGGCAGAGCAGGCTCGACACGCTGAGTGGCTGACGTTGTGTCCGATTTCTTGCCTATTTCAAAAGTATCTCATTCGTGACAGGGCCCTTCAAGATAACCGGAGGTGGCGAAAGGCCCTCTGTAAATTCTTTCTTTGCTCTTTCCTGTGAAGAAGCCTGTCCTGCCTTTCACATCAGGGCAACTTGGATTAGACGGGGAACACAGCCTTGACTGAAGAAAGGCTCATCTCCCATCAACAACAAAACAAAACAATAAAAAAACCTGAGGGACAAGGGCAGGAGAAGACATTGCACTTGCTAGGGTCTGGCCAGGAGCGATACGGTCCTCACGTCTTGGGCAATTGGCAGGTTTCGGCTGTCAATTCGACCTCATTTGTCAGTTCAGTTCAAGTGCTCCCAGCACTTTTCTTCTAATGGGTTTGAAGAACGTGGTTACTTAATATTAAATCCAGCCCAACATGGGGATCCTGCACCGGGGGGTACCTCAAATGTGGGATGGCCCGCGATCGGTGCCCACCGATCGTCGGGCCGTCCTCTCTGAAGGAGGACCTCCTTCCTTCCGCGGCCCCGCAAGATCCGTCCGCCATCTTCTTGCGGGGCAGACTCGGAGAGGACGGCAACCACACATGCGCGGGTGACGCCAGTTATGCAGCACCGGCCGCGTCATGTATGCGGCGCCACATTTACGCGGCGACAAGGCCTGGCGCGTGTAGAAAAGCGGCCCCGATCCTAGCCCATTATCGGGCCCTGAATCGGTCGGGATAGGTGCCGTTTTGCACCGTCGTGAGCCTCGACGGCGTTCACGATGGCGTGGGCACTTCGGCGCGGGAGTGGAGAATTCCGCCCCCTGTCTTTGTGAAACAATTCAGGGTGCTGGTTCTGTTGTTCTGTTTCTCACAAACAGTCAGCACAGGCTGCTGGGATTGTACACAGCTGTCAGGATGAGGATCAATCATGTGCTGCTTGCGATTCTATTGGGTGAAGTTTAAACACTGCTTGCAATTCTATTGGATAAGTTTAAAAGTAGCAGCTTCAGGGATTGGATCGTGTCCAACTGGGGTGGGCTATTGATTTTTGAATGTTGTATAATTACTGTGTTCTGGTCTTTGTTCAGCAGAACAGGTCTTGGCTGATATCCAGTCTGTTCTCCGTGTACACGTAACAAGCTTGATTAAATAAGCCATCTTGTCCAGGTTGTGGTGTTTTGTTCCTCTCTGTACTGAGCTGAGCCACAGGGAATAACCCCACGTGGGAGCTGACTCAATACACAGTTCTTGAAACCACTCCTACATCAGTTAGTAATGGTGCAGCTCGCAAATATACAGGACTGACCTAGTAACGATCTTATTTATTGGCTATACATGCTTTGGGTTGACCTGAGGCACCATATAAATGGAAACGCTTTCACGTCCCAGTTGAAGGAAGGTGAGGGGAAGTTATTTTTACGCAGCGGGTTTTTCATGATTTTGATTGAGTTGGCTGAACGGGCAACGCACGGGGAGGGCACGGTGGCGCAAATGGTTAGCACTGCTGCCTCAGGACCCGGGTTTAATCCTGGCCCCTGGTCACTGTCCGTGTGGAGTTTGCACATTCTCCCCGTGCCTGTGTGGGCCTCACCGCCACAACCCAAAGATTTGCAGGGTAGGTGGATTGGCCACGCTAAATTGCCCCTTAATTGCCCCTTAAAAAGGCAATGGATTTAGCAGCAATTTTCAAAAGGAAACCATGAACCACGAGGGTCCTCTGTTGACCCTTGTGGGAAAGAATTTCACCCCGTCCAGCTGGCTGGAAGAAATATTCAGCATTTGTTTGATCACAAATCTGACTGATACCTATTCCCCAAGTGGACTTTGAGGGGGGATGAAAGGAAGCAACATCAATCGAACTCTGAGCGTGTCACCTGACTTTTAGGAAGCTTTGGGTCAAGATGGAATTACTTTATGTCGGCTTCAGTCTGAATTTGGATCAGGTCCTGTAAACACGTTGATTCAAATTCCTGGCCAACAGGACATATTTTGCGTTTATTACTATCAACACGAGCGATTAGAGTGGGCACCTGGCAGAGTGACAGACATGTTCCTGTCCCTGGTGCAAAGTAAACTTGCAGAGTGGAATGAGGTTAGGAACTGGAGCAGAATAAATTGATTCAGCCCCATCGACGTGCGCCGTGGAGATTGTTACACTCTGCTGCTACACACACGGTTTGGTGGCAAGCTGATGAAAAATGGCTGGCTTATTGTGAGAGAAAGGATGCCATTAAATATTCATGACCTGCTGATCGTCTGTGGGAGATCTTTATGCATGTTGGCTTTTTTTAACCTCCTTCGATTGCCGCTCATGAATGAAACCTGCCAATAAACCTTGACTTCCAAGATTAAACCAGGGCGCGAAGCCTGCACAATCACACAAGTTCCAGAAAATTCACAGAAGGATTGAATGTCTTTTGTATTTTTCCTGATAAACGGGGTCTGACTATAACAAATCAACTGTGTCTGAAAAGATGCAAAAATGATGAGCTGTATATGCTGTGGTGTCTGTTGAATGTATGAAGAGAGAAGGGGACATTTGAATACTGATATGACCAGAGGAAGGAAGAGCTTGTGTAAATGGATTAATATAATTACGCTCAACGTGAGAGCAAAACCTATTTACACTTCCTCAGTGCCTGTATTTGTAAGTTTGGGTTTAACTGGCCTGACTGTACAGTGTAATTAACTGAAAATCTATTTGCTCCGTGCCTTGGCATGTAGATTTGACAATTCCTCATCAATGAATGTGCCCTGATCCCTGCCTAGTCGTGAGTCATTAGGTAACAGGCAACCTCAGTGTCAGGATCAAAGACACCATTACAAAATGTTGTTAGCCAAATTATACACCAAGAAGCGCTTTTCATAAAAAAAAAGGAAAGTAGATTGATCATTTCATTATCTGCCTTGCTTTTGAAGTCCTTAATCTTTTGTTTTCAAATCCTTCTATGGCCGCAACCCCTCCCTCTCTCTGTAATCGTCTCCATCTCTGCAACCTTTCCAGATATTTCACAGACTCACAGAATTTACAGTGCAGAAGGAGGCCATTCGGCCGATCGAGTCTGCACCGGCCCTTACAAAGAGCACCCTACTCAAGAAATGAAATGAAATGAAAATTGCTTATTGTCACAAGTAGGCTTCAAATGAAGTTACTGTGAAAAGCCCCTAGTCGCCATATTCCGGCGCCTGTTCGGGGAGGCTGGTACGGGAATTGAACCCGCGCTGCTGGCCTGCCTTGGTCTGCTTTCAAAGCCAGCGATTTAGCCCTGTGCTAAACCAGCCACGTATCTACCCTATCCCTGTAATCTAGTAACCCCCCGCTTAACCTTTTTGGGCACTAAGGGCAGTTTAGCATGGCCAATCCACCTAACCTGCACGGTGGATTGTGCAGGATTTGGACTGTGGGAGGAAATTGGAGCTCCCGGAGGAAACCCAGGCAGACATTGGGAGAACGTGTAGACTCCGCACAGACGGTGACCCAGCCGGGATTCGAACTGGGACCCTGGAGCTGTGAAGTAACTGTGCTAACCACTATGCTTTCATGCTGCCCATTATTGCGCTCCTCTCATTATGGCATCTTAACCCCATGCCCCCTTCCGCCCTCAGATTCCTATCGCTCTGCCATTGGCCATCGTGCCTCCAGCTGGCGAGGTCCTAACCTCCTGGCTTCCCTCCATAAATCTCCCCATTCCCCTTTAAGTTCTTCCTTCGGCCCTACCTCTTTGGCCAACTCTTTTGGTCAGCTGCCCTAATGGGCGAGATTTTCCAGCCATTCCGCCAGCGGGAATCCGGTCCTGTGCATGGTGACGCCCCCCCCAGCCGCGTGATCCCCGATGGCGGAGGCTGCAAACCATGGGAACCCCCTTTGACAGTGGTGGGGCTGGAAGATACCGTTGCCTGCCAATGGTGGGCTGTCTCTTCCACCGCAAAACATTGTTACGATCCCAGTTAGTGTTTGGGCGGCACGGTGGCACAGTGGTTAGCACAGCTGCCTCACAGCGCCAGGGACCCGGCTCAATCCCGGCCTCAGGTCACTGTCTGTGCGGAGTCTGCACGTTCTCCCCGTGTTTGCGTGGGTTTCCTCCAGGTGCTCCGGTTTCCTCCTACAGCCCAAAGATTTGCAGGTAAAGTGGATTAGCCATGCTAAATTATCCCTTAGTGTACCAAAAGTTAGGTGGGGTTACTGGGTTACAGGGACAGGGTGGAGGTGTGGGTTTAAGTAGGATGCTCTTTCCAAGGGCCAGTGTAGACTCGATGGACCGAATGGCTTCCTTCTGCATTGTAAATTCTATAACTGGATGGGCACATCCCAGAATGGAACCCTAGCTCAAAAGACCGTAATCATTTTCTTTATAAAACGTGGAGTAACAGAGTCAAAGTACTACTAATTAGTTTGAACAAGAAAAAAAAATGATTAAACATGGAAAAGTTTGATTCTGATACAATAAACTTTTACTCCCCTCCAGATACCAGTTTACCAGATACACTCAAATTTTAAGATTAACGCAGATTATGAAGTATATCTTAAGCACAATAGTCTCATCAACACACAAAGTCCCTTTTAAGCACACAAGATGACTGTGGTCAGACACACTCCTCTCTGAACCCAAGTGAATGTCTTCGGATTTCTCCTCAAGATCCCCCAGATGATTCTCATACTGTGAACCACCTTGTCTCCCTGAACTCCGGCTTCCACACGAGTGATTTCAAATCCCGCTTTCAAGAGACACTCTTTCAAATCTTTGTTTAAATTGTGCTTTCCCTCTGCTGCTTCCATCAAGGTGTCACGTTTTGGTTTTACACCTCTCCCTTCAGGTTTCCTTTGTCACAAACGGCGAGGTACAGCCATCGAGTTCCACAATTATACGTCCCAAACTGAAGTGATTTCTCACAAACCTTAGAATGACTGCAAATATTATTCTGGTCTCTCATGATCCAATGCCTTTCAACTCTCTCTGACTTTACTGAACAGTAATCTGTTCTGGTTCCTAGTTTCCCCTGTTCCATTAACTCCAGATTTATTGGAAGCCTTTTTCCTTAACTAGCTGGACTTTGAATTTCAAGCATCTGGGGCGTCATTCTCCGACCCCTCGCCGGGTCGGAGAATGGCCGTTAGCTGCCGTGAATCCCGCCCCCGCCGAAGTCTCCGGCACCGGAGATTGGGCGGGGGCGGAAATCGGGCCACGCCGGTTGGCGGGACCCCCCCCGCTCAATTGGGTCGAAGTCCCGCCCAGAAATTGCCTGTCCCGCCGGCGTAAATTAAACCTGGTATTTACCGGCGGGACCAGGCGGCGTGGGCGGGCTCCGGGGTCCTGGGGGGGGGCGCGGGGCGATCTGACCCCGGGGGGTGCCCCCACGGTGGCCTGGCCCGCGATCGGGGCCCACTGATCCGCGGGCGGGCCTGTGCCGTGGGGGCACTCTTTCCCTTCCGCCTCTGCCACGGCCACCGCCATGGCGGAGGCGGAAGAGGCTCCCGCCACTGCGCATGCGTGGGAAACTGTCAGCGGTCGCTGACGCTCCCGCGCATGCGCCGCATTTCCGCGCCAGCTGGCGGGGCGAGAATTATTTACTTAGCTGATGGGCTACAATTTTTAAAGAGCCTATCGCGCCTCGCCCCGCCACAGTGACGGCCTAAACCTCACTCCCTGGAGAACGACAGGCCGACTTTCAGATACAGCCTGACACTGAAGTAATATCAGACAATTCTGCCTGCTGTGCTAATGCAAGTTGCTGGTGCCATTGCTTGTTAACACTAATTGTCTGTCATGGGTGATGAGTTTGCAAACCAATTGCTCTGGTGAGCTAGGGGAGGGTTGTGGGTGCGGGCGTGTGTGGTGCGCTTGGGGGCGAATTGTGATTGTCTGTAAGGAGTTACATTAAAGTGGGCAATGCTCAATGTACTTATTCATCCTGACTTTAGATTTTGAGATGACGAAGAGGCTTTAAGGGACCAGGTGAGTCGCGAGTGATTGAAGAATACTTTGCTCCATCCGGAATTACTCAGATCTGGAAGCAATCGGTGTCGCATCCAGCAAGAACTGGATAATACCCAGACTGATAGGTGGCAAGTAACATACTCGCTAAACTACTGCCAGGCAATCACCATCTTTCGATTGCGTTACCATCACTGAGTCCCCCATTCTTAATATCCTCAGCGTTACTATTGACCAGAAACTTAACTGGACCAGCCATATAAATACTGTAGCTACACGAGCGCATCAGAGGCTAGGAATCCTGCAGCGAGTAACTCATCTCTTGACTCCCCAAAGCCTGGTCCCCCATCCACAAGTCAGGAATGTGATGGAATACTCCCCACTTGCCTGGATGAGTGCAGCTCCAACAACACTCAAGAATATCAAAATCATATGGGACAAAGCCCAGCTTGATCGGCACCCCATCCATCAATCTTAAACACCCCTGCCTCGGAGACCTCGCAAACATTGACCAGGTGTAGTGGCACCTGGGGGGATGGAGTGTCTCCCAGGCCATCTGACTCCCCCGGCTGGTCAGGCTCTGGGCAGGGTGGTACACTGGCACTCCCGCCGCCACACGGGCACCTTGGCACCACCAGTCTGGCACCTTAAGCATTGACACCTGGTCACCTGGGCAGTGCCTGGTTGTCAGGGCAATGTCATGGGTGCCAGGCTGGCAATGCCAAGATGCCCAGGTTCCAGGTTGGCACTGCCAGGGATCGGGCCCTTCCCTTATGAGGTGGGCCGAGGAAGGGCTCGCGGGCCGCCTGACAGGTTAAGTTGGGACATGGGGGAGGCAGGTCCGGAGGCCACAGTAAAGTGTTTGAGGGGGGTCCAGAGATCAGGAAGATCGGGAGGACATTTAAAAATGGTGCCCTGATCTCTTCCTGCACTGACGAACTCATCCATCAGTGCAGGAAATGAAGGTATGCGTGGCTTCGGCGGGGCGTCCTTCACCGAGGCTTGACAGCGGGATCGTTCTCTGCGCTGCTGGCTCCGATACACACCCTGCTAAACACGCAAAACGGGACTCTGTTCATTCTCTCACCCATGAACTCAAATCCACCATGGTAGCTGGGGATTTCAAATTCAATTCATTAACTAAATCTGGAATGAAAAGCCAGCAGTAATTGTGACGAGGAAACCACGGGAATGTTGTGGAAACCCATCTGGTTCACCCATGTCCTTCAGGGAAGGAAATTTGCCGTCCTTACCCGGTCTGGCCGACATGTGAATGAATGAAATAGAAACAAGCGTTCCTGGGGTAACGGGGGCTTTGCATTGTCATGAGCCAATCAGGGCAGTTATTTTTTATTGACAGTTTTACCAGTTGGTAAATTAGGAAGAGGTTGACCTGTGGCAGCCATCAGTCTGGGCTGTTTAGCACAGGGCTAAATCGCTGGCTTTGAAAGCAGACCGAGGCAGGCCAGCAGCACGGTTCAATTCCCGTACCAGCCTCCCCGGAATGTGGCGACTAGGGGCTTTTCACAGTAACTTCATTTGAAGCTTACTTGTGACAATAAGCGATTTTCAATTTCTTTCATTTTCATTTAATGGATTTACCATTGTATAACGATCTATAATACCACATAAATGTTAATGTCAATCCATGTCTTTTTTAGCACAACTTAATTGGGGAACATTTCTTAGATTCATAGAATGATAGAATTTACAGTGCAGAAGGAGGCCATTTGGCCCATCGAGTCTGCACCAGCCCTTGGAAAGAGCACCCTACCTGAACCCCCTACCTAAGCCCATACCTCCACCCCTCCATCCTATCCCCGTAACCCCACCTGACCTTTTTTGGACACTAAGGGCAATTTGGCATGGCCAATCCAACTAACCTGCACATCTTTGGACTGTGGGAGGAAACCAGAGCACCCGGAGGAAACCCACGCACACACGGGGAGGACGTGCAGACTCCGCACAGACAGTGACCCAAGCCGGAATCGAACCTGGGACCCTGGAGCTGTGAAGCAACTGTGCTAACCACTGTGCTACCGTGCTGCCCTAGTTCATCACAAGCTTCAGTTTACGAAATGAATCACTTCATTGGCCAAGAATTCCGAGCTCGCAGATGCTACGTCCGAGTCTCCAGTACATTAGATTTTCACATTTGGGGCGAAATTCTCCGGAAACGGCGCGATGTCCGCCGACTGGCGCCCAAAACGGCGCAAATCAGACGGGCATCGCGCTGCCCCAAAGGTGCGGAATGCTCCGCATCTTTGGGGGCCGAGCCCCAACCTTGAGGGGCTAGGTCGGCACCGGACAAATTTCTGCCCCGCCAGCTTGCGGGAAAGGCCTTTGGTGTCCAGCCAGCTGGCGCAGAAATGACATCTCCGGGCGGCGCATGCGCGGGAGCGGCAGCGGCCACTGACTGCATTCCCGTGCATGCGCATTGGAGGGAGTCTCTTCTGCCTCCGCCATGGTGGAGACCGTGGCGGAGGCGGAAGGGAAAGAGTGCCCCCACAGCACAGGCCCGCCCGCGGATCGGTGGGCCCCGATCGCGGGCCAGGCCACCGTGGGGGCACCCCCCCGGGGCCAGATCGCCCCTCGTCCCCCCCAGGACCCCGTAGCCCGCCCGCGCCGCCTTGTCCCGCCGGTAAGGTAGGTGGTTTAATTTACGCCGGCGGGACAGGCATTTTAGCGGCGGGACTTCGGCCCATCCGGGCCGGAAAATCGAGCGGGGGTCCCGCCAACCGGCGCGGCGCGATTCCCGCCCCCGCCGAATATCCGGTGCCGGAGACTCCAGCAACCGGCGGCGGCGGGATTCACGCCAGCCCCCGGCGATTCTCCGACCCGGCGGGGGGTCGGAGAATCTCGCCCCATATTCAGAACCCTCAGAGAATTTGAATTTCTCGACTCCATAAAAAATGGATTATTTTCCTTTTTGGAATGATGTGCTATAAAGTCATGATGTAAGCAGCAATAAAGGAAAGATTGCATAAAATGCAGCAGATAGATGCTTCCGTGCCAGGTTTGGTCATCGTACAGGAGTAAACAAAGGCCCAGATCTCAGGGTTAGTGGTGAAGTGGCGATGGCTGCTGCTGGTCATGGGGAAGGTTGTCCCCAAAACTCTGACCACCTCTGTGACATTTTGGGGTAATCTGGCAGTGAATCGGAGGGTCCTCCAGGTGTCCAACAGCAGCAATGCTATTCTTTTTATTAATTCATGGAATGTGAGTGAATGTTTAAGGTAATGGATAGGGTGGCATTCAAGCGGGCTGCTTTTCCATTGTCCATCACACTCCTGACTTGCGCCTTGTAGATGGCGGACAGATTTTTGGAGTCAGGAAAGGAGTTACTCACCACGGGAATGGGTCTGGATTCTCCGATCCCCGACGCCGAAATCGCGTCGGCGGCGGGGCGAAGAATCGCCGATGACGGCGAAATTGGGGGCGACGCCCTCTTGCGATGCTCTGCCCCCTGAAAAGCAGGGCGCGCCGTATCTACGGCCTCCGAAAGTTGGCTGAGGCCCCCCACCCTCGATGCTCCGCCCCCAACCTGCCGAGTTCCCGACGGCGTGGGTCTGTCATGGCTTCACCCGTCGGGAACTCAGCGTGGCGGCTGCGGACTCAGTCCAGCGCCGCCACAGTCGGGGGAGGGCCGATCTGTGGGCAGGGGGGGACATATTCGGGGCTGGGGGCATTGTGGGAGGGCGGTCCAGGGCGCGCGAGCTGGCCGAAGGGGGGGGGACTATCTTGCGGGCCGGGTCCGCGAGTGGCATTCGCCATGAAGGACGGCGCAGCCGCTGTAGGTCACCTCCACGTGTGCATGCGCGGCCATGGATCCCGCAATTCTCCAGGCCGTATCGGCAGCTAGAGCTGGGAGCTCTATGCTCCCTGGCTACTAGACGCCCCCCCCCCCCCATGCTGCCTGGCTACTAGAACCCCCCACCCCCATGCTGCCTGGCTACTAGAACCCCCCGGGGACTCAGTCTCCAAAACGCAGAATCCAGCCCCAAGTGTCTGACCTGCTCTTGTTGCCGCAGTGTTTCTGTGGCTGGTCCAGTTCAGTGCCTGGTCATTGGTAACGCCCAGGATGCTGGTGGTGAATGATTGAACAATGGCGATGTTATTGAATGTCAAGATCTATTACCCGAAGGCTGAATACTGTATAGATCTTGCTGCATGTGAGAATGCTTCAGTCCCTGATCAGTGAAGATTGATGGTGAACCCTGTGCAATCATCAATAAACATCCTGGGCGAGATCTGACGGAAAAGGTTTCTCAGTGTCATTTGTGGTGGGTTCTGCTGGGAGTTTCCTGCCGGCTCATTGGCTAATTCCCCACCGTTATCTAACCACACTTACTCATTGTTTCGGGCCCTGAGGTGTTTCTTCCCGGTCACGCCCACACGTAAGGTGCAACTTATCCAAATGGAACAGTCCGTAACGAGCATGTTTAGCCAGGTGTTTTTGGGCACTGGGAGGACCGTGAAACACCACGCCATCGAACGGGACTCTGTTAACCTGGCAGCGCTCCTTCAAGCTGATAGTGCCTCCTGAGCATCTTGGTAGTGCTGGCACCCAGGCTGGCACTGCCAGAGTTCCAGGCTGGCACTGGCAGGGTGCCAGGCTGGCAGTGCCATGGTGCCAGGGTGCCACCCTTACCAGAGGGGAAGCACCTGGGGGCCTCCAATCCCTGGGAGACCCCCATGAGCGCCGTTCCCTCTGACCCCCGTTGGTGGAGGCCAGCACTGAACGGCACTCACCCAAGTTTTCCGAGGCAATGGGGCTTTGATCCCAATGCCTCGGGTAGATCGTGGGTGAGCACATTAGAGTGAGACTAGCTGTCTAGCTCTAATAAGCAGATTTGCTGAAAAGTGATCCAACCGCAAATAGAATCTAGAACATAGAACATCCAGGGCAGCAGGAGGCCATTCGGCCCATCGAGTCTGCACCGACCCACTTAAACCCTCACATCCACCCTATCCCTGTAACCAAATAACCCCATCTAACCTTTTGGACACTAAGGGCAATTTAGTATGGCCAATCCACCTAACCTGCACGTCTTTGGACTGTGGGAGGAAACTGGAGCACCCGGAGGAAACCCACGCAGACACGGGGAGAACGTGCAGACTCCGCACAGACAGTGACCCAGCGAGGAATCGAACCTGGGACCCTGGCGCTGTGAAGCCACAGTGCTATCCACTTGTGCTACCAAACTGCCCAAATAGTGGCGTTCAGATCGCGAGGGATCTCCCGGCCTCTATTGGCCATGCCGTGTTGTCTTTCAGGCGCAATGCGGCTGGGAGATCACACCCTTAGAATTATTTTCATCACTTGGGAGCTGAACCCACTGGCCAGACCGGCTCCTCAGAGATCATGCCGCCATTTTGAAAGAGTGTCCTGATCTCTAAGTGAGCGTGTAGTGCCATTCTTTTTCGGAATGGCAACCGGTGACGAGTGGTGTCCCGCAGGGTTCAGTGTTGGGGCCACAGCTGTTCTCTTTATATATTAACGATCTAGATGACGGGACTGGGGGCATTCTGGCTAAGTTTGCCGATGATACAAAGATAGGTGGAGGGGCAGGTAGTATGGAGGAGGTGGGGAGGCTGCAGACAGATTTAGACAGTTTAGGAGAGTGGCACAAGAAATGGCTGATGAAATTCAACGTGGGCAAGTGCGAGGCCTTGCACTTTGGAAAAAAGAATAGAGGCATGGACTATTTTCTAAACGGTGACAAAATTCATAATGCTGAAGTGCAAAGGGACTTGGGAGTCCTAGTCCAGGATTCTCTAAAGGTAAACTTGCAGGTTGAGTCCGTAATTAAGAAAGCAAATGCAATGTTGTCATTTATCTCAAGAGGCTTGGAATATAAAAGCAGGGATGTACTTCTGAAGCTTTATAAAGCATTAGTTAGGCCCCATTTAGAATACTGTGAGCAATTTTGGGCCCCACATCTCAGGAAGGACATACTGGCACTGGAGCGGGTCCAGCGGAGATTCACAAGGATGATCCCAGGAATGGTAGGCCTAACATACGATGAACGTCTGAGGATCCTGGGATTATATTCATTGGAGCTTAGGAGGTTGAGGGGAGATCTAATAGAAACTTACAAGATAATGAATGGCTTAGATAGGGTGGACGTAGGGAAGTTGTTTCCATTAGCAGGGGAGACTAGGACCCGGGGGCACAGCCTTAGAATAAAAGGGAGTCACTTTAGAACAGAGATGAGGAGAAATTTCTTCAGCCAGAGAGTGGTGGGTCTGTGGAATTCATTGCCACAGAGGGCGGTGGAGGCCGGGACGTTGAGTGTCTTTAAGACAGAAGTTGATAAATTCTTGATTTCTCGAGGAATTAAGGGCTATGGAGAGAGAGCGGGTAAATGGAGTTGAAATCAGCCAAGATTGAATGGTGGAGTGGACTCGATGGGCCGAATGGCCTTACTTCCGCTCCTATGTCTTATGGTCTTATGGTCTTACACCTCCCACCCATGGGTAATGCCACCACCCACACATATGGGTATTACCTCCCACAAGTGACGACACCCTGCAATGGGGATCGCTGAGCGCCCCCCCTTTACAGGCCCCCCATGCCCCATTTCGGGCACTCCCTTCCAAGACCCCCACCCTTCACCCCCCCCCACTAACCTTCCAGAGACCCCTTCATGTTCGCCCTGTACCCCCTTCACCCTTCATACCCCCTCTGCCTTCCTTTCATGGGCATGGTCCCCCTTTTGTCCTGACCTTTGGCAGTGCCACCCTGGCACCCTGGCAGGGGTCCTGCCGGCTTTTCAGTGCCACTTGGACACCTTGGCAGTGCCACGATGGCAGAGCTAAGGTGCTAGCCTGGCAGTACCAAGGTGTCTGTGTTTCAGGGGGTGGGCAGGGTGCCACCCCTCCCCTGTCTCTGATACCCAGGGGTCACCCATGGCCCAGGAGACCTCCCTGGTGACATTCCGTCTTGTCCACATTTGTGCTGAACAGGCTACGGCTGGGGACTCCCTGGGGAGGCCGGTAAATGCCGGGGGCCTGGGAGATCCCGGGTGAGCACACCTAACCGGCCTGGTCACACCCATTGTTTTTCGGTGCTCTGATTGTGCCACCTCCCGAGGTCCGGGTAGATCTCGCGAGTGGTACTAGCTGCCGGGAAGCCCTCGGGAGGCTTCTCCCGGCATCTGCTGGGCACGATGCGGCCGGTAGATCACGCCCCTTGACCTCTGACCTTATGATGGAAGCCGTGATGTGGAGATACCTGCCTTGGACTGGGGTGGGCACAGCAAGAAGTCTTTACTTTAACCTGGTGTTAAAGACTTCTTGCTTGTGGAAGACTTCTTACTTATGATGGAAGTTAGGGCATTGATGAAACAGCTGAAAATGGTCGAGCCTAGGACACGGCCCTGAGAAACTCCTGCAGTGATGTCCCAGGACTGAGAGAATTAGTCTTCGACAATTGCAGCCATCTTCTTTCGTGCGAGGTATGACTCCAATCAGTTCCACTTTGGCTCATTAACGCCACTTTCAATCCAAATCCTGCCAGGACCTCAAGGGCAGTAACTCTTTTAACTCCCAAACAGGACAAGCACCAACCACATTGAATTACTGTCACAGACAGCAAGCCAGGAAGAAACATTTGCTGATTAAACTTCATTTTTGATTATATTTTACATCGAGTGAAATAAATAATTGAGACATAAAGATTGGGTTAAAACTAGAAGCTGAAATATCATAAACTAGCTTTTCAAAAAAAATACTTTAAAAGTGGGAGTTTATTATCATAATGGAGAAATTTGACATTCCTCAAATATAAAATTAGTCTTCCATGGCCAGAGTGGCAGTACTTTACTGGCGTTGAATATAGCATGCTATCGAAAACCCAGTTACAACTTATTTGACGAGGTGTAACTTTTTCAAGAGTTTTTCCAGCGACATTCATCAGGTAAAAGGTCAATTTTCTCATCAGTTCAGTGATTTCTAATTGATTTCTATCTGGCGGGACTTCAACCTTCAGGAAAGTGTGTAATCTCTGGCAGCAGCTTCAGGATTTCCGTGCTCATTTGTGTCTGTTTGAACTCCAGGCGTTGCAGTCAGTTTCAGAGGGGTAACAATGATGAACGGTGATATTACCGCTGCAAAATCCAGGCCGATATCTTGTATCCAGGGTACCTGCGGCGTGCACTTTAGGTGGGGAGTTCTGTAAATCTATCACAAAATAAAAGTGCTTCCTGCACTTTTGGGGGGCGGGGGGCACTGTAGCACAGTGGTTAGCACAGGTGCTTCACAGCTCCAGGATCCCAGGTTCAATCCCCGGCTTGGGTCACTGTCTGTGTGGAGTTTGCACTTTCTCCCCGTGTCTGCGTGGGTTTCCTCCGGGTGCTCCGGTTTCCTCTCACAGTCCAAAGATGGGCAGGTTAGGTGGATTGGCCATGATAAATTGCCCTTAGTGTCCAAAATTGCCCTGAGTGTTGGGTGGGGTTACTGAGTTATGGGGATAGGGTGGAGGTGTTGACCTTGGGTAGGGTGCTCTTTCCAAGAGCCGGTGCAGAATTGATGGACAGAATGGCCTCCTTCTGCACTGTAAATTCTATGAACTATGTTCTATGAACTATGAACAGTGCAGACATGTCAAATTTCTTTAGCTTCCCTAGGAAGTAGAGACGTTGTTGGGCTTTTTTGACTGTTGCATCAACGTGAGTGGACCAGGACAGACTGTTGGTGATGGTGACCCCCAGGAACCCCCAGTATAGCAGTGTTTTTTGTTGCACACCACTCATCCTGTTTGCATATCCTTCTATTCCTTTCTCTTCATTGCACTTATTTCGTGTCTCCTTGACTGTATCGATGCTGATCACTTCAGCATCTCCCTGGTATCGGGTCCACATTCTCACCAATCCCTGGGTGATAGTGATAGCGAAGAGTGAGTTTGAGAATTTGAAGCTAGGTGGGAATTTGAAGCTGGGTGGGGAGGAGGTGCTTTTTATCCTTGGTAAGTGACTGGCAAGTAGTTTTTCTTTTCATTTGCCTATTTTTTTCCCATTTGTTTTGTTTTTTGGTATTGTAGTTGGATAAGTTACCCTAAGGTTTAAGACATGGCAGGAGATCCCAGACCCGTGTCATGCTCCTCGTGTGCGATGTGGGAGCTCAGGGACACGTCCACTGTCCCTGGCTCCTTCACATGCAAGAAGTGTCCAGCTGCAGCTCCTGTTAGATCGCTTGACGGCTCTGAAGCTGCGGGTGGACTCACTTTAGAGCATCCACGATGCTGAGGACATCGTGGATAGCACGTTTAGCGAGTTGGTCACACTGCAGGTGGAAACTACTGAGGGAGATAGAAAAAGGGTGACCAAAAGACAGAGCAAGAATAGGAAGGCAGTGCAGGTGTCCCCTGCGGTCATCTCCCTGCAAAACAGATATACCGCTTTGGATACTATTGAGGGGGTTGGCTCACCAGGGGAGAGCAGCAGCAGCCAAGTTCATGGCACCGTGGCTGGCTCTGCTGAAGAGGAGGGCAGGAAGAAGAATGGCAGGGCTATAGTGATAGGGGACTCAATTGTAAGGGGAATAGACAGGCGATTCTGCGGATGCAATCGAGACTCCAGGATGGTATGTTGCTTCCCTGTTGCAAGGGTCAAGAATGTCTCGGAGTGGCTGCAGGACATTTATTTTGGGGGGGGGGGAAGAGTGAACATCCAGCTGTCGTGGTGCACATAGGCACCAATGATATAGGTAAAAAAACGGGACGAGGTCCTACAAGCTGATTTCAGGGAGTTAGGAGTTAAACTAAAAAGTAGGACCTCAAAGGTAGTAATCTCAGGATTGCTACCAGTGCCACGAGCTAGTCAAAGTAGGAATTTCAGGATAGATAGGATGAATGCGTGGCTTGAGAGATGGTGATAGAGGGAGGGATTCAAATTCCTGGGGCATTGGAACCGGTTCCGGGGGAGGTGGGACCAGTACAAACCGGACGGTCTGCACCTGGGCAGTACTGGAACCGATGTCCTGGGGGGAGGGGGCTGTTTGCTAGAGCTGTTGGGGAGGCTTTAAATTAATGTGTCAGGGGGATGGGAACTGATGCAGGAAGTCGGAGGGAAGTAAAACGGGGCCAGAAACAAAAAGCAGTAAGGGGGAAAGTGTAAGGCCGAGAAGCCATAGTCAAAAATCAAAAAGGGCCACAGTACAGGGTACAGTGACTGAGGGGAGTGTGAAAAGGGAGGTGGGCAACGCAGGATTGAGGGTGTTGTAACGGAACAAGGTAAATGAGCTTGTTGCGCACATTGAAATTGGCCAGCACGATGTTGTGGGCATCACAGAGACGTGGCTGCAAGGGGATCATGGCTGGGATCTAAATATACAAGGACATGTGTCCTATCGAAAGGACAGGCAGATGAGCAAAGGGGGTGGGGTTGCATTGTTAGTAAGGAATGAAGTTAAATCAATAGCAAGGAGTGATATAGGATCAGAAGGCATAGAATCTCTGGGTAGAGTTGAGGAATTGCAAAGGTAAAAAGACCCTGATGGGAGTTATGAACAGACCCCCTAGCAGTAGCAGGATGTGGGGCAGAAAATAAATCAGGACATAGAAAAGGCATGTAAAAAAGGCAATATCACAATAATCATGGGGGACTTCTATATGCAGGTGGACTGGGAAAATCAGGTTGGTAGTGGACTCCAAGAAAAATAATTTGGGGAATGTCTAAGAGATGTTTTTTTTTCGAGCAGCTTGTGACAGAGTCTAATAGGGAACAGGCAATTCTGGATTTGGTGATGTGTAATGAGTCAGAATTGATTAGCGAACTTAAGGTGAAGGAACACTTAGGGAGCAGTGAACACAATATGATAGAATTTACCCTGCAGTTTGAGAAGGAGAAGCTGCAATCAGATGTAACGGTATTACAATTAAATAAGGGTAACTATAAGGACAAGAGGGAGGAGCTGGCCAGAGTTGATTGGAAAAGGAGACTAGCAGGAAGACAGTGGAACAGCAATGGCAGGAGTTTTGGGGGGTTATTAGGGAGGCACAACAGAAATTCATCCCAAGGAGGAGGAAACATGCTGAGAGGAGGACAAAGCATCCATGGTTGACGAGGGAAGTAAGGGGCAGCATAAAAGCTAAAGAAGAGGCATACAAAGTGGCAAGGATTAGTGGGAAGCTAGAGGATTGGGAAGCCTTTAAAAGTGAGCAGACGACAACTAAAAAAGCAATAAGGGGGGAGAAGCTGAAGTTAGAGTTCAAGCTAGCTAGTTTTTTTCAATATATAAAATGTAAGAGAGAGGCAAAAATAGACATTGGACCATTGGAAAATGTGGCTGGAGAAGTAATAATAGGAAACAAAGAAATGGCAGACAAACTGAATAGTTTGCATCAGTCTTCACAGTAGAAGACACCAGTGGAATGCCAGAGTTCCACGAGAACCAGGGGGCAGAGGTGAGTGCAGTGACCATTACTAAGGAGAAGGTTCAAGGGAAACTGAAAGGTCTGAAGGTGGATAAGTCACCTGGAGCGGATGGACTACACCCCAGGGTCCTAAAAGAGATAGCTGAGGAGATTGTGGAGGTATTGGTGATGATCTTTCAGGAATCACTGGAGGCAGCAAGAGTCCCAGAGGACTGGAAAGTGGCTAATGTAACACCCCTGTTTAAGAAGGGAGGGAGGCAGAAGACGGGAAATTATAGGCCGGTTAGCCTGACTTCGGTCATTGGTAAGATTTTAGAGTCTGTTATTAAAGATGAGATCGCAAAGTACTTGGAAGTGCATGGTAAAATAGGACTGAGTCAGCACAACTTTGTTAAAGGGAGGTCATGTCTGACAAATCTGTTAGAGTTCTTTGAGGAGGTAACAAGGAAGTTAGACAAGGAGAACCAGTGACCGTGATTTATTTAGATTTCCAGAAGGCCTTTGACAAGATGCCGCACAGGAGACTGTTAAATAAGTTAAAAGCCCATGGTGTTAAGGGTAAGATCCTGGCATGGATAGAGGATTGGCTGACGGGGATAAAGGGGTCTTTTTCAGGATGGCAGCTGGTGACTAGTGATGTGCCTCAGGAGTCTGTGCTGGGACCACAACTTTTCACAAAATACATGAATGATCTGGAAGTAGGAACTGAAGGCAGTATTGCTAAGTTTGCAGATGATACAAAGATCTGTAAAGGGACAGGTAGTATTGAGGAAGCAGGCGGGCTGCAGAAGGATTTGGACAAGCTAGGAGAGTGGGCAATGAAGTGGCAGATGGAATACAATGTGGAAAAGTGTGAGGTTATGCACTTTGGAAGGAGGAATCTAGGCATAGACTATTTTCTAAATGGGGAAATGCTTAGGAAATCAGAAGCACAAAGGGACTTGGGAGTCCTTGTTCACGATTCTCTTAAGATGAATGTGCAGGTTCAGTCAGCAGTTAAGAAGGCAAATGTAATGATAGCATTCATGTTAAGAGGGCTAGAATACAGGGCAGCACGGTGGCGCAGTGGGTTAGCCCTGCTGCCTCACGGCGCTGAGGTCCAAGTTTCGATCCCGGCTCTGGGTCACTGTCCGTGTGGAGTTTGCACATTCTCCCTGTGTTTGCGTGGGTTTCGCCCCCACAACCCAAAGATGTGCAGGGTAGGTGGATTGGCCACGCTAAATTGCCTCTTAATTGGAAAAAATGAATTGGGTACTCTAAATTTAAAAAAAAAAGAGGGCTAGAATACAAGAGCAGGGATGTACTTCTGAGGCTGTATAAGGCTCTGGTCAGACCTCGTTTGGAGTATTGTGAGCAGTTTTGGGCTTCATATCTAAAGAAGGATGTGCTGGCCTTGGAAAAGGTCCAGAGGAGGTTCGCAAGAATGATCCCTGGAATGAAGAACTTGTCGTAGAGGAACGGTTGAGGACTCTGGGTCTGTGCACAATGGAGTTTAGAAGGGTGAGAGGGGATCTTATTGAAATTACAGGGTACTGCGAGGCATTGATAGAGTGGACGTGGAGAGGATGTTTCCACTTGCAGGAAAAACTAGAACCAGAGGGCACAATCTCAGACTACAGGGACGATCCTTTAAAACTGAGATGAGGAGGAATTTCTTCAGCCAGAGGGGGGTGAATCTGTGGAACTCTTTGCCGCAGAAGGCTGTGGGAGGCCAAATCACTGAGTGTCTTTAAGGCAGAGATAGATAGGTTTGTGATTAATAAGGGGATCAGGGGTTATGGGGAGAAGGCAGGAGAATGGGGATGAGAAAATATCAGCCATGATTGAATGGCGGATCAGACTCGGTGGGCCGAGTGGCGTAATCCTGCTCCTATGTCTTACGATGGGTCCTTCAAATGCTCTGACGGATTTTGGTTGGTGTCGTTGTATCTGTGATGCTAAACCGAACCTTGATTTGCGGATTTGATTTCAAATGACACATTGTGGTGTGTTTATGGTACCGGGGACAGCTGAGATATGAAGGGTGACCAGCCACCAGCCCAGCCCCGAGCTTATCCCTACAATCCGATAGGGTGGCTGCTGAAATCAGCAGTCCATCCGCCATTTTAAATGAATAATTGAATGCCTGCTGAGCTTGTTACCAAGGGGGAGGGGCGAGGGTTGGGCGGGGGGGGGGGGAGGATATGGTGGCATGGCCGTAATGTCGCTGGACTTGTAATCCAGAGGTCCGGCCTAATGCGCTGGGGACATGGGTTCAAATCCCACCACTACAGCTGGTGTAATTTAAATTTAATTAATAAATCTGGAACTGTAACCTAATTCCAATCACGGTGAACAAGAAAGTATCGTCAATTGTTGTTAAAAACCTACCTGGGTCATCAGAGTTCCTTTCGGGAAGGAAATCTGCCGTCCTTACCCGGTCTGGCCTACATGTGACTCCAGACCCACAGCAATGTGGTTGGCTCTTAACCGTCCCTCTTAAATGGCAGAGCGAGACACTCATATTTGAGGAGAATTAGGGAAGGGTAACAAATACTGAACTTACCATCGACGCCTCGTCCTATGCATGATGAAGAAATAATTACATGAAGCCCCTGCCATTATACGGTTGGTGTGGACAGGAGTGGACAACCAAGGAATGGGGGAGGTATGTTCTCTGGGTTTCCTAGGCTCATTGTGTTCACCCCCCCAAAAAAAATCATATCCCCCCTGCTTCGTTACTCCCTTGCCTGGCCTCCAAAACCCAATCTCCACCCCCGTGCACCCCTTTCCCTAGGCTCCCGATAATTTCCTGTCCAAACTCCCGAGGCTTACCTGGGTCTGGGAGGCATTGGCGGCCTGCATCCATGGGCCCCTTTGCAGTGCCGACAGCAACCATTCCTGAATTCTAGCACTGCTCGAGCTGCTCTTGATGGCCGGGAGGGCGGGGGGGGTGGGGGGGGTGGATCTTCCCAATACGCCGATGCCAACGGATTTTCCCATGGCTCGCACCCTCCACCGCCGGTGAGGGGAGGGGAGCATCATCACTGGTGGGACCTGAAGGTCCTGCTGGCGGAAAAGGGCTGGAAAAGTTTGGCCATCGTCTTTGCGGCACGCTGGCTTGTCCTGTGACCTGACTCTGTTCTCCTCAAATGTTGCGATAGCTTCCTGACAGAGACTTCTTCATTTAGATCTGTCCAGGGTTGTTTTTTCCCCCTCCTGTTGTGGGGACGTCCGATGGGTAAAGGTGTTTAAGTGCCCATTTACCCTGCAGTTAAAATTCCTCCTGTGGGCCACAGAGAAGATTGACAAGACAGGAAAAGAAGAAGGGGGAAAAAACTCATTTAAAGAAGTGGAATTGATCAGAAAATATTGGCGGGATTTTAAAATTTCAAACCAATAATAAGACTGGGATACGCCAGCGCTCCAGTAAAAGTTTGACCCATCATTCTGCAAACTTCAACCAGGCATCTGGTCAGGCCACAACTCAAAAGACTGCATCCAGTCCTGGTCACCACACTTTCGGAAGGGTGTGAGTGTCCTTGAGAGGGTGCAGAGGGGATTTACCAGAATGTTTCCAGCGACGAGGGTTTTTAGCTCCAAGGTTAGGGTTGGAGAAACTGAGATTGTCCTCCCTGAAGCAAAGCAGACTGGGGGGAGATTTGACAGAAAAGTATAATATTCTGACAGGTTTAGATAAGATAACACTTTCCCATTAGTTGATGATACAAGAACTACACTGTGATGAACGTAAGACATTGATATCTTTATGTTGTGTTATGTATTTGGTGCCTTAATTAATGTAAAGGCCTGGGTTAGGGTGTGTATATATCTGCTGAAAGAGCCAGACTGTGTGGCTAAAGAAAGGTGCAATTAAGACACTGTAAAAGTACGATATAATCATTCTTTCAAACCCTGTATGTGTTTATAAAAAGTGGCCTGATACATTTTTGTTATGCATTCTGGGGATTCCCAGGCCATGGGATTTGAGTGGTTGGTGGGAGGAGCCAGGTGTGTCGCAGGCAGTGTTTCAATTTAGTTTTTGGCTGGGAACTGTGAGCAGAAAAGTAATTTCTGTAGCGGGCCGTCAGAGATTGAGCATTAATCTGACTGAATCTCTCTCTCTCTCTCTCTCTCTTCAAGCAATCTCTCAAAAGATCTTTCTATCCAAAGATTGGCAAGTAATCCTGAGTTTGCTAACTCTATTCAGAAGTGGTTTTTGACCTGTGATGGGTTTTGCTTGATTGGAGATAAAGGAGTTATCAGTTAGAAGTTAAAGTGTTTCCTTTCATTGTTAAGCAGTGTTTAAATGTTAATTATAAGCTATATTTCTGTAATGTTAAGGTAGTTCAATACTGTGTTAATAAAGTTTGTTTTAATATACCATATCCCAATTTGTTTGTGGAATGACTCCTGGAGGGAAATATCCTTTCCTCACATTTTCACAAATTGAAAAAAGGTATTGGGGTTCCTAGCCAGTATCCCAGCAAATGTTAGAGTCCGCCTAAGATTTTCAGACACAAATTTAAGATTTTGGGAAAGAGAAGCAGGGGGGAATGTGACAAACTATTTATGCAGCGAAGGGTAATGACCTGGAACTCACTGCCTACGAGAGTGACAGAAGCGGAGACGATGAATGATTTGAAAAGGAAATTGGGTGGGTGCCTGAGGGAAATAAATATTGCAGGGCTCCGTGCTGTGGGGGGGGGGGGGGGGGGGGGGGAAGCAACTGGCTTGATTGCGCTACAGACTCGATGGGCTGAATGGCTTCCTTTTGTGCCATTATGACTCTCTATGAGACCCAGTGAAAAATCAGTTGTTGATTCACGTCCATCTCTTTTCACATGGCTTTGTGTCGACAACTTCTCCCCCATAGTGCGGTGGAACCTTTTATTGACACAAGTAGACTTACATTGCAATGAAGTTACTGTGAAAAGCCCCTAGTCGCCACACTCCAGCGCCTGTTCGGGTACACAGACAGAGATTTCAGAATGTCTAATTCACCTAACAAGCATGTTGTTCGGGACTTTGGGAGCACCCGGAGGAAACCCACGCAGACTCGGGGAGAACGTGCAGACACCGCACAGACAGTGACCCAACCAGCAATCGAACCCGGGACCCTGGTGCTGTGAAGCCACAGTGCTAACCACTATGCTACCGTGCTGCCCAGTCATTAAATGAATCAAGAAGGAGATAGATATATTTTTGGTAAGAAAAACGGGTTAAAGGGATATGAGGAACATAGAACATAGAACCTACAGTGTAGAAGGAAGTAATTTGGCCCATCGAGTCTGCACCGACCCACTTAAGCCCTCACTTCCACCCTATCCCCGTAACCCAATAACCCCTCCTAACCTTTTTTGGTCACTAAGGACAATTTATCATGGCAAATCCACCTAACCTGCACGTCTTTGGACTGTGGGGGGAAACCGGAGCACCCGGAGGAAACCCACGCAGACATCGGGATAACGTGCAGACTCCGCACAGACAGTGACCCAGTGGGGAATCGAACCTGGGACCCCTGGTGCTGTGAAGCCACAGTGCTATCCACATGTGCTACTGTGCTGCCCAAGGAACAGGCGGGTGTGGTGATGTGCATCAATGTAAATACATGTAGGCTAGCTAGACACTAGAGGGAGCACCAGAAACATCACACACACACACTCAACCAATAGATCAGTTAGATAGGACACGACCAATGGACATTCACGATACACACAGAGGTGACACGACCACAAGAGGGCATTACACCAACCCATATATAAAGGACACCACACACAAGATCTGCCTCTTTCCAGTGGAGACAGTCAGTGAGTACAGACACAGGGTTGATTCAATATTACACCCACCACGTGGATTTCAGCAACTGGTTAGTCAGTCTGGGGAGCTATAGTAAGATTAGCAGTAGTGTCAAACCCGAGTAAAAGAAGTGTAAATTGTTTAATAAACGTGTTGAAGTTATCTCCATGTCTGAACCTTCCTTTGTCAAGTGCACCACAAGGCAGCTCCAGTGCCACGGCGATCTCCGCGAAAACTGGCGGGTATTCCGTCCAATGTTTGAAATCTCCCTGGTAGCAGCCGACCGACAAGACGTGGCCGATGCTGAAAAGACAGATCTTCTCACCATCGCCGGTGCCGGAGCAGAAGAGATCTTTAAAAAATTCAGCTTCTCCAAAGGGCAAAACAGGAGCGACTTCCAGGCAGTCCTGGACAAATTCGGCAAATACTGTGAGGAAAACACACTCCAACCAGCAAGAAATGGTAAGAGAAGCGCCAGTACTCACCACGATGCAGAGATCCCATAGTAGAGAACAATTTTGATCAGGGACCATCTTTCTAAAGGGACTGCACTTGCGCAGTTGCGAGGCACCGCGCATGCGCAATCACAAAAACGGCCCCCGGTACAGGAACAGCGATTTGCACATGTGTAAACGCTTCTTACGTATGATGTCACATGCGTCATGATCTCAGAGGCCCAGACCACGCCCATTTAAAGGGGAAACGTCACAAATCAAAGAAAAATTCTTTTAAAGCCGTAAAACAACCTTCTTTCACCTGGAATGACAGCACAATGCCTCAAATTGAACCAGGAAATGAAATTAACCTCCGAAGAACCCTGCAACAAGCAGTTACCTACTCCCAAACTGATGATTCTGACCTTGAATACTTCGAAACCGACCTTTACATTTTCTCTGGACCTCGCGAGCCCAATGCCAGCTCCGACGCAAACAGTGATGATATGGTCCCAGAAGACAACGACTCAGACGAACCTTTCACCTTGGGAGGCTACCTTTTGTAAGGGCCACGAAGAATCCAGCACGAGTTTTAATGATACAAAATAATAACGTTTATTTACTATAACAATATATACATAACAGTAGCAGTAACTTCCCTTGCTACCTTCTCCTTCCTGCTAGTTCCTGAACTGGCCAGCTTATTTATACTAGGAGTTTCTCCGCCCCCCTCATTGGGGAAGTTCATACTCCCCTAGGATTGTGGGATAGTCATTAGTCCCCAGCCAATCGTAAGTAGGCAGGTTATAACATCCCTCCCCCCCAAAGTCCAAGGAATCCACCGAAGACCCTGGCGAAGGAAAGCGTCGAACTCGTTTGGCCGCAGGTCGGACGCCATTTGCACGCGGCGCTGGATCAGGCGGCGTATAACGAGACGGAGACCGGCGCTTCCGTGATGAACGGCGCGGTTGTACATCCACGGCCTGTGGACCCGAGGATTCCCCCTCTGATGCATCCTGTGTCTCCATCTCGGAGTCAGAGTTTGCTGCCTCCGTCATGTCAGTGTCTCTATCTCCATTCGGTCCCGTAACGACCTGCGCAGGCTTCGAGTGAGGCACCAGTGGAAGATTTTGAGGACTACCTTCCCTTGTCTCTGGTCTTTGCGGCTGTTGAGATGAGCTCCGGGGGCGGGGAATCTTTTGAGGGGATGATCTTCTGGACCGGATGTGGTCTACATGTTTTCACTGGAGACGACCCTGGGCTTGCACTTGGTAAGATATAGGGCCCGTTTGGCGAAAGATTACACCAGGAACCCATTGGGCACCACCAGCAAAATTCCGCACGAATACTGGGTCACCGGGCGCAAACTGCCGAATCGGACGATGCCGAGACAATCCCTGTCCCTGCCGTTCTTGTGTGCGGCGTACTTTTACGCCAATGTCCGGGAAGACCATACTAAGGCGGGTGCGAAGTCTTCGGTCCATTAGGAGTTCTGCGGGAGCTACTCCAGTCACTGCATGGGGGGTGGTCCTGTACGTAAACAAAAAGCGAGCCAGTCTCGTGTCCATTGATCCGGAAGACTGCTTCTTTAGGCCTCTTTTGAATGTTTGCACTGCGCACTCTGCCAACCCATTTGAAGCCGGGTGGTAAGGGGCAGTGTGGATATGGCGGATGCCGTTCATCTTTGTGAACCTAGCAAACTCCTCACTCGTGAATGGAGTGCCATTATCCGTGACCAGCACCTCGGGGAGGCCATGCGTACTAAATGATAAACGCATCTTTTCAATTGTTGCGCAGGACGTTGTCCCCTGCATCTTATGCACCTCCGGCCATTTGGACTGGGCGTCAATTAGTAGAAGGAACATGGATCCCATCCTCGTCGCAGTTTTGTAAGGGTCACGAAGAATCCAGCACGAGTTTTAAGGATACAAAATAATAACGTTTATTTACTATAACAATATATACATAACAGTAGCAGTAACTTCCCTTGCTACCTTCTCCTTCCTCCTGGTTCCTGGACTGGCCAGCTTATTTATACTAGGAGTTTCTCCGCCCCCCCCCTCATTGGGGAAGTTCATACTCCCCTAGGATTGTGGGGTAGTCATTAGTCCCCAGCCAATCGTAAGTAGGCAGGTTATAACACTACCCCAGTACCAAATCCGAACCGCAACTAGGCGTTTGCACATTGGAGACCCCCGTACTGAATCCAACGCAGACGCGGATTCGTTCTTCGGATTTGAGGATCTTCAGCCCAGCAGATATGACATCCTGACCCGTGAGTGCAGGATGATGCTGCGGCCTGACACCAAGAGACAGAGAGCGGTACAAGCCCACAGAGAGCGGCCTGCTGCCACACAGAGCGTGGTCCATGCACCGCTCAGGGTTTCCGACTCTACGAAAGAAGACACGCAAGACTCCATACCGCAGTCCTTGCATGCACAAGAAGTGACTCCAGTATCACAAGCCTCCACAGCGAGCTCGTGGACAAACTCCACAATTGCAGAAACGCAAGACTCCTGAGCGCAGTCCTTGCACACACAAGACGTGACTCCAGTGTCACAAGCCTCCACAGCGAGCTCGTGGACAGACTCCACAATTGCAGAAACGCAAGACTGCTGAGCGCAGTCCTTGCACACACAAGACGTGACTCCAGTGTCACAAGCCTCCGCAGCGAGCCCGTGGACAGCCTCCACGATAGAAGCAACGCAAGACTCCAACACGCAGTCCTTGCAGGAACAAGACCATGAGGTTCCAGCAACCTCCTCTGACCAACTAGCGGCAGACGATGCAATTCTGCCGTGCTCAAGTAAACAGCAAGAAGACTATCACAGTCTACCACGCTCCAGTGCACAGCTGGACGACCATGACGGTCTAGCATGCTACAGTGAAGAACAAAGCGACGATGACAGTCCAAGCCCAAATGAAGGACAACAGCAAGACAATGACAGTCCACCCACATTGTTTGCACCACCAGATGAAGACTCTGACAATTTACCCAACCCAAGTGAACAACAAGCAGCTACTGAGGATCTACCCACGGTATGTGAGATGAGTGACGACAGCATCCCACATCCCATGCAAGATGTGCAAGGTGACAGACCTCAGCTAGTGTTTACAGAGGCACTCGACGATCACTGTGAGACCACTGGTGACTCCAGTGACACCATGATACTTCCACACTCATTCGCTCGAACCTCTCCACAAGTCAATGCATTCCTGCATGTTCCGACTCCAGACGTGCAGCTTCAAGAAATCTCAGCTGACTCCAGTGAACCTGCTAAGACTCCGGACGGGGAGCATCAACAAACCAACACTGACTCAGTTAAAACAGACCAGACTCCAGATGGGGAGCAACCAAACGCCGACTCTGATTCACGTAAGCCGGACTTTACTCCAGACAGGGTGTGCCGCAGCCTCAGTGATGGCACGCTCAGGGTGACAGTAGATGCCACAACGACAGGAGATAGATCACTTAACAATTACACTGGGTCAGTAATAACAAGCTACAGTCCAAGAGGAATACAACAATATTCACCACAGTTATATCCACACATTTTTTCCACACCAGCAGTTTAGCCAATGACAGCTCATGCTGGACAAACCCAGTATTCAGGCCTGCAGCAGCCAGCAGTCTATGCAGCATATTCTCAAACAGGCCAGCACTACGGATTGCCCACTAATGGAATCAAGACCGAAGGAGGACTACCGCAAGCGCAATCTGCACTACAGACTGGATGCCTTAGTTACAGCCCAGGATTTGCTGCACCCCAGCCTGGCCAGACGGCATATTCCTATCAGTTGCAAGGTTCTAGTTTCACACCATCACCAGGTATTTATGTGAGCAGCAATTCTGTTTCCAATTTGACAAGCTTCAACGGTTCTCGGCAGGATCACCCTTCCTGCACATCCTTCCTGGCCAGAACCAGTATGTACAGTCTTATCCAACTTCAACATATGGCACATCCATGACCTCGAATGATACTGTTGATGGTTCCTCTTCAACGTCAACACCTTATCAGCTACAAGATGCCATCCGACAGCATCATTACAAACATCGAAAAAGAAAGGCACTCCAAATCAGACAGCAAAGTGATTTGACCACTTCTTGGTTCCTGTGATTGATGGTTTTTGGACTCACACAAATGATTTGGACTTGTTGTTTAATCACTGTTCCCATCACTTGTATATACCTTAACCTATCTACCTGTTTTTTGTTCAATTTTCTCAAAGTGTGCAGAAAATATGTAACATATAAAAAAGGGTGGATGTGGTGATGTGCATCAATGTAAATACATGTAGGCTAGCTAGACACTAGAGGGAGCACCAGAAACATCACACACACACACTCAACCAATAGATCAGTTAGATAGGACACGGCTGATGGACATTCACGATACCGACAGAGGTGGCATGACCACAAGAGGCATTACACCAACCCATATATAAAGGCCACCACACACATGATCTGCCTCTTTCCAGTGGAGACAGTCAGTGAGAACAGACACAGGGTTGATTCAATATTACACCCACCACGTGGATTGCAGCAACTGGTTAGTCAGTCTGGGGAGCTATAGTAAGATTAGCAGTAGTGTCGAACCCGAGTAATAGAAGTGTAAATAGTTTAATAAACGTGTTGAAGTTATTTCCACGTCTAAACCTTCCTTTGTCAAGTGCACCACAAGGAAGCCACTTATGTTACACCTACAACATAACAAATCAGCGGGGAAGAGATCAGCCATGATCTGATTGAATGGCGGAACAGGCTTGAAGGGCTGAATTGCCGACTGCTGGTCCTAGTTGCGATCTTCCTAATCGGCTTCTCAGCAGAGTGACAAAGGTCGGAACCACCAGATGAGTGTGAGTCACATTGGAGGACGAGGAGAGCTGGAACAATATGAAAAGTAGAATAAACTGTAATGAAGCACAGCAGAAGCTCATAAAACAAAATATTTTAATTTTGTTAATGCCTCTGCATAACCCAAAGCTAATGAGAGCGATTTCACTCTGAGAAAACTGTTGCAAAAAGCACAAACCTTAGGGGACAGCATCAATAAATTTGAGAAAATGCTGGTGTTTATAACCTTGCTACTTAAACAAAGACAGACACTTAATAATTGCTGGCAAGTCTCCTGGGCCATTGCTTGATATGAATCAGAGGATGTGCTATTTTATAATATTAGGAACTAAATGACGAAAAGCTTAGTCAGAGGAAGGTTACAAGGAGATGCAAATAGGTGGAAAGGGAAGAAGAGAGGCGGAGAGGTTTCGGGAGGGAATTCCAGAGCTTAGGGAGCTGAAAGCACGACTGCCAATGGTGGCGCGATTAGAATTAAGGACACACAGCCGACCGGTATTGGGGAAGCACGGAAACCTCAGCTGTAGGTGTTCAGAGGAGGTAGCAGAGAGAGGGAAGGGGGCAAGGACATGGATAATAATAATAGGACGGCACGGTAGCACAGTGGTTAGCACTGTTGCCTCACAGCGCCAGGGTCCCGGGTTCGATTCCCCGCTGGGTCTGTGCGGAGTCTGCACGTTCTCCCCGTGTCTGCGTGGGTTTCCTCCGGGTGCTCCGGTTTCCTCCCACAGTCCAAAGATGTGCAGGTTAGGCCATTCTAAATTGAGTCCAGGGATGTGCAGGTTACGTTAAGTGGCTATAGGGATAGGGCGGGGAAGTGGGCCTAGGTAGAGTGCTCTTTCAGAGGGTGGGTGCAGACCCGATGGGCTGAAAGGCCTCCTTCTGCCCTGCAGGGATCCTGCGAATATGGGGGTCTTGGTGAAGGAGCAGACATCGAGCCGGTTGCGATGCGCAGGGACAAGAGATCTGGAGGAGGTATGAAGTGATGAAAGCTTGATGAAGAGATGAACGAGCTTGCTAGACCTGCCCAACCTCATTGAGAAACGTATTGAAGATTGCTGAAGAAAGGAGGCCCAGCAACACAACTTATTGAGTTTCCAGCTAAGCTTTTTACCCAGTGTTACAGGGGAGGTTGCTCATTATATGGAACACGGATGGCTGAGCACTTACTGACATAGATTGGCAATTCACTGCATCACAGGACAGAGTTGTGTGTTGCTGACATGATGATGGGAGTGCTGCAAAGATCTTTCTCCCAGACTCGCACCGTTGCTGCTCTGTTGGACATTAATACTTTGGATGTGGGGTTGACAAAGTGTCAAAATCTCCCCAGTGGCACCAAGTCAAAGAGTGGGGTTTGAAGAAGTCAACGACAGACTGGTTAGGCAGGGGGGGGGCGGGATTAGGAATTTCAGTGCGAGAAATGGTCAGGGCCAATTCAACGTCGAAGAATGCAAAGCGAGGAGGGGGGTGGGGGGGGGGGGTCAGAATAGCAGAATTGTCGCGGTGCTGAAGAAGGCCATTCGGCCCATCGCATCTGCAGCCGCTCTCAGGTGACGGTTTCAAAACTGAGGCGGACCAACCTGTGTTGGGCAAGGATATTAAAGGATGTTGAACAGAGGCGGGCAGCTGGAGTGAAGATACAGATCGGCCATGACGCAGCTGAATGATGGAACAGGTTCGAGGGGGTTGAATGGCCTCCTCCTGCACCTACTGTCATGATATGTATATTGACTGGGATATAAATTCTCCACTCCCGCGCCAGTTGGGAGAATCACCTGGGCCGCCAAAATTTCCCGCGACGCCGGTCCGACGCCCTCCCGCGATTCTCCCAAGCGGTGAGAACGGCCCCGTCGAGTTCCGCGCAGCGCAGGCCGGAGAATCGCCCGAGACACCCAAAATGGCGATTCTCCGGCACCCCTGCTATTCTCAGGCCCGGATGGGCCGAGCGGCCAGCCCAAAACGGCGGGTTCCCCCCCGGCGCCGTCCACACCTGGTTGCTGCCGTCGGGAACAGCGCGGGAACGCTGGGGGGGGGGGGGGCGGCCTGCGGGGGGGGGGGGGGATCATGCACCGGGGGGTACCTCAAATGCGGGGTGGCCCACGATCGGTGCCCACCGATCGTCGGGCCGTCCTCTCTGAAGGAGGACCTCCTTTCTCCCGCAGCCCCGCAAGATCCGTCTGCCATCTTCTTGTGGGGCGGACTCGGAGAGGACGGCAACCACGCATGCGCGGGTGACGCCAGTTATGCGGCGCCTGCCGTGGCATGAATGCCGCGCCGCCATTACGCGGCGACAAGGCCTGGCGTGTGTAAATGATGCGGCGCCGCTCCTAGCCCACTATCGGGCCCTGAATCGGTCGGGATAGGGGCCATTTCGCGCTGTTGTGAACCTCGACGGCATTCACGACGGCGTGGGCACTTCGGCGCGGGAGTGGAGAATCCCACCCAAAGAGTTGACAAGTTAATGATAATGCTTCTTACCACGAGAGGGAATCACAGAACAGTCATATATATATCAAGTGACTTTTGGGATTCTGGGGAGAAGATTGTTTGGCATAAGGGAGATCAGTTGTGTATTTGAGAGTTCTGTAGTTGGAGATAGCATAGTTAAATTCAGTAATTTTATTCTTTAGGGATACGTACGAATTTGGTAGTGCTAATAAATTAGTTTTGTTCGTTAACATGTTCTTTGTTCTTTGCTCAACACTACGCATCCAGGTAAAGCAAAGCAGAGGACAACACACTTACGATCCTTCCTAAGTTCGTACATGGCAGCGAGCAACATGAAGAAATCACTTAAAAATTCACATCAGCGCCGGTAACCTTCTGACTGTCACAGAATTAAATCTGAGCAGCCCTCACAAACAATCCTACGACTTTCAAGAGGAATTTGCTCACCTGGAATGGGTCAATTGGGAAATTAATTTGGCTTCGAGGCTGTTGCTATTCAGTCTTAATTATTATCAACAAGAGAGTTAAGAGCTACCATTTGCATCTCGAGCTCTAACTGTTCTTGGGGCTGTTTGGTGCGTGTCTCCACTTGCATGAAGGCTCCTTTATTTCACAAAAGCAAATTCTAGTTAGCTCCTTTGACATCAGATACGTTTATTGAATTAACAGCTGCTGTGAAAAAAACTGCCTTCGGTAAATACAAGCTCCCCTGGGTTGAGATTGAAAGGGACTGAATTCAATGTCTAAAGTGGTTTCTGAAGCCTCAACAAGTCCCGTGCCTCGTTGGGGTGATGTGTAAATAGTTGGAAGTGATTTTGCTTCTGTGTGAAGTGTTTTAAAAAAAATATATGCCGGTCATTGGGGCAGGCAATAAATCAAAATGTTTGTGGTAAACCACTGTGTTCCTATATTAAGGGTTGTACGGTCGAACCTGCACTACAGGTTCACCTGGGCCCCTGCATGCTTGCTCCGCCCAGGAGCCGGGTTATAAATATGCGTGGCCTCCAGCTCGCAGCCATTTTGTCAGCTGCTGTAGGAGGCCACAGTTCAGAGATTAATGAAGCCTCAGTTTGAATTCACCTTCGTCTCCAGCCAAATTGATCGGGCCTCAATGCTGCAGGTGTTGGAAATCAGCAATGAAAACAGAAACTGCTGTAAATATTCAGCCGGTCTTGCAAGCACGTGTGTGCAGAGAAACAGAGTGAATGGGCTGAGGTTGACAGGCCGCCATGTCACCTGCACCCTCCGCGCAGATTAGAAAGCAGCTCAGGGTTCAAAATGGCACCCACCCGACACACACACACACACACACGCAAAGCAAGCATTTAATGCTCGTTAATTCACTCAGGGAAAGACTTCCGCCCCCGTTTGAGCAGGAACTCCCGCCGTCAGAGAGCTGCCGGCCAGTCTGATTGTAGGCGCCGTAGCGCCAGGGTCCGGCGGTGGTCGTTGCCGGCACTACAGCCAGAACCTGAAGAGCAGGTTGTGAAGGTCGGACTGAGGCTCAGTCTGCTGTATCGGTGGGGCCCCGGGTTAACTGGCGTGGGATGCGGCGTGGGGGTGGGGTGGGGGGGTGGGGGGAGGGGAGAGGGGTGGTGATGCTGGAGGTTAGATGGTTAAAGGGGTATGATCTTGCAGAGGGGATGACTCCAATGGACACAGGGCACCTCCCAAAGAAGGATTCCCCCTTGCCAGACATCAGAATGTGTGGTAAAACGAACAAAGAACAATACAGTACAGGAGCAGGCCCTTCGGCCCTCCAAGCCTGTACCGGTCATGATACCAACCCTTTGCCAAAATCCTCAGCACTTCCTTGTGCCGTCTCCCTCTATACCCATCCTATCCATGGGTTTGTCGAGATGCCTTTTGAACGCCGTTAATGTATCTGCTTCAGCAACCTCCCCTGGCAACGTGTTCCAGGCACTCATCACCCTCTGTGTAAAAAACCTGCCTCGCACATCTCCTCTAAACATTGTCCCACGTACCTTAAACCTATGCCCCCTGGTGACTGACCCCCTCCACCCTGGGAAAGAGTGCCTGCCCATCCACTCTATCCATGCCCCTCATAATCTTGTGGACCGCTATCAGGTCACCCCTCAACCTCCGTCTTTCTAAGGAAAACAGTCCGAGTTTATTCAGCCTCTCCACATGGCTAACACCCTCCAGATCAGGCAACATCCTGGTAAACCTCCTCTGCATCCAGCTACCAGGCTTTGTGTGGGCCTCCTCCCACTGCAGGTACAATAGTGGCGGAGGCAGAATGAGGCACTTCATGGGCCATTGATTGGCCACCTAAAGGTCTCAACAGATGGAAGGGTGAGCACAGGCCACCTCCACCACCGCCCAGGATATGTGTCGGGTGAGTGGGCCGATATCAGGCAGGCCACAGGCCGCATTTTGCAAGGCCCCACCCGCATTTAAACCTGCTGTTAGGGCAGCCTAAAATTCCCCGCAATGTTTTGGGTCGATGGCCTTCCATCAGCATTGGAATAGTCACCTTCTTGACCTCTCCCTTCAGTACTGACACTGGCGGAGTGTTTCACTGTCAGGCACGATTCTCTGTTTGGGAAACTAAGGGCGCCATCAAACGGAAACATTTCTAAAGGGCGCGATTTAATGGCCGCGTTGCATTTAAGAACGAGAGCGCACCGAGGCTGTTAGATTGCGGACAGGCCAAAAACGAGAACCGGACCGGGCGCTGATCAGTTTGTGATCTAACCGGCCTGCTCCCCTTGGCAAAACCAAGCATGGCGGGAAACCAATAATCACCTCTTAAGGCCAGTCTCTGTACAATTAACGGGAGTGAACCCCGATCTAACGGCCTCGCCAGCTCGTGGTCACCTGGGCGTTGATTGGCACTCCTTTTTAAAAAGGTGAAGCTGGCGGAGGAGCTGCTGTGGGGAGGAGGTGAGTGGCCATCCTTGCTCACAGGCACAGAGCCCGGGGCACTGCCGTTGCTGCCCCGGTGCTTGGCGGGGGGGGGGGGGTAATGAAGTCCCCGGAGTGCCAATCTCAGTCGGGGTGGCTCGCCTTCAGTGGGGTGGGTTTGCCCAGCTGGGGAGAGAAATGGGTTAGGGGTGGGGGGGGGTTTCAGCGCCCGGGGTCCACTGTGCCAACCTGTAGATTGTGTGTTCCCATTACGGGGGCAATCCCAGTCCCTGCCCGCCTGCTGGTGCACCGCAATCGATGCCATAGTCTGACTCCTACCTGTCTGCTGGGTGCTCGCTCACACCCATCACCTGCACGTGGTGTGCCTGGGTAGTGGGAGTGGGGGGGGGGGGTTGGGGAGGAGTAGGCATCCAGGGCCTCCGTGTCCGGCAAGCTGGGACAGGGAATTTTGGTGCCCAGCCCGCATTGCGGAAGGAAGTGCCAGAGGCCGTCATATTTCCCAAGTGCAACATTTTCTTTTTCCTTTGAAAATCTTTTTATTGACTTTTCTCATATTTATAAACAGTGCAACGTTTTCTAATGCTACACGTATGTGTCCCCAACTGCCCCAATCCCCCAATGGTGCCGTCCCACCCCTCCCCTACCCCTACCACCGCCTATCGCACCCTCCCCCCTTACCCCCTCGCCCCCTCGCCCTCTCAGTGATCCTCGATCTGCTTTGCCTTCTGTGCTCTGCCGCTGCATCTCGGTGAGTCCCCAGGACACCCATCAGAGGCGGAAGTAGCCAGATGCTTACCGCATCCCGTGGCCTCCGATGTCCTGACGGGCATCCTCTGGGGACCCTGGGGCCAGAGGGCCCCAGTGCTCTTGCCAGAGGCACATGCCCTGCTGTGCCGCCCTGTTCCGGGAGCTGACCCCGGGAAGCACTGCTGTCAGTGGGGTGGGTCTCGGAGAAGCTGGTGGCTGCTTTCACCCCTCCGTAGGGTGCCTGCCGGTTGGCACCAAGCCCCCCCTCCTCCCGATCGGGCTCATAGGGCCCTGGGGTTCACCGCAGGATGGAGGGGCAGCTGGATCGAGCCCCGGCGGCCCCTGCGTCATCTGGCTCTGCCAGCCCAGGCGACTCCATGGTCTGCACCATCGTGTCCACTCCCTTGACAATTCTCGGTGACTGGGACACGCTCCACCGCACCTTACCAAGGTCCACCTGGGACTGGGTCACATTCCCCAGCGACTGGGACATGCTGCCGCAGTGCTCAGCCATGGCTGCCACTGCCCGAGCCACGCCTTCGGCATTTCTGTTGGCACCGCAGTGGGTGGGGGGTTAGCTTGGGGAACTTGTCGCCCTGTCTGTGCCAGTTTGGTGGAGTTGTAAGGTCTATACTGAAGTTCCTGGACGATAACCCTCTTTTGTGCGACCCCGCAGCTCATGGCCACCACCGGAAGTCAAACGCAGTAATCTTTGCCGCCTTACGCCATCCTTCACCCCTGGGATTTGTCTTGTTGCCTGTTGACCGGGTTCCATGCTGATTATGCGGTCCCATTCCTGGGCAAGATGTTTCTGGTGCTGGTATATGCCCACTCAAAGTGAATATCTGTTCAAGGGATGAGGAACGCCAACACAGCAGCCCTCCACCCATTCACGGGCTTCCCAAGTCAATCGTTTCGGACAATGGCACCCACTTCACCGGCGATGATTACCAGGTTTTGGTGAGAGGGAATGGCATAAGGCACTCGAGGACAACCCCCTACCACGCAGCGCGAACAGCCTGGCTGAGTGGGCCGGTCCAACGTTCAAGAACTCCATGAAAAAGCAATCCGATAAACCACCTCGACAGAGGTTGGCTGATGCTTTGTCATCGTAACAACTCAACCCCTCATTCAACCACTGTGGGGGGGGGGTCACACCAGCCGCCGGTTTGCTTTGGTTAGAAAGACGGGTCGAGGCCCAGTCAGGGCCGGTGCCTTGTGTGGTCGATGTTAACGGGAAGAGCGTCAAAAAGCACGTTGGCCACCTGAGGAGTCGGGGGGTGGCGACGCCCCCTGTCGTGGAGTGGACAAGTCCAGCGATCATCGTGAATACTCCTGTAACTCGGCTCCCGTTTCTGTTCAACCTGCTGTGTCTGCCGAGGCCGACGATGCCAGTTCATCGGAGTGGTCCCTCCTGAGGTGACATCGACTGTGGACCATTCGATCGCCCTGCGCCTGGGCTCTGGAGGTCCGGGAAGGCCCGGAGGGATCCGGATCGATTTACTTTTCCATGGACTCTCTTTCCTTGATTGTCCCTGTTAACCCCTGTAGCTGTTGTACACAGTTTTGGGGTAGTGGGTGAAGGGACTTAATGAGGGACGGATGTGGCAGTGTGGCCCCAATTAAGGGGGAGGGTTCCATGGACCACATGGCCGGTTCGGGGCCAATTGCGTTGGAGGGCGTGAACTCCGGCCAATGAGGAGTTTGGGCAGGGCCCTGGGAGCAGGATCCTGGGCAGTGTGGATCAGGGAGCTGAAGAATAAAAGGCCATTGTAAAGTGTGCTGTGTCTGATATCTAGCTGTCTTCACCTTTCATGAATAAACCCCTTTTGTTGATTACTGGAGGCCTCCAGTGTCTGTCTCGAGCCACCACATTCTCTGTTCGACACCCTGCGCGAAGCCCGTTTAGGGGCTCTCCTGCTATTCCCCCAGCGTAGCGGGCTGGGGGAGGGGCGGCACGGCAGCACAGTGGTTAGCACTGTTGCAGCACAGCGCCAGGGTCCCAGGTTCAATTCCCACTTGGGTCACTGTCTGTGTGGAGTCTGCACGTTCTCCCCGTGTCTGCATGGGTTTCCTCCGGGTGCTCCGGTTTCCTCCCACAAGTCCCGAAAGACGTGCTTGTTAGGTGAATTGGACATTCTGTATTCTCCCTCCGTGTCCCCGAACAGGCGCCGGAGTGTGGCGACTAGGGGATTTTCACAGTAACTTCATTGCAGTGTTAATGTAAGCGTACTTGTGACACTAATGAAGATTATTATTAGTATGTGCGCTGGACTCAAGGCGCTCGGAGAGTCACGTCCGTCCGTGGTCTTTGTGAGCGAGATACTTCCTGAACTGCTGACTGTTTCCAGCACTTTCTCATTTTATTTCCTAAATCTTTGTTGTGTCATTTTGGAAAACTTTCCACTGTGTGTACAGCTGGTTGGAAGAAATATTCATCATTTATATTGGTTAAGTGTTAATTTAGCTGCTTGAAGAGTATGAAAGGGGTATCATTATAGGTGCATTATAATTGGCCGCTTAGCTTTTCCTCTTGCTAATGGATTCATATTGCAAGAACTCAGCCGCAGGAAAATTGCGCACATCCCCCATTTCAATCTGGGTTTGTTCGATGGCACAATATTGGGAAATTTAACTCTGTACGCACAAGAATTAAACATGGAACTCTCATTGCTTAAATGGCCCCCTTCAGCCGGGTATTTTGGGTGCGTCACTGTGTGGCCCCGATTTTCCGCCTGTTTTTCTGTGAACTATATATATCTCAAAACAATTAGTGGATGGATTTTGACAAAGCCTAGAGGTGGTCAATACATGTGTCGTGTTCGGTACACTGGTCTAACACTGGCTGCAATTGGATGCAGTTTAGATCAGAAAGGTACTCCAGACCTTGAAGTTAGTTCAATCAGGTTTATTGAACTAATAGCACAGTTAGCACAGTTCTCTGTGAGTTCGACTCTCTGCTAACTTAAGTATGGTTACTCTGTCTGACTGAACCAGACTAGCTCTTAGCCACGTGGTGGAGGTGTGAGATTGTAACAACACCCTTGGCTGACTCTCTAGATGTTCATCAGTGGAAAGAGGCGGAGTTCGAGTGCCTCGTGTCTTTTACAGTCAGATCCCACCCCTGAGTGTCCTGCCTGCTTATTGGTCATGTCCTGTTCTCTGTGTCCATTAGCTGCTTGTCTGTATATCATTATGTGTGTGTCTGCCTATCATGACAACATGCTGGCCTACCAGGAACATCCACATCCCGTAAATGAATATAAAAGAATGTTGTGGACTCAGATTGTCCCAAATCACTTTAATACCAAATAAGCACTATTTGAAGTGCAGTCATTGTTGCAATGTTGGAAACACGGCAGCCATTTTGTGCACAGCAAGCTCCCACAGTCAGCAATGTAAAAAATGACTGGGTGATCAGATTTTCTAATGATGTTCATCGAGGGATAAATATTGGCCTCATCACTGAGGAGAGCTCCCCTTCGACTAGTAATATGGTATCTTTCATATCTATCGGTGGGGGCAGAGTTTGATGTCTCGCCCAAAGTATGATACCTCTGATAGGGCAACACCCCCACAGTTCTGCAGATGGGCTTTGGTCCTACTCAATTCATCCGAGTGGGGCACCAACCCATGGTCTTGTGAGGCAGGCTAAAAATGAAAGACTTGCATTTATCTGGCGCCTTTCACAACCACGTGGCGTCCCAAACTGCTTTGCAACCTCTGAGGTACTTCCGAAATGGAGCCAACGTTCTGATGTGGGAAACACAGCAGGCAGGTTGTCACAGCAAGTTCCCATAAGCAGCAATGTGAACGTCAAGGATGTCTCGGAGCGTTTACAGGACATCCTGGAGGGGAGGGTGAACAGCCAGTGGTCCTGGTATAAATCGGTACACACGACATTGGTAAAAAACGGGATAAGGTCCTAAAAGCAGAATATAGGGAGTTAGGAAGTAAGTTAAGAAGTCGGACTTCAAAAGGTGGTTATCCCAGGATTACCACCAGTGCCACGTGCTAGTCAGAGAAGAAATAGTAGGATATATCGGATAAGTATGTGGCTGAAGAGATGGTGTAAGAGGGAGGGCTTCAGATTCCTGGGGAATTGGGACCGGTTCTGGGGGAAGTACAAACTGGATGGGTTACCTGGGCAGAATTGATACTGATGTCTGAGGGTAAGTATTTGCCCGTGTGTCTGGGGAGGGTGTGGTAGTATGCATTAGGGGTCATGTGGGACTGTGAAGCCGTGATGTCATTGGCTGACAGATCCCGGGTCCTGGTTGGCTGTTGACCTCTAGCTCCGCCCTGAAGGCGGAGTATAAGAACCAGGAGTTCTCCCCCGCAGGCCAGTCTGTTACTGAACTGCGGGGAACAAGTCACGCTTAATAAAGCCTCATCGACTTCATCTCTATTCGTCTCTCGTGAGTCTTTGTGCGCTGCAATTTATTAAGCATGCTTAAAGGACTATGGAGCTCAGGATCATCCCGGAATGCCTGAGGATCAGCCCCCACGCAGTGAACTCAGCAGCAGTTTTCAAACACTGGCAGACTTGTTTCGAGGCCTACCTCAGAACGGCCCCCGGCCGGGTCACAGAAGACCAGAAACTACAGGTCCTGCACTCGAGGGTAAGCCCGGAAATTTTCCCTCTCATCGAAGACGCAGAGGATTTCCAGACAGCGTTCGCAGCACTAAAGAGCATCTATATTCGCCCAGTCAACCAGATCTACGCACGCTACCAACTCGCAATGAGACGGCAAAGCCCCGGAGAATCGCTGGACGAATTCTACGCCGCGCTGCTAATTTTGGGATGGGCCTGCAGCTGCCCGCCGGTAAACGCGATTGAACACATGGACATGTTGATGCGCGATGCTTTTGTCGCAGGTATGAACTCTCCCCAAATCCGCCAAAGACTTTTGGAAAAAGAGTCGCTGGGACTCTCAGAGGCACGGGCCCTTGCAGCCTCCCTGGATGTAGCCGCGCGAAACGCCCGCGCGTACGGCCCCGACCGCGCGGCAGCCCCTTGGGCTCCGTGGACCCCCGTCGTGACAAACCCCCCCCCCCCAACCCCACAGGCTTGCGCGGTTCAGACTCCAAGTCGTCCCGGGGGAGCCCGCTGCTATTTCTGCGGCCAGGCGAAACACCCCCGGCAGCGCTGCCCGGCCCGCGCAGCGATTTGCAAGAGCTGCGGGAAAAAGGGCCATTTCGCGGCTGTGTGCCGGTCCCGGGAGGTCGCCGCTGTCCCAGGAGAAGAAGCAGTCCTGCGCGTTTCTAACGCTCCCCAACCCCCCCCCAGCGCCCCATGTGCGACCCGCAGGCGCCGCCATTTTGGATCCCGGCCACCACGAGGGGAGGAGGGGCGCCGCCATCTTGGGACCCCCCAGCCCTGTGCGACGCATGGGGGTGGCCATTTTGTCCACCCCCGCCGCCATCTTGTGACTCCCCAGCCATGTGCGATGCATGGGGGCGGCCATTTTGTTCACCCCCGCCGCCATCTTGGACGGCAACAACGGACCCCAGTGTCGACGGCTCCACGGGGTTCGAGGAAGACGCTCAAGCACTACGATCACGTCTGGCCTCAATGACGCTGGACCAAGCACGGCCCCGGACGCCCCAGACGACGACAACGGTGCTGATAAACGGGCACGAGACACCATGCCTGCTCGACTCCGGGAGCACAGAAAGCTTCATCCACCCCGACACGGTAAGACGCTGTTTTTTGACCATCCGTCCCAGTGCGCAAAAGATTTCCCTAGCTGCAGGATCCCACTCCGTACAGATTAAAGGCTTCTGCATAGTAAGCCTAACGGTGCAAGGGAGGGAGTTTAAAAACTACAGGCTCTACGTCCTTCCCCAACTCTGCGCGCCCACATTACTGGGATTAGACTTCCAGTGCAACCTGCAGAGCCTAACCTTCCAATTCGGCGGCCCAATACCCCCACTCACTATCTGCGGCCTCGCAACCCTCAAGATTGAGCCCCCATCCTTGTTTGCAAACCTCACCCCGGATTGCAAACCCGTCGCCACTAGGAGCAGACGGTACAGCGCCCAGGACCGGACATTCATTCGGTCCGAAGTCCAGCGGCTACTGAAGGAAGGCATAATCCAGGCCAGCAATAGTCCCTGGAGAGCACAGGTGGTAGTAGTAAAGACAGGGGAGAAGCAAAGGATGGTCATAGACTATAGCCAGACCATCAACAGGTACACACAACTAGATGCGTACCCTCTCCCCCGCATATCCGACATGGTCAATCGGATTGCCCAATATAAGGTCTTCTCCACCGTGGACCTCAAGTCCGCCTACCATCAGCTCCCCATCCGCCCAAGTGACCGCAAGTACACAGCCTTCGAGGCAGACGGGCGATTATACCACTTCCTAAGGGTCCCATTTGGCGTCACAAACGGGGTCTCGGTCTTCCAACGAGAGATGGACCGAATGGTTGATCTACACGGGTTGCAGGCCACGTTCCCGTATCTCGACAACGTAACCATCTGCGGCCACGATCAGCAGGACCACGACGCCAACCTCCAAAAATTCCTCCAGACCGCTAAAGCCTTGAACCTCACATACAACGAGGACAAGTGCGTTTTTAGCACAAACCGGTTGGCCATCTTGGGATATGTAGTGTGCAATGGGATAATAGGCCCCGACCCCGAACGCATGCGCCCCCTCATGGAATTTCCCCTCCCTCACTGCTCAAAAGCCCTAAAACGCTGCCTGGGTTTCTTTTCATATTACGACCAGTGGGTCCCCCAGTACGCAGACAAGGCCCGCCCCCTAATACAGACCACGACCTTCCCTCTGTCGACAGAGGCTTGCCAGGCCTTCAGCCGCATCAAAGCGGATATCGCAAAGGCCACGATGCGCGCCATCGACGAGTCCCTCCCCTTCCAGGTCGAGAGCGACGCCTCCGACGTAGCTCTAGCGGCCACCCTTAACCAAGCGGGCAGACCCGTGGCCTTTTTCTCCCGAACCCTCCACGCTTCAGAAATCCGCTACTCCTCAGTGGAAAAGGAGGCCCAGGCCATAGTGGAAGCTGTGCGACATTGGAGGCATTACCTGGCCGGCAGGAGATTCACTCTCCTCACGGACCAACGGTCGGTAGCCTTCATGTTCGATAATGCACAGCGGGGCAAAATTAAAAACGACAAGATCTTAAGGTGGAGGATCGAGCTCTCCACCTTCAACTATGAGATCCTGTACCGTCCCGGGAAGCTGAACGAGCCGACCGATGCCCTATCCCACGGCACATGTGCCAACGCACAAATTAACCGCCTCCAAACCCTCCACGAGGACCTCTGCCACCCGGGGGTCACTCGGTTCTACCACTTTATAAAGTCCCGCAACCTCCCCTACTCTGTGGAGGAGGTCCGTACAGTCACAAGGAACTGCCACATCTGCGCAGAGTGCAAACCGCACTTTTTCAGGACGGATGGTGCGCACCTGATCAAGGCTTCCCGTTCCTTTGAACGCCTTAGTCTGGATTTCAAAGGGCCCCTCCCCTCCACCGACCGCAACATATACTTCCTGAATGTGGTGGACGAGTACTCCCGTTTCCCCTTCGCCATCCCCTGCCCTGACATGACAGCGGCCAGTCATTAAAGCCCTTAACACCATATTCACACTGTTCGGTTGCCCCGCATATATCCATAGCGACAGGGGGTCCTCCTTCATGAGTGATGAGCTGCGCCAGTTCCTGCTCAGCAACGGTATAGCCTCGAGCAGGACGACCAGCTACAACCCCCGGGGGAACGGGCAAGTAGAGAGGGAGAACGGCACGGTCTGGAAGACCGTCCTACTGGCCCTACGGTCCAGGGACCTCCCAGTTTCACGGAGGCAGGAGGTCCTCCCGGACGCTCTCCACTCCATCCGGTCGCTACTGTGTACTAGCACTAACCAAACGCCTCATGAGCGCCTCCTTGTCTTCCCCAGGAAGTCCTCCTCTGGAACGTCGCTGCCGACCTGGCTGGCGGCCCCAGGACCCATCTTGCTCCGAAAACATGTGCGGGCGCACAAGTCGGACCCGTTGGTCGAGAGGGTTCACCTCCTCCACGCGAACCCGCAGTACGCTTACGTGGAGTACCCCGACGGCCGACAGGACACGGTCTCCCTGCGAGATCTGGCGCCCGCCGGCAACACGCACACCCCCCCGACACCAATCACCCTCTCCCTGCCGCCGGCGCACCCCGCCACCGCCCCCTTCCCGGGAGGATCGGTCCTCCTCCCAGGTCCGACCAGAAGTGAAGCTGAAGCAGAAACCGTAAGGCTCCCGGAGACGACAACATGGGAACAAGCACCACCACTGGGACCGAGGCGATCGACAAGAACGACCAGACCGCCCGACCGACTCGTGGCACGGATGTAACACTACAATGTTGTGGACTTTAACAAGAACTTTTTTTCTTTTCCCCCTTACGACTACTGTAAATAGTGCAAAACAAAACAAAAAACCCTGTACATACTGTGATGACATGCAAAAGTTTTCCTCCCAGGACCAGCCTTGTAAACCCCTACCACCATGCGAAACACCACCCCGCCGGGTTCATTTTTAACAAGGGGTGAATGTGGTAGTATGCATTAGGGGTCATGTGGGACTGTGAAGCCGTGATGTCATTGGCTGACAGATCCCGGGTCCTGGTTGGCTGTTGACCTCTAGCTCCGCCCTGAAGGCGGAGTATAAGAACCAGGAGTTCTCCCCCGCAGGCCAGTCTGTTACTGAACTGCGGGGAACAAGTCACACTTAATAAAGCCTCATCGACTTCATCTCAATCGTCTCTCGTGAGTTTTAAACTAAAATGGCAGGGGGATGGGAACCTATGCAAGGAGTCCGAGGAGGGGGAAACACCGACAAGCACAAAAGACAGAAAGGGGAATCAGAAAACTGATAGGCAGAGAAATCGAGGGCCTAAATGAAACAGGGCCACAGTGAAAACTAATGGAACAGGACAGGGAATGTTAAGGAGTCATCGGACTCGAAACGTGAGCTCTTTTCTCTCCCGACAGACGCTGCCAGACCTGCTGAGATTTTCCAGCATTTTCTCTTTCGTTAAAAAGAAAAGCTTTGTGCTTTAATGTGCAGAGTATTCATAATAAAGTGCATGAATTAATCATGCAAATAGGTGTAAACGGGTGTAACATAATCGGGATTACGGAAACATGGCTGCAAGGTGACCAAGGATGAGAATTAAACATCCAGGGATATTCAGTAATTAGGAAGGACAGACTAAAAGGAAACGCGGTGAGGTTCCATTGCGGGTTGAAGAGGAAATTAATGCAATAATGAGGAATGATATTAACCCCAATTATGTCGAATCTCTGGGGAGAGCTGTGAAACACGATGGGGCAACAAAAATAAGTGAGGGTTGTATAGAGAAACACAAACTTTAGTGGTGAGGTTGGAATTCATAGAATTCACAGAATTTACAGTGCAGAAAGAACAAAAGAACAAAGAACAAAGAAATGCACAGCACAGGAACAGGCCCTTCGGCCCTCCAAGCCCGTGCCGACAATGCTGCCCGACTAAACTACAATCTTCAACGCTTCCGGGGTCCGTATCCCTCTATTCCCATCCTATTCATGTATTTGTCAAGATGCCCCTTAAATGTCACTATCGTCCCTGCTTCCACCACTTCGTCCGGTAGCGAGTTCCAGGCACTCTCTACCCTCTGTGTAAAAAACTTGCCTCGTACATCTCCTCTAAACCTTGCCCCCCTCACCTTAAACCTATGCCCCCTAGTAATTGACCCCTCTACCCTGGGAAAAGGCCTCTGGCTATCCACTCTGTCTATGCCCCTCATAATTTTGTAGACCTCTATCAGGTCACCCCTCAGCCTCCGTCGTTCCAGTGAGAACAAACTGAGTTTATTCAACCTCACCTCATAGCTAATGCCCCCCCCCCCCCCCCCCCCCCCCGCCTCCCCATACCAGGCAACATCCTGGTAAATCTCTTCTGCACAAAGGGACCATTCAGTCCATCGTGTCTACACCGGCTCTTGGAAAGAGCACCCTACCCAAGTTCAACATCTCCATTCTATCCCCATAACCCAGTAACCTCACCCAACACTAAGGGCAATTTTGGACACTTAGGGCAATTTATCATGGCCAATCCACCTAACCTGCACACCTTTGGACTGTGGGAGGAAACCGGAGCACCCGGAGGAAACGCACGCAGACACGGGGGAGAACGTGCAAACTCCGCACAGACAGTGGCCCAAGCCGCGAATCGAACCTGGGCCCCTGGCACTGTGAAGCAACAGTGCTAACCACTGTGCTACCGTGCTGCCCTGACACCAGAGACGCATACGATAAAGGAACATTTTTAATTATGGGTCTTTTGTCTCGAGACATTGGGCAAATCAAATTAGTAACAATGTCATAGAGGATGAATTCCTGGAGTGTGAACAGGCTGGATTTCTGGACCAATACGGTGAGGAACCAAGTCGAGAGTCTGGGTACTGTGTACTGAGAACTGAATCATTGGCAATCTAGTTGTGCAAGGCCCCTTGGGGATGAGCGACCATAATATGGTGAAATTCTTCATCAGGATGGAGAATGATATCGGTGATTCTGAGAGTAAGGTACTGATTCTAAATGTTAGAGTCCTTCCTTTTGATTTCCCTTTGTTCCCATTTCTTTTGCTTTATTTTATTATCTTAGGTTCATGGACTCATAATCGGAATGCGCCTTTAAGCAGTGGAGTTACGCTGTGACAGACTGGTGATGAGGACAGTGTGCTCCAGGATTTGTTTTTTTGGAGAGGAGAAAGAGACTCGTCGACGTCGAGGGAATCTTAAGAACCAACTTTGGAGTAAATTGGTTCAATTGGCTGGCTGGCAACCTGTGGGTTGGCCAGGGACAGTGTTCTAGCTGATAACAGTCAGTGATTGGTTCCTGTGGGATGCTTCTGAGAGAGTTGGTCAGAAGTGATTAGACCATGAACGAGGAACTCTCTCCCTGCTGAAGTGAAGGACTGCTTTATTGTTCTAAAACCAGTGAGTGTCTGGCACATCTTTACTATACTATATTTGAAATGATCGTGAATCTACAAAGAAAGTAGACAGCCTTGCCAGAGAAAACCCTCTCAAGCTTAGAAGGAAGAAGCATCAAAGTGAAAGCTTGAGCTCCTGAAAGACTTCAACTGAAAACTATCATATTGCATCGGAGATATTTTTTCATTTTTACTTTGTCATCATTTAGTCTTCCCTCTCCACCAATCTTTCCCTCTTGCCTGTGTGTGTTAAAAATATCTATATATTAGTTAAATTTTATAAACCTGGTGGCTGCAGTTTATTGGGCTCAGCCAACGTCCGGGTTAATGACGAGGCACTAGACCAGAGGGTCATGACAAAATAAAGGAAATTACGATGGTATGAGGCCCGAGTTGGCTATGATGGATTGGGGAACGTTATTGAAAGGGATGACGGTGGATAGCCAACGGTAAACATGGGGAACTGCAACAATTGTTCATTCCTGTCTGGTGCAAAAACCAAACAGGAGAGGTGACTAAATGATGACTTATAAGGGAAATTAGAGATAGTATTCAATTCAAAGGAAAGACATTCAAATTGGCCAAGAAAAACAACAGGTGTGAGGATTGGGAGCAGTTTAGAATGCAGCAAAGGAAGAACGAGGGATTAATTAAGATGGGAAAATAAGACTACGAGAGTAAGCTTGTAGGGAACATAAAAACTTACTGTAAAAGTTTCTACAGGTACGTGAAAAGAATAAGATTGGTGAAGACAAATGTAGGTCCCTTACAGTCAGAAACAGGGCAATCTATAATGCGGAACAAAAAGGTGGCTGGGCAACTAAACACTCACTTTGGTTCTGCCTTCAAAAAATGAGGCACAGTGGTTAGCTCTGCTGCTTCACAGCACCAGGGACCTGGGTCAAATTTCGGCCATGGGTGACTGTCGGTGCGGGGTTTGCACACTTTCCCCGTATCTGCGTGGGTTTCCTCTGGGTGCCCCAGTTACACAGAATCATAGAATTTACAGTGCTGAAGGAGGCTATTCGGCCCATCGAGTCTGCACCGGCCCTTGGAAAGAACACTCTACTCAAGCCCGCATTTCCACCCTATCCCCGTAACCCAGTTTCATCCCACAGTCCAAAGATACATAAATTAAATGAAAATTGCTTATTGTCACAGGTAGGCTTCAATGAAGTTACTGTGAAAAGCCCCTAGTCGCCACATTGCGGCGCCTGTTCGGGCGCTATGCACATAGATGGATACATAGAAGATAGGAGCAGGAGGAGGCCTTTTGGCCTTTCGAGCCTGCTCCGCCATTCATCACGATCATGGCTGATCATCCTACTCAATAGCCTAATCCTGCTTTCTCCCCATAGCCTTTGATCCCATTCTACCCAAGTGCTGTATCCAGCCGCCTCTTGAATATATTCAATGTTTTAGCATCAACTACTTCCTGTGGTAATGAATTCCACAGGCTCACCACTCTTTTGGTGAAGAAATGTCTCCTTATCTCTATGTCCGAAATGGTTTACCCTGAATCCTCAGGCTGTGACCCTTGGTGCTAGACACACCCACCATCGAGAAGATGTTAGAATTTTATAAGTCTCTATGAGATCCCCCCTCATTCTTCTGAATTCCAGCGAGAACAATCCCAACCTAGTCAATCTCTCCTCATAAGACAGTCCCGCTATCCCTGGAATCAGTCTGGTAAACCTTCGCTGCACTCCCTCGAGAGCAAGAACATCCTTCCTCTGAGAAGGAGACCAAAACTGCACACAATACTCCAGTGTGGCCTCACCAAGGCCCTGTACAATTGCAGCAACACATCCCTGCTTCTATACTCGAAACCTCTCGCAATGAAGGCCAACATACCATTAGCCTTCCTTACCGCCTGCTGCACCTGCATGCTTACCTTCAGCGACTGGTGCACAAGGACACCCAGGTCCCGCTGCACACTCCCCTCTCCCAATTTACAACCATTCAGGTAGTAATCTGCCTTCCTGTATTTGCTTCCAAAATGAATAACCTCACACTTATCCAAATTATTCTGCATCTGCCATTGGTTTTCCCACTCACCCAACCTGTCCAGATCTTGCTGTAGGATCCCTGCATCCTCATCACAATTCACCCTCCCACCTAACTTGGTATCATCTGCAAACTTTGAGATGTTACATTTTATTCCCTCATCCAAATCATTAATATATATTGGGGATAGCTGGGGTCCCAGCACCGATCCCTGTGGTACCCCACTGGTTACTGCCTGCCAATTTGAAAAGGACCCATCAATCCCTGCTCTTTGTTTCCTCTCTGCCAACCAGTTTTCTATCCACCTCAATACACTTCCCCCAATCCCATGTGCTTTAATTTTGCTCAATAATCTCTTATGCGGGACTTTGTCAAACGCCTTCTGAAAGTCCAAATATGCCACATCGACTGGCTCCCCCTTCTCGACTGCACTGGTTACATCTTCACAGAATTCCAACAGATTTGTCAAGCATGATTTTCCCTTCATAAATCTATGCTGACTCTGACTGATCCTGCCACTGCTTTCTAAATGTTCCACTATAAAGTCCTTGATAATGGATTCAAGCATTTTCCCCACTACCGATGTTAGGCTTACTGGTCTATAATTCCCTGCTTTCTCTCTCCCTCCCTTTTCGAATATCGGAGTGACGTGAGCTACCCTCCAATCTGCAGGGACAGTTCTGGAGTCTATAGAATCCCGGAAGATGACCAATGCATCCACTATTTCCAGAGTCACCTCCTTAAGCACTCTGGGATGCAGATTCTCAGGCCCTGGGGATTTATCCGCCTTCAATCCCATCAGTTTTCCCAGCACCATTTCTCTACTAATGTTGATCTCCCTCAGTTCTTCCCTCTCACTAAACCTTTCATTCTCCAACATTTCTGGGATCTGATTTGTGTCCTCATTTGTGAAGACAGAACCAAAGTATTTAATTGCTCAGCCATTTCTTTGTCCCTTATTATGCATTCCCCTGTTTCTGTCTGTAGGGGGCCTACATTTCTCTTTCCCAATCTCTTTCTCTTCACATATCTGTAGAAACTCTTAGTGTCAGGCTTTATGTTCCCTGCAAGCTTCCTTTTGTACTGTACTTTCCCCTTCTTAATCAATCCTTTCGTCCTTCTTTGCTGAACTCTAAACTGCTCCCAATCCTCAGACCAATTATTTTTCTTGGCCAATCTGTATGCTTCATCCTTGGATCGGATACTATTTCTAATTTTCTTTGTAAGCCATGGATTGGCCCTCTTACCCCCTTTGCTTTTGTGCCAGACAGGAATGAACAGTTGCTGTAGTTTCTCCATGTGTTTGTTGAATGTTTGCCATTGTCTATCCACTGTCATCCCTTTAAGTAACTCTCCCCAATCTATCAAGGCCAACTCACACCTCATATCCTCACAGTTCCCTTTATTAAGATTCAGCACCCTGGTCTCCGAATCAACTACTTCACTCTCCACCTTGATAAAAAATTCTATCATGTTATGGTCGCTCATCCCCAAGGGGTCTCGTACAGCTAGATTGGCAATAATTCCCTTCTCATTACACAGTACTAAGATGGCCTGCTCTCTAGTTGGTTCCTCCACATATTGGTCAAGAAAACCATCCCGTATACACTCCAGGAATTCCTCCTCTACGGCATTGTGGCTAATTTGATTTGCCCAATCTATGTGAAGATTAAAATCACCCATGATCACCGATATTCCCTGATTACCTGCATCTCTAATTTCATGTTTAATGCCATTCCCAACCTCACCAGTGCAGTTTGGGGGTCTATATATGACACCCACTAAAGTTTTTTGTCCCTTGGTATTTTTCAATTCTACCCATACAGATTCCACATTGTCAGAGCCAATATCCTTTCTCACTATTGTGTTAATTTCCTCTTTAACCAGCAGGGCCACGCCACCACCTTTTCTTTTATCCCTGTCCTTCCTAAATACTGAGAACCCTGGGACATTCAGTTCCCATCCCTGTTCACCCTGCAGCCATGTCTCCGTAATCCCAATTATATCAGACCCATTTATATCTATCTGCGCGATTAGTTCATCCACTTTATTGCAAATGCTCCGTGCATTGAGGCACAGAGCCTTTAAGCTTGTCTTTTTCACAATGCTTGTCTTGCTCCCAATATTTTTCTCTCCTGCCCTGTTTAAATGTTGTCCCTGGTTTCTCCACCTATCACTTTTCTTATTCACTTTTCTACCTTTTGCTTTTGTCCTTGCTCCCTCTTTCTCTGACTTCTTGCGTAGGTTCCCATCCCCCTGGCATTTTAGCTTAAACCCTCCCCAACCGCTCTGGCAAATAGCCCCCCTAGGACATCAGCTCCAGTCCTACCCAGGTGTAACCCATCCAGTTTGTACAGTCCCACCTCCCCCAGAACCGGTCCCAATGCCCCAGGAATCTGAAACCCTCCCCCTGACACCATCTCTTCAGCCACGTATTCATCCCATATATCCTGTCATTTCTACTCTGACTAGCTGGTTGAAGATGCTGGTTGACGTGAATATTATACATGCATTTAAAGGGAAACTAGACAAGTATATGAGGGAGAAAAGATGCGGGAGATTTCTTCTTCTCTGGCAGTCCCTCAGGGTCAAGGATGACTTACTTCCGCTGTGAGGGGTTGGCACCTGCAGTGGCTAAATCAACCAATCCGGGTGGTGATCGGTGAGGCCGGTGGGTGGAGTGCTTTGGATTGTGGGGTGCTTGGGATTTTGCGTGGTCTCCACGGGGGGGAAGAGGGAGGAGACAGGGAACAATAGAGGGGAACCAGCAAGGGAATGACAGCCGTTAGGAGGGCACGGGAAACAGTAACAAACTTGGCATCTACAGGAGCAGGGAACAAGGAAAATCCGGGTGAGAGGCGGGACGAACGGCTGAAGCGGGGGTGATCGCGAGACGACAACGGCAGCGAAAACCGTCCGGGAGAAGCAAGCGACAGCACCAACACCAGAACCATTTGCATATTGCCCTCTGTAATTGTTTGTCCGGCACCCAAATGTACATGTACCCCCCCAGTCCCCTCCCCCCACCCCCCACCCACAAACAGATGCCTACTTATGTGCTAAAAACTGCCAATTGTACAGAGCTGCTGCTGTTGAACGAGCACATAATACCCGACCAGTTAGTTTATTCTAACTTTTTTTGATTTTTATTGTTGTTTTTTTTGTGCGTGTTTCCTTCTCTTCTGTATATATATATATTCTATTTTGTTAACATAACGTTAAATATACTTTATTTAAAAAACCCAATAAAAAACATTTATTAAAAAAAAATGTTTGGTTTCCACGTATTCCACTCGGTGATGCTCGGAGAGTTTGGCGCCTTCGCAGGTGCTTGTACTGATCGCTTGCCATTGCACAGCTCGGAGTACAGCACTTATTTCAGGAGGCTTGTGTTGGGCATGTGGGCAATGTGGCCCGCCCATCGCAGCTGGTCGAGCGTGACCAGTTCCTCGATACTGGGGATATCCACCTGGGTGAGGACGCTCACGTTGATATGACGAGCCTACCAGTGGATTTGCCGGATTTTGCGGAGGCAACATTGGTGATAGCTCTCAGGGATTTGAGGAGTCTGCTGTGCATTGTCCATGTTTCTGATGCAAACAAAAGGGCGGGGACCATGGCTGCTCTGTAGACCTTGGGCGAGATTCTCCGCGACCCGGTGGGGCGGGCCAATCTGGTGCGAAGGAGTGGCGTGAACCACTCCGGCGTCGGGCCGCCCCGAAGGGGTGGAATTCTCCGCACCTTCAGGAGCTAGGCCGGCGCCGGAGTGTTTGGCGCCGCGCCAGCCAGCACGGAAGGGCTTGGCGCCACGTCAACCGGCGCCGAAGGGCCTCCGCCGGCCCGCGTGAGTTGGCGCATACGCTGGAGCATCAGCATGTGCTGGCGTCATCCCAGCGCATGCACAATGGGGTTCTTCTCTGCGCCGACCATGGCGGAGGCTGACAGCGGAGAATCGGCACCATTGGCACCAGCGTGGCCGGCACGGTGCCGGTCGGGGTATGCGCCGACTCTCCAGCCCGGGTGGGCCGAGCGGCCGGCACAAAATATCCGAGTTCAGCCGGTGCCATTTTAACATCCTCTGAGCCGGCTGGCCTCTGCGTTGAAGGGTCCGGGGGTGGCCAGTGGGGGGGGCGGTAGGAGTGGGGGTCTGACCCTGGGGGGCCTCTGTTGTGGCCTGGCCCGCCATCGGCCCACTGATTGGCGGGCCGGTCTCTCTGGCTGGGGGCCTCCTTTCCTCCGCACCAGCCATTTGGCGTTGGGTCGGTGCGGGGAAGAAGCCATTGCGCATGCGCTTGTTGCCGCCGGCCCAACTGCGCATGTGCAGACCACGTGGCGCCGGGTTCACGCCGGGAGCGGCAGCTGGAGCGGCGTGGGCCACTCCAGCACCGTGCTAGCCCCCTGTTGGCTGGAGAATGGGGTCCCAGAATGGGCGCTGACTCCGGAGTAAAACACTCCCGTTTTTACGCCGGCGTCGATACTTAGCCGCCCGATGGGAGAATCCCGCCCATTGTTCCTCAAGCGTCTGCAGACTGCATTGGCGCATTGGAGTCGACATTGGATTTCATCATCGATGTCTGCTCGCACCGAGAGGGCCTCCCGAGGTATGGGAAATGATTCACGTTGTCGAGGGGATCAACACCGATCTTGATGGTCGGGGGGCATTGTTGTGTGGCATGAGTGGGCTGGTAGAGAACCTGTGTTTTCCAGATATTTAGTGTAAGGGTCCTTCCTGTTGTTTCCCTTATTTTCCCTTTTTTTTTGTTGCTATCATTTTGATCCGTGGATGCTGAATGGAAATGTACCTTTAAATAAAGCAATAGAGAATTGGGAATTCAGAAAGTTGCCACACAGTATATGGTGCTAGTTTTGAACAGCTGAGCTCAGGCTCTCTGGCACCCGATTGGTTGGCTGGTGGCGAAAGAATTGGTCAAAAGGCCATATTCTGCCCGGTAACAGGTGGTGATTGGGACCTACTCGAGTGGGATGATTTGCAGAGACCTAAGGAAAGCTGAACTGAGTCCTGGGCACTCAAGGACGAAGGAGTAGTGAGTGCCTGCTCTCTCGCTGTCACTCTCACTCTCTCTCTCTCTCTCCCTTGTGCTTTCTCCAGAAAGGCTGTGAGCTGCTGTATTTCTGAAACTGCAGAGATCTGAATGAATCTGCAGTGAAAACCATTACAGACTGGAAAACATAGACCTCGGCGAGAACGCCTGAACATATACAACATAGAACATTGCAGCGCAGTACAGGCCCTTCAGTCCTCGATGTTGCGCCGACCTGTGAAACCACTCTAAAGCCCATCTACTATTCCCTTATCGTCCATATGTCTATCCAATGACCATTTGAATGCCCTTAGTGTTGGCGAGTCCACTACTGTACCAGGCAGGGTATTCCACACCCTTACTACTCTCTGAGTAAAGAACCTACCTCTGACATCTGTCTTATATCTATCTCCCCTCAATTTAAAGCTATGTCCCCTCATGCTAGACATCACCATCCCAGGAAAAAGGCTCTCACTGTCCGCCCTATCCAATCCTCTGATCATCTTGTATGCCTCAATTAAGTCACCTCTTAACCTTCTTCTCTCTCACGAAAACAGCCTCAAGTCCCTCAGCCTTTCCTCATAAGATCTTCCCTCCATACCAGGCAACATTCTGGTAAATCTCCTCTGCACCCTTTCCAATGCTTCCACACCCTTCCTATAATGCGGCGACCAGAATTGCACACAATACTCCAAATGCGGCCGCACCAGAGTTTTGTACAGCTGCAAAGGCCTGCTTCCTGTTTCAGCCATCTGAAACAACCATTCTTTATCCTTTTACTTATTATTTTCACCCCTCATTTCCCCTCTGTGTTTGTCTGTTTTGCGCGTGTGTGTGTGTAGAGGGTTTATTTATAACATGATAGTTCATGTTATAAATAAACAGTAATTGTGTTTACATTTACAAACCAGGTGACTGTAATTATTGGGCAACCAGGGACCAAAGACATTGGTTATTTTTTAAAGAATTATTGGTTAATTCAATTGTGTAATGATTCCGGTTCAAGTGGGGCTGGAATTGACCACGCACTAGCCCAGGGGTGTCAAACATGAGTCTGAGGCCCATTCTGTCATACGCCCCGTGAAGGTTTAAAAAAAATTAATTTACAGGATGTGGGCGTCGCTGGTTGGGTCAGCATTTGTTGCCCATCCCTAGTTGCCCTTCAGAAGGTGGTGGTGAGCTGCCTTCTTGAACCGCTGCAGTCCTTGATAGCACTGTTGGTGACTCTTTCCATCACTTTGCTGATGATGGAGAGTAGACTGATAGGGCGATAATTTGCTGGGTTGGATTTGTCCTGTTTGTCCAGGACGCACCTGGGCAATTTTCCACATTGCCGGGTAGATGCCAGTGTTGTAGCTGTACTGGAACAGCTTGGCTAGGGGCTGGGCAAGTTCTGGAACACAAGTCTTCAGCACTATTCCCCGAATATTGTCAGGGCCCAAAACCTTTGCAGTATCCAGTGTCTTCAGCCGTTTCTTGATATCACGTGGAGTGAATTGTATACGCTGAAGACTGACATCTGTGATGCTGGGGATCTCTGGAGGAGACCGAGATGGACCATCCACTCGGCACTTCTGGCTGAAGATTGCTGCAAATGCTTCAGCCTCGTCTTTTGAACAGATGTGCTGGGCTCCTCCATCATTGAGGACGGGGATATTTGTGAAGCCTCCTCCTCCTCCAGTGAGTTGTTTAATCATCCACCACCATTCACGGCTGGACGTGGCAGGACTGCGGAGCTAAGATCTGATACGTTGGTTGTGGAATCGCTGAGCTCTGCCTATTACTTGCTGCTTATGCTGTTTGACGCACTTGAGTTCCGGTGCTGTAGCGTCACCGGGTTGACTCCTCAGTTTTTGGTATGTGATCGGAATGTGTTAGCGGTAGTTTGTAGCTCGGCCTCTGAGTGGGCACACATGCAGGCGTCATCTGCGCACTATAGCTCGATGACAGAAGCTGGGGTGGTCTTGGTTCTGGCCTTGTGTTGTGACTCCGGGTTAAGTGGGGCGGATGTTGGTGATCACCGTTGCTCTTGCGCTCCCCCTGTCTCCCAGTTCTCTTGCGGCTCCGACTGGGCCTTTTGTAGGCCCCGCGCTGTTTGGCCTCGCCCACTTCGGGCTTGTCGCTCCCTTGGTGGCCCCCCATCCCCCACCAGGAGACTTCGATGAAGCATAAGTGGCAGCATGTTCTGCCTAGGTTGAATGGTGTGGGCATTTTGGGTGGGGATTTCCACGCTTCACGGCTGATAATCAATACGTTATGAATGTACCTTCCTGATGTGGGATGTGAATGAACATGGACCTTCTAGCCCAGGAATCACGATACACGGGACGTGTTTTACAGTGGCAGAGGTAGCCTGTCATTGGACAGATGAGGGACCTTCTGATCAACGGGCCTCCCTGTTGCTCACACCCTCTGTCGCTGGGAAACCCACGGCGGGAGAGTCACCACCGGCGGGACTGTAAGACGCCGCTGGCGGGAACAGTCGGGATTTTAAGGCCTCTGTCTACATAGTTCGATTTGATTGTGTTCATTACTGGGCAAGCCCACCTCATCTGCTCCCCAGCTTTGTGTTGTCAATCCACAGACAGCACTGACGCACAAAGGATGCTCACAGTTCTAATAAATCACTCACCATCACACACCACCCAGGCTAATGACTTTCAAAGTAAAATATGCATTTGAAATCTCTGATGGGAATATTTAAGCAGGCAGTTGGCAGCATGATCCATAATCAGTTCCCTCACTGAATACTTATATCATATCTGAGGAAGATTCTATTCACATCATCAAGCTTGACCTGACGTTATGATTTTTGTGCATCAATGCTGTGGAAGATGGAGCTCTCGTTTATCTGTAATCAACACTTGAAGGAATCACTGTTACTTCCTATCCATCGCGTCTGCCTGGTTATTCGATTAGAGACACCACTCTGTGCCTCCACACCAACCATGTTACACATGGTGCCCGTCTCTAGTGAGCGATAACAGACATTGCCCTACCTCCTCAAGATGTAAATGGACAAGAATAGATTTAGATTTATTGCAACCTGTACCGAGGTACAGTGAAAAGTATTCTGCGTACAGTCCAGGCAGATCGCTCCATCCATGAAAAGATATAGGATGTACGATTAATACACAATGTACATACACAGACACAGGCATCGGGTGAAGCAGACGGAGTGTAGTGCTGCGCAGTAGAGAAGATGTGTGAAGAGATCAGTATAGTCCATGCAAGGGTCATTCAGGAGTCTGGTGACAGCGGGGAAGAAGCTGTTTTTGAATCTGTTCGTGCGTGTTCTCAGACTTCTGTATCTCCTGGAAGAGGTTGGAAGCGAGAATAACCTGGGTGGGGTTGTGCTGCCCGCTTTCCCAAGGCAGCGGGAGGTGTAGATAGAGTCAATGGATAGTGTGGTATTCTTTGTGTTGCTTATTTCAGGATGGTTGGCGGATTCTTTACAGAGACCACAAAATAACTTTAACTTAAACAAAGCTATTAATTTATTTACACTCCAAACATGTCGTCGACACGTACTCCTTAAGAATACATAATTGATTAATAACATGTAAACTATACTCATCTACAGCTAATCTCACTACTGGTTTAAACTATGACCTACACTAACGTTCACTATCTGTACTTCTGACTCCTGCATACACTCCTCCCCTAATACCTGGCAGCACTGCCTTATAGAGTTAGAACTGTAGCTCCCTCTAGTGGCTGCTCTCGATACTACATTAACCCTTGCCATGCTGATAGTTATGATGATACCACAGATGGGAGGCGGGTTTGTGTGATGGTTCGCCCAATGCTGCACAATGAACAAACTCCAAAGACTTAAACTCTAACTACTGATAAAAACCCGAATCCAATGATCAGTATGTTCCTTTACTCTGTCTCTTCTGTCATTTATTTTGCATTTTATAGTTTATTTGGATGCGACTGATTGTGAAAATTACCTCACTTACTGCTCTTGGCTTCGACGGGAATTGATTTTCAAAGGCCTTGTGGTACAGAGCCTAGCAGTGACTCCTGGGCTAGAAGGTCCATGTTTGCATCCCACATCAGGAAGGTACATTCATAACGTGTTGATTATCAGCCCGTGAATCTTATCAATACCGTCAATGACAGGGGGTAAGAGTGGGAGAGTTCCCTGGTCAGCCACTCTGCAGACGGCAACGAGAAGCCACCGCAGTGCATTGCCGGACTTAATCATGGAGGCAATCCCAATGGGAGTCCATAGTCTCCTGTGCCCTCCAAAGGAGGAGGAGCAAAACTTTGATCACCTCTCCACTTGCCTGGGTGAGTGCAGCTCCAACAACACTCGAGAAGCTCAACACCATCCAGGACAAAGGAGCCCCACTTGATTGCTCCCCCTTCCACAAACATTCAAACCCTGCACCACCGATGAACAGTGGCAGCCGTGTGTGCCATCTACAAGATGCACTGGAGTAACTCAACAAGGCTCCTTAGACGACACCTTCCAAACCCACGACCCCTACCATCTAGAAGGACAAGAGCAGCAGGTACCTGGGAACCCCATCTCCTGGAGGTTCCCCTCCAAGTCACTCACCACCCTGACTTGGAAATATATTGGCCGTTCCTTCGCTGTCGCTGGGTCAACATCCTGGAACTCCCTCCCTAACAGCACAGTGGGTGTACCTACGCCTGAAGTACTGCAGCGGTTCAAGAAGGCAGCTAACCACCACCTTCCGAAGGGCAACTAGGGATGCTGACCTAACCAGCGATACCCACACTCCCATAAATACATTAAAAAAAACTTCACCATTATAATCCCAAGTCAGTGCTTATCACTGTTGCCCTTGAATCAGGAGGCTGTAGGTTCGAGTCTCGCTCCAGATTCGCAAGCACAGATTTTCGACCGCCACTCGCGGGTACGCCATCTTGTTGGGAGTGCCATCTTTAGGATGAGATCTTAAAATTGCTGAGAGCCCACCTGCCCCTCTCAAGGTGGATGTGAAAGGTCCGTGGCTGTATTGAATCATAGAATCATAGAATTTACAGTGCAGAAGGAGGCCATTCGGCCCATCGAGTCTGCACTGGCTCTTGGAAAGAGCACCCTACCCAAGGTCAACACCGCCACCCTATCCCCATAACCCAGTAACCCCACCCAACACTAAGGGCAATTTTGGAAGAACCTGGCCCTATTTAACCCCCAATCAATATCACCGCAAAGATGTTCTCTGGCTATTGGTGCGTCACTTTGTGGGATCTTGCTGCGTGAAAATCGGCTGCAGTGTTTGGCGCACCACAGCAGTGACCACACACCAGAAAGTATTTCATTGACCGCAAGGTTTCAGGGAAATCTTGAGATCTTTCTGGTGAAATGCAGTCAATAACCGGCTCCGCTTTGGCGACGGGGTCACTAATTGTGTGAGGAAACAAATGGGTGGAATTTCTAATTCCGTTCCTAATCCCACTCCCCGCTCCTGCTTGTCCTCGATCAATCCAATCGACCTCCAACCTTGTCGAGGTGCCCGTGATTAGTGCCTTACAATTTTCTGCCGTCCTCCTTATCTGTCCCAAACAGCTCCCTGTGTCTCTGCTCGCTTTATGCTGCTGCCTGTGGCATCCGCTCGTTAACAGCCGGTCCTTTCCATGCACAAGTTACATCCACATTGTTTTGAGCTGCTTCCCTTCTGCTGCTGTGCCCACCGTTTCGAGAGGGGCAGCATCACACATGAACTGCCGAGACTGGGACAGGACTGGGCCATCAGGCCCCTCAAACCATTCGACAATATCGGGAAGGCTGGTTTTTGACCTCAAATTCCATTTTCCCCCCACCAAGGACAAACAGCTTACATTTACATAGCGCCTTTAATGTCACAAAATGTCCCAAGGGAGTGACTATTCATGTAAAGGGATAATACATTGATAATAAATCAGATTGATCAAAGAGGTAGGGTTTAAGAGACGTCTTAAAGGAGAAGAGAGAGGTAGAGAGGCGGACAGGTACGTAAGACCATAAGACATAGCAGCAGAAGTAGGCCATTCGGCCCATCGAGTCTGCTCCGCCATCCAATGAGATCATGATTGAAGTATCATGACAAGAAGGGCATTCCAGAACTTGGGGCCCCAGGCAGCTGCAGACACAGCCAGTAATGGCACAGTGATTATTATTCTAATTATAATGGGCGGGACGGTGACACAGTGGTTAGCACTGCTGCCTCACAGCGCCAGGGTTCGATTCCGACTGTCCGTGTGGAGTTTGCATGTGCTCCCCATGTGCCCCGGTTTCCTCCCACAGTCCAAAGATGTGCAGGTTAGGTGGATTGGCCATGCTAAATCGCCTTTAGTGTCCAAACGTCAGGTGGCGTTATGGGGATAGAACAGGTGCTTGAACCCAGGTAGGGATTCTATGATTTCATGGTTGATACTATAAATTGGGGATGCACAAGAGGCCAGGGAGCCGAGTTTGATTCTCGGCTTAGGTCACTGTCTGTGCGGAGTCTGCACGTTCTCCCCGTGTCTGCTTGGGTTTGCTCCGGGTGCTCCGGTCTCCTCCCACAGTCCAAAAAGACGCGCTGTTAGGTGAATTGGACATTTTGAATTCTCCCTCAGTGTACCCGAACAGGTGCCGGAGTGTGGCAAACCTCACTCGATAAGGGAATCGAACCTGGGTCCCTAGCGCTGTGAAGCAATAGTGCTAACCACTTATCTAGTATCTCAGTATCTAGAGATGAAGAGAAAGCTGGTTAGCAGACAGGAAGGAAAAAGTTGGAATAAATGGTGTTTTTCCGATTGGCAGGTAGTGACTAGTGGGGGTACCGCAGGAACCTGTGCTAGGACCCCAACTGTTCACATTATATATTAATGATTTGGATGAGGGAACTAAATGTATTATCTCCAAATTTGCAGATGGTACAAAGTTGGGTGGGATGGGGAGCTGTGAGGAGGATGCAGAGATGCTTCAGCAGGATTTGGACAGGCTGAGTGAGTGGGCACGTGCATGGCAGATGCAGCATAATGTGGATAAATGTGAGGTTATCCGCTTCGGTCACAAAAATAGGAAGTGTCATGTGAGAGTACCTTTAAGACATGGATGTTTAAGCAATGTACCTTTAAGAAAACAGTGATGTCAGAGAGTGGGTGGAGCTGAGCTCAGTTCAGCCATTTTGAAGTTTCAGTTTGAAAAAGAGCTTGGGGAGTGTCTGTGTTTTGCAGTGAGCTGGATTTGCTGTGATCTCTGCCATGAAAGACTATCTCTGGATCATTTGGGTAATTTAAACTCATAATAGGAAAGCCTTTAACCTGATGTGTTTCTGTTTAAAGGTGTTAAGTCTCTTGGAAGTTTGAACAAACATTTTGAGGGATTATTTACTGTTGTAATATTTTCAGAGTTATCTTTGAAGTAAGGGGTGTTAAGAGATCCAATGTTTATTCAAGATGTTAAGTTGAGTTCATGGAATAAACATTATTTTGTGTTTAAAAACCCACCTGTCCATAATTGTAATCCCACACCTAGGGAACAAGCTGTGTGCTCGGAAAAGCAACAAATACATTAAAGGGGGAGGTTGATTGGGATGGCGGGACCGTCATAAGAGAAGAGACCAGGTTGGTTATATGTTCATTGGAGTTTAGAAGAGTGAGAGGGGATCTCATAGAAACATAAAATTCTAACACGATTAGACGGGGTAGGTTCAGAAAGAATGTTCCCGATGGTGAGGGAGTCCAGAACTAGGGGTCATAGTTGGAGGATAAGAGGTAAAGCTTTTAGGACTGAGGTGAGGAGAAATTTCTTCACCCAGAGAGCGGTGAATCTGTGAAATTTGCTACCAGAGAAAGTAGTTGGCGCCAAAACATTGTGTAATTTCACGCAGGAATTAGATATAGCTCTTGGGGCTAAAGGGATCAAGGGTTATGGAGGGAAGGCAGGATCAGGGTATTGAACTTGCGGATCAGATGTGACCATAATGAATAGCGGAGCAGGCTTGAAGGGCCGAATGGCCTCCTTCTGCTTCTATTTTCTATGTTTTTCGACCTCTAAATCAGCACGGTAGCACTGTGGATAGCACAATTTCTTCACAGCTCCAGGGTCCCAGGTTCGATTCCGGCTTGGGTCACTGTCTGTGCGGAGTCTGCACGTTCTCCCCGTGTGTGCGTGGGTTTCCTCCGGGTGCTCCGGTTTCCTCCCACAGTCCAAAGATGTGCAGGTTAGGTGGATTGGCCATGATAAATTGCCCTTAGTGTCCAAAGTTGCCCTTAGTGTTGGGTGGGGTTGCGGGGATAGGGTGGAGGTGTTGGCCTTGGGTGGGGTGCTCTTTCCATGGGCCGGTGCAGACTCGATGGGCCGAGTGGCCTCCTTCTGCACTGTAAATTCTATGAAATCTATGAAATGTCCCTGGGCCAGTTCAGAGGGACAGTTAAGAGTCAATCACATATCTGTGGGTCTGGAGCCACGTGTAGGCCAGACCAGGTAAGGTCATCAGATTCCCTTCCCGAAAGAGGACCAAATGGATTTTTATGACAATCCATGATAGTTATAATTTCAAGGTCACCATGACTGAGACTCGCTTTATACTCCAGATTTAGTCATTGAATTTGAATTTCACCAGCTGCCATGGTGGGATTTGAACCCGTGTCCCCATCACATGAAACTGGGTCTCTAGATTGCTAAATCATTTGTTTAATCGTTCTCGGGGTGCGGGTGTGGCTGGGTAAGCATTTATTGCCCACCCCTAACGGCCCTTGCTAGACCCTTTTAGTGGAGAGCAGTTAAGAGTCAACCACATCGCGGTGTGGGTCTGGAGTCACGTGTAGGCCAGGCCGGGTAAGGACGGCAGATTTCCTGTCCTAAAGGGCAGTAGTGACCCAGGTGGGTTTTTAACGACATTCAGCAATGATTTCAGGGTCACTATTTGACTCAATTCCACATTTTTAAAGTTGAATTCAAATTTCACCATCTGCCGTGTTGGGATTCGAACCCAGGACCTCAGAGCATTACCCTGGGTCTCTGAATTACTAGCCCAGTAACAACAGCACTCGGCCACCGCCTCCCCAATGCAGGGGGCATGGCCAATCCACCACCATCTCTCTCAAACAGCAAGAGCTGAATTGTTTTAGTGACGATAATTTAAATATAAATATTGGCTGCAGCATGGGAGGAGAAGTATCCAATTTTCTTTTTGTTAATGCCACTTTATATCCAACTGAGATGTCAGGCAGGACCTCGGTGTTAATCTCGCATCCAAAGGCATCCCCTTTGACAGTGCGGCACTTCCTCAAGACTGTCCAACTCTCCCCGACATCCAAATCTCAGTGACTACCCTTCAAACGTTCTTAATTTAATACTTTCATGTGACGTGAGCGTCGCAGGCTGTGCCAGCATTTATTGCCCATCCCGAATTGCCTTGGAGGGGGCAGCTAAGAGTCAACCGCATTGCTGTGGGTCTGGAGTCACATGTAGGCCAGACCGGATATGGCTGGCAGATTTCCTTCCCGACAGGACATTAGTGAACCAGATGGTTTTTTCCCCGACAGCAGGCAATGATCATCACTCGACTTTATTTAAATTTCAGATTTTTATTGAATTCAAATTTCTACTATCTGCAGTGGTGGGATTTGAATCTGGGGCCCCAGAGCGTCACCCCTTGGGTTATAGCTCAGTGACAATACCACAAAAACAATCGCCTCCCCAAGGCTCCATAGTTGTCGCAAAGCTTTTACAAAACACTGGTTAGGCCTCAGCCAGTTCCGGGCACCACTTTTCAGGAAGGGTGTCAAGACCTTGGAGAAAGGTGCTGAGGAGATTGAGTAGAGTGGGACCAGAGAGGAGAGAGTTCCTTCAATGTGGAGAGGCTGGAGAAGGTGGCCTTGTCCTCCTCGGAGCAGAGAAGGTGAAGGGGAGATTCGATGAAGATGTCCAGAATCGTGAAGGCTTTTGACAAGAGTGAATATGAAGTAACTGTTTCCACTCTCAGAAAGGTCAGTAGGCCGGAGATTTCGGGTAATTGTTAAAAGAACCAGGGAATGAGATGAAGGGCTGTTGTGAGCTGGAACACTCTGCCTGAAAGGGCGGTGGAAGAAGATTCTATTGGAACTTTCTAAAGGAAAGCGCGGACAAATACTTGAATCAAAAACATTACTGAGCGAAAACTAGAATCTTAATTCCCATGGGAGTGAAGTGGTAAATAACTTATTCACACCAAAGAGTTGAGTCAAGTCAATGTATTGGCAAAAGCTTTTGGGAGAAAGCAAGGCAGTCCGCAGTGCTCGTGGTCACCTTCGCAAATGTACAATAGGCAATTAGCCTCATTTATACATTTACGCACTTGGTTAGTTCCTCGTTAGCTTGGGGGGTTACATACACGACCAATTAGGCCCCCCTAGCAACAATTAGCTTCCATTCACATTCCTCTGAGACCATCCGTTAATTATCGTACACAACTTCTTGTCCACAATTACAAGGATAACAGGTGTCTCAATAGTTAACGGTCAGTTTGTCAGAAACAAAATGACTCAGCAATTAATCGGACCTTTGCAGATGTCGGTAGGTCAGTTAGAGAATGACTCGCCACGAACCGTACTTATCAGGTCATTGCAGAATTAGATTGCCGTGGTGAGTAAGCTAGTATAGAATGACTCAGCAGTCCACACTACTGCAGGCATAAGCTAATAATTAAACACAATAAAATAGAGAGATTCTTAATGAATAAATGAATAACCTCTAATGTAAATTTCCCTGAACAAGAGGAAAGGGTTAAAAATAAAATAACGGATTATGGGGGAAGGGCAGCAGAGTGGGACTAATTGAGTTGCCCTGTCAAAAGAGAGACTCAATTTGTGCACAGCAAGCTCCCACAAACAGCAATGGACAGTTGAGACACGATGGGTCGAGTGGCTTTCTCCTGTTCTGGGTCGTTTCCTGGCTCCATCTGATTCTAGCAGGGGCTCCTGATCCACTGAGCATTGACTCAAACAGCAAGATTTGAGCAATGGATGTGTCAGGATAATTTTCAGCAAATTAATGCTAATTGTTCAGTCTTCAGAATGATGTTTCTGGCTAAATGGAACTGAAAACAAAAGTGCCAAAAGAATCATTCACCTCCTTTACATGAAGCAGCGTGATTAGCTTTGGCAGCCAAGGACAGCCGGAATGTTTTGCTGCCGATATGCTCTCATCCCTTCACTTTTCTTCACAGCGCCTTGCTAATTGGTTCTTATTACACAAAATATTAAGGCACAGAAACAGGCCATTTGGCCCATCCGCTCCGTGACAGTGTTTATTCTTCACAGGAGCTTCCTCCCATTCCTGCTTCCCGTCCCCCGCTGGCATGCCAGCGTGCGATTAGGAGAACCTGAGCAGAATTCGCCGGTCTCCGACACGGAAATCGCGTTCAGCGATCGGCCGGAGAATCCCCGTTGGCGCTGAAATCGGAGGTTTGATTGATTGATTGATTTGATTTGTCACATGTACCGAAGTACAGTGAAAAGTATTTTTCTGCAGCCGAGGGAACGTACACAGTACGTACGTACTCAACAAAAAGAATAATCGACAGCGAACATTGACAAATGGTACATCGACAAAGAGTGATTGGTTACAGTGCGGAACAAGGGGCCAAACAAAGCAAATACATGAGCAAGAGCAGCCTAGGGCGTCGTGAATAGTGTTCTTACAGGGAACAGATCAGTCCGAGGGGGAGTCGTTGAGGAGTCTTGTAGCTGTGGGGAGGAAGCTGTTCCTATGTCTGGATGTGCGGGTCTTCAGACTTCAGTATCTTCTGCCTGATGGAAGGGTCCGGAAGAGGGCAAAGCCTGGGTGGGAGGGGTCTCTGACAATGCTGTCTGCCTTCCTGAGGCAGCGGGAGGTGTAGACAGAATCAATGTGGGGGTGGCAAGCTTGTGTAATGCGTTGGGCTGAGTTCACCACACTCTGCAGTTTCTTGCGATCTTGCATTTCTTGCGACGCTGCTTTTGTGATGCTTCACCCCCTCCAAAACGGCGTACTCACAGAGTATGCCGCACGCCGTCGGAACGGCCTCAGGAGGTCACCTGAGGCCCTCCCCCGATGCTCCGCCCCCGATCGAGGAATACTAGCGGGGGGGGGGGGGGGGGGGGGGATGTGGGGGTTGGGGAGGTGGGTGGTGGATTGGGAGGACTGTGAGGGGGGGAAAACATGAGCATGAAGCTCCTCTGGGATAATGAGGAGTGGGTTTCCATACTCATACGGGGGTGGGGGGGGGTCCAAGGTGGCCCAGCAGTGACAGTTCAGCCCCACCACCTTCCAATCTGCCATGACGGTGGAGCACAAAATTAAAATGAGGAGGAGCTCTGCTGGTGAAGACTCTGCAGTGAGTTCACGACCCTGTCTCTGAGCCAGAAGCCCCGGTTCGAGTCCCGCCCCAGGACCAAGGAAGGTGAGTTCACAATGTGGCCAAACAGGTTGAGTGGCTGAAACTGATTGTGTAAAAACTCATCTGGTTCATTAATGTCCTTTAGGGAAGGAAATCTGCCGTCCTTACCCCGATCTGGCCTACATGTGACTCCAGACCCACAGCAATGTGCTTGACTCTTAAACTGCCTAGCAAAGCTCTGAGTTCACAGGCAGTTAGGGATGGGCAATAAATGTTATCTGCGTCAGTGATGCCCACATCCCAAGAAGGGGGAAATAAAAAAAGATCCCCCTAATCCATCCACAAATTGCTTTAAATCGCTGCTCGCTGGTTTTTGCCCTCTCTGCTTCAGGGAATGTATCCACCCTCATTATTTTACACATCTCAATAAATCACACCCTTCCTTGTAATGTGGTGACCAGAATGGTACCTGATACTCTAACTGTGGTCTAACTAGTGTTTTATACAGTTCCAATATAACTTCCCTGCTCTCATACTCTAGGCCTGATCCAAGGAAGGCAAGTCTCCCATATGTTTTCTTGACCTCCCCTGTTCATAGATCCAGGCCAAGTTTACTCCAAATGCACTCTGTTCCTCGACACTCCTCAGTGTCCGACCATTTACTGTTTAATCCTTTGTTTTGTTTGTCCGTAAATGGCATCAGGGGCGAGGTTCTCTGACCCCCCGCCGGGTCGGAGAATCGCCGGGTGCTGCCGTGAATCCCGCCCCTGTCAGTTGCCGAATTCTCCGGCACCGGATATTCGGCGGGGGCGGGAATCGCGCCGCGCTGGTTGGCGGGCCTCCCCCCGCGATTCTCCAGCCCGGATGGGCCGAAGTCCCACTGCTAAAATGCCTGCCCCGCCGGCGTAGATTAAACCACCTACCTTACCGGCGGGACAAGGCGGCGCGGGCGGGCTCCGGGGTCCTGGGGGGGGCGCGGGGCGATCTGGCTCCGGGGGGTGCCCCCACGGTGGCCTGGCCCGCGATCGGGGCCCACTGATCCACGGGCAGGCCTGTGCCATGGGGGCACTCTTCCCCTTCCGCCTTCGCCACGGTCTCCACCACTAACGCTCCCGCGCATGCGCCACCGGGAGATGTCATTTCCGCGCCAGCTGGCGGGGCACCAAAGGCCTTTTCCGCCAGCTAGCGGGGCGGAAATTCATCCGGCGCGGGCCTAGCCCCTTAAGGTTGGGGCTCGGTCCCCCAAGATGCGGAGGATTCCGCACCTTTAGGAAGGCGCGAGGCCCGACTGATTTGCGCTGTTTTTGGCGCCAGTCGGCGGACATCGCGCCGATACCGGAGAATTTTGCCCCAGATGTCTGATTTACATTTGAAGGCTGCTGTCCCACTTTAAATAACTGCAATTGCCTCTTTAATTCAGAACACTTTGTTTACTCCTCCTTGAATTCTACTGAACAATACCTTTGACTCTGTTCACTTAACTCCACTCGTCTTAGGGCAGCTCTGTGGCACAGTGATAGCACTGCACGCCAAGGTCCCAGGTTCGATCCTGGCTCTGGGTCACTGTCCGCGTGGGTTTCGCCCCCACAACCCAAAGATGTGCAAGATAGGTGGATTGAACACGCTAAATTGCCCCTTAATTGGAAAAAATGAATTGGGTACTCTAAATTTATTTCTTAAAAACTCCACTCATCTTAATCTTTCTTTCTGTCACAATTCCCTGGTTATCTGGTTTTTAACTTGTACGTCAGGAAGCCTGCCTCTTTGCAGCACCTGACCAGCCTTTCTTCTGGCAGAGCTGTGAGTTGTTCATTTCCCAAAGTCCTGTCCCCAACTGCCCACAAATTTAACTGAAACTAAAAATTAACAGCTTCTCTAACTTACATGGCCCCAGTTGCTAATCAACGCCCGCATACCTCTGCTGTCCTATTCATTCTTTACACCACATCGCTCTCTAAGCACAATAGAAACACAATTGGAACTGAACCAAACCCCACTCATACAAACACCTTTGTCCAGCATGGATTTAACTATAGGTCTTCCCCTTCCTGGCACGAGCATTAAATTAAACCCATTTAAAACTCTTAACATATTTCCAATGTTTACTAATACAATTATAAATCCCTCAAAAGCACCTTTATTTTCCTAACATTGTTTTACGCCATATTCTGTGGCAGGATGGGCCTGACGGCACTCAGTCCGTCACCGTATCCGGGCACCATATTGAAAAGCGCCCAACATCACCGACCCACCGTTGAAGAAAGAATATCAGACGTCCTGAAAATGGAAATGCATCTCCAGAAGTACTCTGAGGCCAGATGGTGGACCTCCTGAGAAAGACGATGGATGTCCAGGAAGATTGTGAAGCTGGAAGATAGACCTCCTCGATGACACTGAATCTCTGGAAGATCCATCTGTAGGTCTGTAGATTCGCCCCCCCCCCCCCCCCAACACACACACTGCTGTGGTGTTCCGGGTCCAGGTCTGCTGGCGGCCTTCATCCCGAACTCCGGAAGCAATCCCAGGCTTTGTTCATGGTGAACCCCAACATCTACACACCACATTGTTCCAGGCCTTATTAGCACTGGTGCATTTTCCCGCTGGCGTTGCGGAGAATCGGCCGGAGGTGAAAGGTTCTGTCTTGGCCTTCACCTTGCACCCATTGGCGGGCTGCAACGCAGTTTCACGCTGGCCTCCAGCCGGTTTCCTGATCTTCCAGGCTGGGCACCAGCGTGAGTTCCCGCGGGAAATTCACGTCGGCGTGAAACCGATTTTTGCGCTCCCGTAAAATTCTGCCCCCGTTCCGCCCGCCATTGAACCCGCTGGGGAGAGCCACGGGAGAATTCTGCCCCATGTTTCGGGTTGCTAAACCTGTGCCTCTCCAAATGAGAACTGACTCCACAAAACTTCCACCACTTTTGATTCTTGTGTAATTCTGATGTCGAGGAGCAGCTCCGTGGTTCTCGTCCTACGCGGTCTAGGCTCCACGACGGAGGGGGACGTATTTATTTAAAACCTCTGACATTTTACTCTGTCTTCGCCATCACGTGATTAAGCGCAAATGAGAGCAAGCCACTCCGAACACATTTACATATCAAATTTGGCTCATTAAGAGAGTGGTGACCTGCTGTGCTGTGGAGTGAATGCCTGCATTCATTCACCCAGTGTGCCTCCCTACTGAGGCAGGTCAACATGAGAATGGTGGATTGGTGGTGGGGTGGGAAAGCTTCCCTGGTAAATTGGAATGGAAAAACTACCCTGATGCTAATTACATATTAGAAAGTACGCTAATGGTATTTGTCAGCGCAGGTAAGTTGAATGAAATACAAGAACAGTGTGCGGAATGGAGACGGACAGCTTCCATCACCTGTACCTCCATGTGAATCATTTTACAGTACAGTATTAGTAACAATAGTACAATGCACTATAGCGATATTATCCAGCAGGAAGCCTTTGTACACTGAGTCTGTGGATTAATAGTCCTGTGACAATACCACTGTGACACTGCCTCCCCTTCTTTCCATTTTATATATTTGATTCCCTTAAGAATGTTACTTTCGAATCTGAATCCATAGCCCCGCCACCTATCCCAGAATGTAACAACTCACTGCACGTCGATGCTACCACCAAGAAAGCACAACGGCGCCTATACTTCCTCAGGAAACTAAGGAAATTCAGCATGTCCACATTAACCCTTACCAACTTTTACAGATGCACCATAGAAAGCATCCTATCAGGCTGCATCACAGCCTGGTATGGCAACTGGTCGGCCCAGGACTGCAAGAAACTTCAGAGAGTCGTGAACACCGCCCAGTCCATCACACAAAACTGCCTCCAATCCATTGACTCTGTCTACACCTCCCGCTGCCTGGGGAAAGCGGGTAGCATAATCAAAGACCCCTCCCACCCGGCTTACTCACTCTTCCAACTTCTTCCATCGGGCAGGAGATACAGAAGTCTGAGAACACGCACAAACAGACTCAAAAACAGCTTCTTCCCCGCTGTTACCAGACTCCTAAATGACCCTCTTATGGACTGACCCGATTAACACTACACCCCTGTGTGCTTCACCCGATGCCGGTGTTTATGTAGTTACACTGTGTACCCTGTGTTGCCCTATTATGTATTTTCTTTGATTTCCTTTTCTTCCCATGTACTTAATGATCTGTTGAGCTGCTCACAGAAAAATACTTTTCACTGTACCTCGGTACACGTGACAATAAACAAATCCAATCCAATCCAATCCAAATGAAAAACCCTCCCAATCTCCCCCACTGGCTCTTCTAACAATTATTTTAAATCTGTGTCCATAAGACCATAAGTCGTGGGAGCAGAAGTAGGCCATTCGGCCCATCGGGTCTGCTCCGCCATTCAATGCGATCATGACCGATCTGATACAATCCTCAACTCCACTTTCCCGCCTTATCCCCATAACCCTCGATTCCCTCACTCATTAACAATCTGTCTCTCTCAGCGTTGAACATACTTAACGTCCCAGCCTCTGCGGTAAAGAATTCCACAGATTCACTGCTCTCTGAGAAAATAAATTCCTCCTCATCTCGGTCTGAAATAGGTGACCCCCTTACTCTGAGATGCTGCCCTCTGGTCCTAGACTCTCCCACACGAGGAAACATCCTCTCAGCATCGACCCTGTCAAACCCCCTGAGAGTCCGATATGTCTCAATAAGGTCACCTCTCATTCTTCTAAACCCAAATGAGTACAGACCCAACCTACTCAACCTCTCCTCATGAGAAAATCCCTCCATACCCGGGATCAACCTCGTGAACCTTCTCTGGACGGCCTCCAATGCCAGTATATCTTTCCTTAGATAAGGGGGCCAAACTAAACTGTTCACGGTATTCCAGATGTGATCTAACTGGTGCCTTGTATAGTTTTAGCAGGACTTCCCATTTTTATATTTCATTCCCTTTCTTGCTTGTTGCTGATTTTCTCCTTAGTTCAATTGCTCTGTTTTATCACCTTTGCTTTCGAGTCGCCAGGTATCTTTATGATACCGCCACGTGGTTCAAGTCCGAGTAATGATCAATAATCCAATACACCGCTTAGTAAGATTTAAATCAAACCACATTTATTATACACAGTAATCAATACTCATGTACAAATTCAACTTCTAAGCTACTTCTACAACTAACAGGCCTATACTTAACTTCGGACTGGCCCACCAGGTCAGGGGAACAAATGGCCTTTCGTTCGGGTTCTGAGTCTGCGGGATTCGAAGTTGGTACGGATTGATAGCTCGGAGCGCCTATCTCGTAGTGAGCGTTGAATTAAGACTTACGATTTCGATGATCACTGGAGTCACTGCGCCGGTCACGGTCAATGTTGGTTCCTTTTGCTGGGTGACCCAGGCAGGTAGAAGTGAGCGGTGAAGAGAGACCGACTTGAACTTGGGGCTTAACTCTTATAGTCCCCAGGGGCTTCCCGCCTTTCGGGGCGGACCCTGTACCTGGTCCCAAGTGATTGGACTTTGTCCCAATCGCTTGGTTCGATTTTCTCCAATACTGGAGCGGTTCCCTGATCGATGGGCGGGCTTGAGGTGCTCGTTCACCTCCTTTGTTTTGGCCCCTGCAGGCGCCGAGGAGTCTGGCTTTGCTTTGTGTGTCAAAAATGTTACTTATTGTTCCTGGGGATTGCTTATCAGTATGCAGATAGTTTGTTATGCTGATGGTCGCTGGTACCGATGTTGTCTGGTTCTTGCAGAGGAAAATACACAGCAAACCTGCAGCTGCTGGTTTTTGTCTTGTTGGCTGACTTTCCCATCAGCCTTCGCTGTTCGCCATTTTAAATCGGGAGTTGGCCACTTTCGGTGGCTACACCTTTGAAACAAAGGCCAACATTCCATTTCCCTTCCCAATGACCTGCTGAACCTGCAGGTGATTTTTGTGATTTATGCACGAGGACCCCCAAATCCCTCTGAGCTGCAGTTTTCTGCCGTCTCTCTCCATTTAAATAATATTCAGCTCATTTATTCTTCCTGACAAAGTGCATAACTTCACATTTACCGACATTACATTCCATCTGCCAAGTTTTTGCCCACTCCCCTAACCTGGCTATATCCCTCTGTAGACTCTGTCATTCTCACCACTTACCTTACCGCCTAAACCAGGGGCTGGTTTAGCACAGGGCTAAATCGCTGGCTTTGGAAGCAGACCAAGGCAGGCCAGCAGCACGGTTCAATTCCCGTACCAGCCTCCCCGAACAGGCGCCGGAATGTGGCGACTAGGGGCTTTTCACAGTAACTTCATTTGAAGCCTACTTGTGACAATAAGCGATTTTCATTTCATTTTTGTGTCATCTGCAAATTTGGCAATAATGCATTCGCTTCTTATCCAAGTCATTGATATATTGGGATGAATTCTCCACCTCCCGATTCACAATTTTCTTGGCGGCATGCCATTGCCAACAGTGGGATTCTCCGTTTCCGCCGCGGGTCGATGGGATTTCCCATTGTGGCTACCCCACGCCGCCAGGAAACCCACACGCGGGGGTGCGCTGCCGGGAAGAGGAGAATCCCGCCCAGGGAAAATCCGGCACATTGCCTCCAGTTACTCACCTTCTTGTCAATGGAAATTTGCTCAGTGAAAATATTAACTCGATCGAAACCCTGCATAACCTTGAACTCTAGCAAATCTCGCCTTGACGTAGGATGCATCGGATGGAGAGGAAAACTGCAGGGGATGGGCACAATGGAAATGTGGAGTTTGTTCAAGGAACAGCTACTGCGTGTGTCCTTGATAAGTATGTACCGGTTAGGCAGGGAAGAAGTGGTCGAGCGAGGGAACCGTGGTTTACTAAAGCAGTTGAAACACTTGTCAAGAGGAAGAAGGAGGCTTATGTAAAGATGAGACATGAAGGTTCAGTTAGGGCGCTCGAGAGTTACAAGTTAGCTAGGAATGACCTAAAGAGAGAGCTAAGAAGAGCCAGGAGGGGACATGAGAAGTCTTTGGCAGGTAGGATCAAGGATAACCCTAAAGCTTTCTATAATGTGTCAGGAATAAACGAATGACTAGGGTAAGAGTGGGGCCAGTCAAGGACAGTAGTGGGAAGTTGTGCTTGGAGTCCGAGGAGATAGGAGAGGTGCTAAATGAATATTTTTCGTCAGTATTCACACAGGAAAAAGACAATGTTGTCGAGGAGAATACTGAGATTCAGGCTACTATTCTAGAAGGGCTTGAGGTTCATAAGGAGGAGGTGTTAGCAATTCTGGAAAGTGTGAAAATAGATAAGTCCCCTGGGCCGGATGGGATTTATCCTAGGATTGTCTGGGAAGCTAGGGAGGAGATTGTTGAGCCTTTGGCTTTGATCTTTAAGTCACCTTTGTCTACAGGAATAGTGCCAGATGACTGGAGGATAGCAAATGTTGTCCCCTTGTTCAAGAAGGGGAATAGAGACAACCCAGGTAACTAAAGACCAGTGAGCCTTACTTCTATTTTGGGCAAAATCTTGGAAAGGTTTATAAGAGATAGGATGTATAATCATCTGGAAAGGAATAAATTGATTAGAGATAGTCAACACGGTTTTGTGAAGGGTAGGTCGTGCCTCACAAACCTTATTGAGTTCTTTGAGAAGGTGACCAAGCAGGTGGATGAGGGTAAAGCAGTTGATGTGGTGTATATGGATTTCAGTAAAGCGTTTGATAATGTTCCCCACGGTAGGCTACTACAGAAAATACGGAGGCATGGGATTCAGGGTGATTTAGCAGTTTGGATCAGAAATTGGCTAGCTGGAAGAAGACAAAGGGTGGTGGTTGATGGGAAATGTTCAGACTGGAGTCCAGTTACTAGTGGTGTACCACAAGAATCTGTTTTGAGGCCACTGCTGTTTGTCATTTTTATAAATGACCTGGAGGAGGGCGTAGAAGGATGGGTGAGTAAAATTGCAGATGACACTAAAGTCGGTGGAGTTGTGGACAGTGCGGAAGGATGTTACAAGTTACAGAGGGACATAGATAAGCTGCAGCGCTGGGCTGAGAGATGGCAAATGGAGTTTAATGCAGAAAAGTGTGAGGTGATTCATTTTGGAAGGAATAACAGGAAGACAGAGTACTGGGCTAATGGTAAGATTCTTGGCAATGTGGATGAGCAGAGAGATCTCGGTGTCCACGTACATAGATCCCTGAAAGTTGCCACCCAGGTTGAGAGGGTTGTTAAGAAGGCGTACGGTGTGTTAGCTTTTATTGGTAGAGGGATTGAGTTTCGGAGCCATGAGGTCATGTTGCAGCTGTACAAAACTCTGGTGCGGCCGCATTTGGAGTATTGCGTGCAATTCTGGTCGCTGCACTATAGGAAGGATGTGGAAGCATTGGAAAGGGTGCAGAGGAGATTTACCAGAATGTTGCCTGGTATGGAGGGAAGATCTTATGAGGAAAGGCTGAGGGACTTGAGGCTGTTTTCGTTAGAGGGAAGAAGGTTAAGAGGTGACTTAATTGAGGCATACAAGATGATCAGAGGATTGGATAGGGTGGACAGTGAGAACCTTTTTCCTTGGATGGTGATGTCTAGCACGAGGGGACATAGCTTTAAATTGAGGGGAGATAGATATAGGACAGGTATCAGAGGTCGGTTCTTTACTCAGGGAGTAATAAGGGCGTGGAATGCCCTGCCTGCAACAGTAGTGGACTCGTCAACACGAAGGGCATTCAAATGGTCATTGGATAGACATATGGATGATAAGTGAATAGTGTAGATGGGCTTTAGAGTGGTTTCACAGGTCGGCGCAACATCGAGGGCTGAAGGGCCTGTACTGCGCTGTAATGTTCTATGTTCTATGTTAACCTTCTCTATACTAAGGAGAACAATCCCAACTTCTCCAGTATCTCCACATTAACTAAGGGCTTGGGATAGTACCAGTAAATCTCCACTACACCGTACTGAAGCCCACACCTCCACCCTATCCCCGGAACCCCACACAACCTTTTTTTGACTCCAAGGGTAATTTAGCACGGCCAATCCACCTAACCTGCACATCTTTGGACTGTGGGAGGAAACCGGAGCACCCGGAGGAAACCCACGCAGTCACGGGGAGAACGTGCAGACTCCGCTCAGACAGTGACCCAAGCCGGGAATCAAACCTGGGACCCTGGTGCTGTGAAGCAACAGTGCTAACCCCTGTGCGACCATTGGTGCCGTCCACTGATGTATTTCTGTTTGAGATGGGAGATGATCATAAGGGGCAACTTTCAAAAGTACATTGAATGTAGCCTGCATTTGTCTGAGACTTTGTACAAGGTGGTTGGCTGGAGTGCGATGGAATACTCTCCCCTTGCCTGAACTCCAGGGGCGGGATTTTCCCAACGGGCGGCGAAGTGCCGACGCCGGAGTAAAAACGGGAGTGCTTTCCTCCGGCGTCGGCGCCCGTTCCGGCACTCCATTCCGCGGCCCACAGGGGGCTAGAACGGCGCTGAAGCGGCCTCCGCCACCCCAGCTGTCAATCCCAGCCTAAACCCGGTGCAGTGGGGTCCGCACATGTGCAGTTGGGCCGGCTCCAACGAGCGCATACGCAGTGGCCTTCTCCTCCGCGGCGGCCCCGACGGTAAATGGCGCAGGGCTACAAGACCCGGCGCGGTGGAATGGTGGCCGAGGGGCACAGAGGCCTGACCACCGATCGATGGGCCCCGATCGCGGGCCAGGCCCACTACGGGGTCGCCCCCCCCCCCCCCGGGGTCGGACCCCCCCTCCCCCTCCCCCCCTCACAGGCTGCCCCCGGACTCTTCAAGGCCGAGGTCCAGCCGGCTCAGAGGATGTTAGAACGGCGGCGGTGGGACTTGGCTTTTTGATGACGGCCGCTCGGACAATCTGGGCCGGAGAATTGGCACCCCCGCCCGTGACGGCACGGGGCCGACGAGTTGCCGCATACCCCGACCGGCGCCGCGCCGACCACGCCGGCGGCGATAGCGCCGATTCTCCACACTGCAGAGAATTGTGTCCCGGCGAAGGGGCGGCGTTGGGTGATTCGCGTGGCGCCGCGCCGATGCGCTGACCTGGCGGGGGGGGGGGGGGTCGGAGAATTCCGCCCCAGAGGTGAGGTGGCAGTAAATGCCCTTGAAAGCGTGAAATGTTATCGCAGATAGCCAGCTATATGGGTTTGAGATTACAAGCAGATCCACCATGATCTTTTTGAATGCCAGAGCAGGCTCGAGGGGCAAAGTGGCCTACTTCAGCATCTAATTTGTATGTTTGTTTGATATCAAGGCAGCATTTGACCGAGTATGGCATCAAGGAGCCCTTGCAAAACTGGAGTCAACAAGAATCAGGGGGAAAACTCTCCGCTGGTTGGAGTCAAACCTAACAAAGGAAGATGGTTGTGGTTCTTGGAGGTCAATCATCTCAGTTCCGACTTCCGGTTGCGGCGATGACCAGCTAAGCCGCACGTTTCGGCGGCTCCAGCTCCAACGGACCTTCGGGCTCTTTTAAGAGCCCCAACGGGAAATTGTCGCGCGACGAAACCCGGTGTGGGGTGAGTGAATAGGGAGTCCCCCCCCCAACGAAAGAGGAAAATATCGGCGGCGGCGGCTGCACCGCGAGGAATCCTCGACGATAGGGACAGAAAGGAAAGAGAAACAAGATGGCGGCGGAGAAAGCCCAGGCGACATGGGGGCCCGATCAAGATGAATTCCTAAGACGGTGTGTGGAGCTACTAAAGAAGGAGGTGCTGACCCCGATGCTACAGGCAATTGAGGGGCTTAAGGAGGCACAAAGGACCCAGGAGACAGAGCTTCGCGTGGTGGAGCAGAAGGTGACGGATAATGAGGACGAGATCCTGGGCCTGGCAGTCAAAACACAGACGCACGAGGCGCTCCACAAAAAGTGCATTGAAAGGATTGAGGCCCTAGAAAACAGAGCACGAAGGAAGAACCTTCGGATTCTGGGTCTCCCTGAGGGAGTGGAAGGAGCGGACTGCGGGGCTTATGTGAGCACGATGCTAAGCTCGCTGATGGGAGCTGAGGCCCCTTTGGGCCCCTTAGAAGTGGAGGGGGCTCATCGGATCCCGGCGAGGAGACCAAAAGCGGGAGAACCACCTAGGGCGACAATTGTGCGATTTCACCGCTTTAAAGATAGAGAAGTGGTTCTGAGATGGGCCAAAAAGGTGCGGAGTAGCAGATGGGAGAATGCAGTGGTACGGATGTACCAGGATTGGAGTGCGGAGGTGGCGAGAAGGAGGGCGAGCTTTAACCGAGCCAAGGAGGTGTTACACAAGAAGAAGGTGAAGTTCGGGATGCTGCAGCCGGCACGACTATGGGTCACGTACCAGGAGAGGCATCATTATTTCGAAATGCGGAAGAAGCATGGACCTTTATTAAAGATAAGAAATTGGATCGGAACTGAGGGACTGATATTGCAGGGAAATGTTACTGTCGATGTAAATAGAGAAGTAAATTGGGAAGGGGGGAGACACTAAGAAATGTGGGCGCCGGTGGGGGGGGAAAGAAGGGAAATAGGCGGATGATGAGGAATGGGAGTGGGATGGGAAAGGGAGCTGCACCACAAGAGGCGGGTCAGCTATAGAGATGTTCCCGCGCCAGAAAGATAATGGCGGGAAGATAGGCGCAAGGTAGATGGGAGTTCCCCACACGGGGGGGGGGTCAAGGAGTGAGCAGGAGTAGTCGGGGTCAGTTGAAGTCAGCTGACTTGCGGAAGTAATATTGGGGAGCAATCACGCTAGAGGGGGATCTAGCGGGGGGGGGGGGGGAGGGGGAGGGGGGGATAACTGGGTTGCTGCTGCGGAAATCAAAGAGGAACTGGCTAAAGAATGGGTGGTCGGGGCTGGAATGCGACACCTGGGGAACGAGTGGGAGCGCGGCTAGCCCACACGGGAAGGGGGCAGGTAGCCCCCTAGTGAGGCTGATCACGTGGAACGTGAGAGGCCTAAATGGACCGATTAAAAGGGCCCGAGTGCTCGCGCACTTGAAAGGACTAAGGGCAGACGTGGCTATGCTCCAGGAGACGCACCTGAAGGTGGCGGACCAAGTTAGGTTAAGGAAAGGATGGGTGGGACAGGTGTTCCATTCAGGGCTAGATGCAAAGAATAGAGGGGTGGCCATACTGGTGGGGAAACGGGTACCATTCGAACCAAGGAGCATTGTAACAGATAGTGGAGGCAGATATGTAATGGTGAGTGGCAGGCTGGAGGGGATGGAGGTTGTGTTGGTTAACGTATATGCCCCGAATTGGGACGATGCGGGATTTATGAGATGGATGTTGGGTCGTATACCGGACCTGGAGGTAGGAAACTTGCTATTGGGAGGAGACTTCAACACCGTGCTGGACCCAGGGTTAGATAGGTCCAGATCTAAGACCGGAAGAAGGCCGGCAGCGGCCAAGGTGCTCAAGGGGTTTATGGACCAAATGGGGGGAGTGGATCCATGGCGATTTCTTAGACCGAGGGCCAGGGAGTTCTCCTTCTTCTCCCATGTTCATAAAGTGTACTCCCGGATAGATTTTTTTGTATTGGGAAGGTCGTTGATTTCGAGGGTGGAAGAAGCTGAGTATTCAGCCATAGCTATTTCGGATCATGCCCCACATTGGGTGGACCTGGAACTAGGAGAGGAGAGGGAGCAGCGAGCACTCTGGCGATTAGATGTGGGATTGTTGGCAGATGAGGGAGTTTGTGGAAGAGTGCGGGGATGTATTGAGAGGTACCTGGAGGCCAATGACGACGGGGAGGTCTGAGTGGGAGTGGTATGGGAAGCACTAAAAGCGGTGGTCAGAGGAGAGCTGATCTCCATCAGGGCCCACAAAGGGAAAACAGAGGCCAAGGAAAGGGAAAGACTACTGGGGGAGATCTTAAGGGTGGACAGGGAATTTGCGGAGACCCCGGAGGAGGGACTGTACTGGGAGAGACGACGACTCCAGACGGAGTTCGACCTTCTGACCACCAGGAGGGCGGAGGTGCTGTGGAGGAAGGCACAGGGGGTGAGGTATGAGTATGGGGAAAAAGCTAGTCGCCTGTTGGCCCATCAGCTGCAAAAGAGGACAGCGGCGAGGGAGATAGGGGGAATTAGAGACGAAAAGGGAGCTACGGTGCGGAGAGCAGGGAAGATAAACGAGGTGTTTAAGACCTTTTACGAAGGACTGTATAGGTCCCAACCCCCAGAGGGAAAAGAGGAGATGCGGCAGTTCCTGGATCAGTTGAGGTTCCCGAGGGTGGAGGAGCAGGAGGCGGAAGGCCTGGGGGCACCAATTGGGGTGGACGAGGTTACCAAGGGGCTGGGGAGTATGCAGGCAGGGAAGGCTCCGGGACCAGATGTGTTCCCGGTGGAATTTTATAGAAAATATGTGGACCTGCTGGCCCCGCTGTTGGTGAGGACTTTTAACGAGGCCAGGGAAGGGGGGACTCTACCCCCGACAATGTCGGAGGCGACGATATCGCTAATTTTGAAGCGGGATAAAGATCCGCTGCAGTGCGGGTCCTATAGACCTATCTCACTATTGAATGTGGACGCCAAATTGCTGGCAAAGGTGCTGGCATCGAGGATAGAGGACTGTGTCCCGGGGGTGGTGCACGAAGACCAGACAGGGTTCGTAAAGGGGAGACAACTAAATGTCAACGTGCGACGGCTATTAGGGGTGATAATGATGCCCCCAGTAGAGGGGGAGGCAGAGATAGTGGCGGCAATGGATGTAGAGAAGGCATTTGACAGGGTGGAGTGGGAGTACCTATGGGAGGTGCTAAGGAGGTTTGGGTTCGGGAACGGGTTTATTAGCTGGGTCAAACTTCTTTATGGGGCCCCAACGGCAAGTGTGGTCACGGGTCAGCAAAGATCGGAGTATTTCCGACTATACAGGGGAACAAGACAGGGATGCCCGCTGTCTCCATTACTGTTCGCGTTGGCAATTGAACCACTGGCCATGGCGCTGGGAGACTCCAGGAAATGGAGAGGGGTGATTAGAGGGGGAGAAGAACACCGAGTGTCGCTTTACGCGGATGACCTACTGTTGTATGTGACGGACCCAGTGGGGGGGATGACAGAGGTCATGCAGATATTGAGGGAGTTCGGAGATTTCTCGGGATATAGGTTTAACATGGGGAAGAGTGAACTTTTCGTGATACACCCTGGGGAACAGAGTAGAGGGATAGAAGGCCTGCCTCTAAGGAAAGTGGAAAGAAACTTCCGATACTTGGGGATTCAGATCGCCAGGAGCTGGGGAACCTTGCACAGACTTAATCTGACACGATTGGTAGAACAAATGGAAGAGGACTTCAAGAGGTGGGACATGCAGCCACTGTCACTGGCGGGCAGAGTGCAGGCAATTAAGGTGATGGTCCTCCCGAGGTTCCTATTTGTACTCAAATGTCTCCCTATACTAATTACTAAGGCCTTCTTTAAAAAAATAGACAGGAGCATCACGAGCTTCGTGTGGGCAGGGAAAGTCCCGAGGGTAAGGAGGGGGTTCTTACAACGTAGCAGAAACAGAGGGGGACTGGCGCTGCCGAATATGGGCGACTACTAGTGGGCCGCCAATGTGGCGATGATCCGTAAATGGATGATGGAGGGAGAGGGAGCGGCGTGGAAAAGACTGGAGAGAAAGTCCTGTAAAGGGACGAGCCAGGAGGCGCTGGTGACGGCGCCGCTACCGCTCTCACCAAAAATATTTACCACGAACCCAGTGGTGGCGGCAACATTAAATATCTGGGGACAATGGAGGCGACAGAGAGGTGTGCTGGGAGCCCTGGTGGGGTCCCCAATCAGGAACAACCATAGGTTTGCCCCAGGGAGGATGGATGGAGGATTCCAGAGCTGGCACCAGTTGGGAATTAGGAGGGTGGGAGATTTATTTATTTATAGACGGGACGTTTGCGAGCTTGGGAGCATTGGAGGAAAAGTATAAGCTGCCCCGGGGAAACTTTTTTAGGTATATGCAGATGAGGGCGTTCACAAGACAACAGGTGAGGGAATTTCCATTGCTCCCGACACAGGGGATCCAGGATAGAATGCTCTCGGGGGTGTGGGTCGGGGAGGGCAAGGTGTCAGAGATATACCGAGAGATGAGAGAAGAGGGGGAGGAGCTGGTGGGCGAACTAAAAGGAAAGTGGGAAGAAGAGCTCGGGGAGGAGATAGAGGAGGGTCTGTGGGCTGATGCCCTAAGCAGGGTAAATTCCTCTTCATCGTGCGCCAGGCTTAGCCTGATTCAATTTAAGGTGCTACATAGAGCACACATAACGGGAGAAAGGTTGAGCAGGTTCTTCGGAGTGGAGGACAAGTGTGGGAGGTGCGGCGGGAGCCCGGCAAACCACACACATATGTTTTGGTCGTGCCCGGCACTGGAGGGGTATTGGAGGGGAGTGATGGGAGTGATCTCGAAGGTGGTGAAGGTCCGGGTCAAACCAGGCTGGGGGTTAGCTTTATTTGGAGTTGCGGAAGAGTCGGGAGTGCAGGAGGCGAAAGAGGCTGATGTCGTGGCCTTTGCGTCCCTAGTAGCCCGGCGTAGGATTTTACTCATGTGGAAGGGAGCGAAGCCCCCCGGACTGGAGGCCTGGACAAACGATATGGCGGGGCTCATAAAACTGGAGCAGATGAAGTTTGCGCTGAGAGGATCGGCTCAAGGGTTCACCAGGCGGTGGCAGCCATTCCTCGACTACCTAGGGGAACGTTAGAGGGAAGATAGATGACCAGCAGCAGCAACCCAGGGGGGAGAGGGGGGGGGGGGAAGTTTTATTTTATGTGAAATGATTAGTTTACCATGTTGGTTAGTTAATTATTATTAGACTGTGATTACTATGTTACATGTACTGTTAAATTTTCTTTTTCTTATGTTTGATGTGTAAGGGGAAAAAATTGTGATCGAAAGATTTTCAATAAAATATATATTTTTAAAAATCATCTCAGTTCCAGGACATCACTGCAGGAGTTCCTCAGGGCAGTGTCCTCGGCCCAACAACATTCAGCTGTTTCATCAATGACCTTCCTGTCATCAGAAGGTCATAAGTGGGGATGTTTGCGGATGACTGCACAATGGTCGGCCTCAGACACTGAAGCAGTCCGTGTCCAAATGCAGCAAGACCTGGGCAATAGTCAGGCTTGGGCTGACAAGTAGAAAATAACATTCATGCCACACAAGTGCCAGGAAATGGCTATGCTCAGCAAGAGAGAATCTAACCACCGCCCCTCAACATTCAATGGCATTAGGACCACTGAATCCCCCACCATCACCATCCTGGGGGTTACCATTGCCCAGAAATTCAACTGGACTAGCCATATGTGGCTACAAGAGCAGGCTAACGGCTGGAATCTTGTGGCAAATAACTCGGGTGGGATTCTCCGAGCCTCCGTGCCGGAATCGCGATCGCGGGGTGGTGGAGAAGGGGCGTTAAACCCGAGATTGGGTCCCCGGAGAATCACCGCCAATCAGGCTTGCGCGGTCGACGCGGCGCTGGTTGGGGGCCACTCAAAGAGGCCCCGCGGCGATTCACCAAATGCAGCTGGGCGAGTTCCCGGCGGCTTGGTCCTCTCGTGGTTCCACCTGGCGGGAACTTGGCGTGGCGGCTGCGGACCCCGTCTGCGGTCGCCCTGGTTGGGGGCGGGGGATCATTCACATGGAGGGGGGGGGAGCCTCCAGGATGGCCGGTCTACCGATCGGAGGCCATCGATCTGCGGGCGCGTGTGATCTGGGACGGGCCTATGTTTTAAGTGCCGGCACGCGGTGTGGATCCCCATTATCGGGGAGCGTTGATGCCGGCGTGGTTGGCGTCGTTTTTCATGCCGGCGTGTGGACATAGCACCATTATTGGAGAATCTCATCCATGATCACCACCACTCAGAAGGACAAGGGGCAACAGATACCTGGGAACACCACCACCTGGAAGTTGACAACCAAGTCACTCACCATCCTGACTTGGAAATATATTGGCTGTTCCTTCACTGGCATTGATTCAAAATCCTGGAACTCCCTCCTCCCTAACAGCACTGTGGGTGTATCTGGTTCAATGAAATTCATAGAATCCCTACAGTGAAGAAGGAAGACATTTGGCCCACCGAGTCTGCACAGGCCCTCCGAAAGAGCACCCCACCTAGGCCAATCCCCTGCCCGATTCCCGCAACCCCACGCATTGATCATGGCCAAGCCACCTAACCTGCACATCTTTGGACTGTGGGAGGAAACCGGAGCACCCGGAGGAAACCCACGCACACACGGGGAGGATGTGCAAACTCCGCACAGGCAGTGACCCAAGCCGGAATCGAACCTGGGACCCTGGAGCTGTGAAGCAATTGTGCTATCCACAATGCTACCGTGCTGCCCACTTCTGAAATCCAAAGACTATAAATATATTGAATGTAACCTAATGTGTTCCAATTTTTGAAGGTTTGAAGTCTTCTGGATGTTTAAAGGAACAGTTTGAAGGATTAGTTAGTGTTGTAGTCTTTTGGGGTTATCTTTGAAGTAATGGGTGTTAAGATATTCAATGTTTGTTTTTAAAAGGTTAAGTTCATTGAATAAACATTGTTTTGTTTTAAAAACCATTTGTCCATACCTGGAGAGAACGCCGTGTGCTTCCCACACCACAATCTATTAAAAGTTGTGGGTCGGTTGAAATCCATGAAACACTTTGGGATTCTGTAAACCCGGACCCATAACAATTGGGGGCTCGTCCGGGATAAAAGTCTATCGATTGGATTGGCTTAACAAACTTAAAGCCAGTGAGGAGTGAGCCATTGTGGTTGCTTTTCAGACGTAGTATTTTAGTTTAAGTGGGGAGTGTGTTGTGGACAATGGCTCTTTCAGAGGCTCAGGAGTTTTTGGGGGTGGAAACGGTAACACACAATACCTTATGGACAGAGACTAAAAGCAGACTGTTAGATTTAGCAAAAGCATTGTAGTTAACATTGCCTGGCAAAATGTGAAAAGATGAGGTACTTACCAGGGTAGCTAAGCATTTAATTTTGCCTGAGATATATTCTGGCTCATTAGAAATGGCAAAGCTCCAGTTGCAGATTAAGCAATTTGAACATGAAAAAGAATTAAAGCAGCTTGAATATGCAATGAGAGAAAAAGAAAAGGAGAGAGAAGAAAGAAACAAAGATAGAGATGGAGAGAAAAAAGAAAAGGAAAGAGAAGAAAGAAACAAAGAAAAAGAAAGAGATAGAGAGGAAAGGGAAAAAGAGAGAGAGTTTGAACTTCATAAAATGGCTATGAAACATGGAAATCAGTTCAAATTGGCAGACTCAAAGCGAAACATACAGTTGGATGAGATTGGTGAGGATAGTAAGACAGAGCGCCATAGTCAAAGACGTGGTGGGGATTTATTTAAATATGTCCAAGCATTGCCAAGGTTTGACGAGAAGGAGGTAGAAGCCTTTTTCATTTCATTTGAAAAGGGAGCTAATCAAATTAAATGGCCACAGGACATGTGGGTATTACTGATTCAAACAAAGCTGGTAGGTAGAGCTAGTGAAGTATTTGCATCACTATCGGAGGAGTTATCTGGAATGTATGAGGAGGTGAAGAAATCCATCTTAAGTGCATATGAGCTAGTGCCTGAAGCTTACAGACAAAGGTTTAGAAATTTAAGGAAAGAATTTGGTCAAACATACATGGTGTTTGAAAGGCTCAAACAGAGTAATTTTGATAGGTGGATATGGGCTTTGAAAATAGACCAAACGTATGAAGCTCTCAGAAAAATTATACTTTTGGAGGAGTTTAAAAATTCAATTCCTGATGTAGTGAGAACTCATGTGGAAGAGCAGAGGGTTAAAACTGTGAGATTAGCAGCAGAAAGAGCAGATGATTATGAATTAGTTCATAAATCAAGGCTTGGTTTCCGACATCAGTTTCAGCCTGTGAGGAATAGAAACTGGGGACATGAGAAATACTCAAGTGGTAAAGGTAAAGGTGATCTGATGGGAGATAATAAAGAGAGTGTACCTCAGATTAAAAAAGAAATCCAGGAGGGTGGAAGAGAAATGAAAAGTTTCAAATGTTTTCACTGTAATAAACTAGGCCATGCAAAGTCACAGTGTCGGTGGTTGAAGGAAAGCACTGGGAAGGCTGATGTGGTAAAACAGGATAATGCAGTGGGGTTTGTTAGAGTGGTAAAGGAAAGCCCAAAGGAAGCGAAGGAGGTGCAAACGATTGCACAGCCTGTTCAAGAAGTAATTGATAAGAAGGTGCCAGATGTCTTTAAATAATTTACTTGTGTGGGTAAAGTTTACTCATGTGTATTAGGAGGAGCAGGTAAATCATATCATAGAATCATAGAATTTACAGCGCAGAAGGGGGCCATTCGGCCCATCGAGTCTGCACCGGGCTCTTGGAAAGAGCTCCCTACCCAAGGTCAACATCTCCACCCTATCCCAATAACCCAGTAACCCCACCCGACACTAAGGGCAATTTTGGACACTAAGGGTAATTTATCATGGTCAATCCACCTAACCTGCATATCTTTGGACTGTGGGAGGAAACCGGAGCACCTGGAGGAAACCCACACACACACACGGGGTGGATGTGCGGACTCCGCACAGACAGTGGCCCAATTTTAAGAGATACAGGAGCTCGTCAATCTTTAATGGTAAGAGATGAGGAATTATGTAGTTTGGGAAGAATGTTGCCAGAAAAGGTGGTAATGTGTGGAATTCAGGGTGAGAGGAGTAGCGTTCCATTATATAAGGTAAGGTTGGAAAGTCCAGTGAAGAGTGGTGAAGTGGTAGTAGGAGTAATAGAGAAACTAGCTTGTCCAGGAATACAGTTTATCTTGGGTAATGATATAGCTGGATCGCAAGTGGGAGTGATGCCTACTGTGGTTGATAAGCCAGTGAAAATCAGACAACTGAAGCGTTGAAGGACGTTTTTCTGGATTGTGTAGTAACAAGGCCGCAAAGTCACAGATTAAGACAAGAGAAGAAATCAAAGAGTGAAGATGAAGTTGAAGTGCAATTATCTGAAATGATTTTTGATCAGATGGTTGAAAAAGAACAAGAACAGGTGGAGGATGAGGAGGATATTTTTAGTTCAGGAAAATTGGCGGAGTTACAACAGAAAGATGCAGAAATAGATGTAGGATATATCAGAAAGCATATACGGAAGAGGAATCTGAGCGTATACCAGAGTGTAATTACCGTAAAAGTGATGTCTTGATGAGAAAATGGAGACCTGTATATATGCAGGCGGATGAAAAGTGGGCAGAAGTTCATCAAGTAGTATTGTCAGTAGGTTATAGAAAGGAGGTGTTGTGAGTGGCACATGAGGTACCAGTGGGAGGCCGTTTGGGGATGAGGAAAACTCAAGCTAAAATCCAGAATCATTTTTATTGGACTGGACTACATAAAGATTTTTCTCAAGTAAAATTTTGTCAATCATGTCACACATGTCAAGTGATAGGAAACCTCAAGCAGTGATAAAACCAGCACCCTTAATACCCATTCCAGCATTTGAGGAACCTTTTACAAGGGTCCTAATTGATTGTGTATGACTGCTTCTTAAAACAAAAAGTGGGAATCAATATCTTTTGACTGTAATGGATGTGTCTACTCGGTTTCCAGAGGCCATTCCAGTACGTAATATTACAGCTAAAAAGATTGTGGAGGAGTTACTTAAATTCTTTACTAGATATGGACTACCCACAGAAATTCAATCGGATCAAGGATCAAATTTTACCTCAAAGTTATTCAAAGAAGATCTGGATAGTTTAGGAATAAAACAATTTAAATCAACTGCGTACCATCCAGAATCGCAGGGAGTGTTAGAAAGGTGACATCAGACATTAAAGACAATATTGAGGGCTTATTGTCAAGATTATCCAAAGGATTGGGATAAAGGAATTCCATTCGTACTGTTGCAATTAGGGATGCACCTAATGAGTCAACCAAATTTAGTCCTTTTGAACTAATTTTTGGTCATGAGGTAAGAGGACCACTTAAATTGATTGAAGAAAAATTGGTAGGTGAGAAATCAGAAGTTACACTATTGGATTATGTGTCAAATTTTAGGGAACAATTAAATAGAGAAGGTGAATTGGCTAGACAACATTTGAAAGTTGCACAAAATGTGATGAAACGGGTAGCGGACAAGAAATCCAAAGTTCGTAGTTTTGCCAGTGGGGATAAAGTTTTAGTGTTGTTACCAGTGGCAGGGGAGCCTTTAAAAGCTAGGTTTTGTGGACCTTATCAGATTGAAAGGAAATTAAGTGAGGTGAGTTATGTGGTAAAAACGCCAGATAGAAGGAAGACTCACCGAGTGTGTCATGTGAATATGCTTAAAAGGTACTTTGAAAGGGAAGGAGAGTAAAAGGAGGTTTTAATGATTCTAACTCAAAGTGACAAACCAAATCCAGATGACTGTAAATTTAACATACCTCAAATTAAATTGGAAAATGAGGATGTTCTTAAAAATTGGGATTAATTGTTAAGTTGCCTTCCAGAGGAAAAGCGAACTGACCTGAAAGAGTTATTGATATATCATGGGCAAGTTTGTAGAGATAAATTGGGAAGTAATAAAATGGCTACACATGATGTAGATGTCGGAAATGCAGTTCCTATCAAACAACATCCATATAGACTTAATCCTTTAAAATTGGCACAGGTTAACAAAGAGATTGAGAGTATGCTTAAAAATGGCATAATTGAAGTGGGTTGCAGCCAATGGAGCTCACCCATAATGATGGTACCTAAACCAGACGGTACACAACGGTTGTGTGTGGACTATAGAAAGGTGAATGCAGTTACAAGAACGGACTCTTATCCTATCCCACATTTGGAGGATTGCATTGAGAAAGTGGGACAATCCGCTTTTATTTCTAAATTGGATTTACTTAAAGGTTACTGGCAGGTACCTTTATCCGAAAGGGCAAAGGAGATTTCAGCTTTTGTGACTCCAGATGGTATATACCAATTCAAAGTTATGCCATTTGGCATGAAAAACACCCCAGCAACATTTCAACAGTTAACTAATACAGTCGTTTCAGGATTACCCAATTGTGCGGTATATATCGCCGATTTGGTAGATTTCAGCCAGACATGGAAAGAACATTTAAAACATCTTATAGAGTTATTCGATCAACTTCAGGTGGCGGGTTTGGTGATAAACCTAGCCAAAAGTGAATTTGGAAAAGCCCAAGCCACTTTCATAGATTACATACATAGAACATACAGTGCAGAAGGAGGCCATTCGGCCCATCGAGTCTGCACCGACCCACATTAATCCCTCACTTCCACCCTATCCCCGCAACCCAATAACCCCTCCCAACCCTTATGGACACTACGGGCAATTTTTAGCATGGCCAATCCACCTAACCTGCACGTCTTTGGACTGTGGGAGGAAACCGGAGCACCCGGAGGAAACCCACGCAGACACGGGGAGAACGTGCAGACTCCGCACAGACAGTGACCCAGCGGGGAATCGAACCTGGGACCCTGGCGCTGTGAAGCCACAGTGCTATCCACTTGTGCTACCGTGCTGCCCCAAAAAAGTTAGATGGGGTATTAAAAGTTAGATGGGGTAACCTTGGCCATACAATCGACAGGGTCGATTGGTCCCACGGGATGTGAAAACGAAAATTATTGGGGACTTTCCGATACCCTCGACATGACGGGAAATAATTTGATTTCTTGGCATGAGTGGATTTGATCGAACATTTGTGCAAGAGTTTTGTAGCGTGATTGCTCCACTGACGGACTTGCTCAAGAAACGTAACAGATTTCAATGGATAACGGAGTTTCAACAGGCATTTGACTGCCCAAAAGCTGTGGGAACTGATGCTCCTGTATAGGAGAATTGCAAGGGACTCGGTGATCAGATTGAACTGAAATATCTAACTTTAAAGAGAAATGCTGAGGCATAGAGGAATGGATGGACCGTGCAGAGACTTTCTTGTTCAAAGAGACTGTCAATTGAGAAGGATTTTGGTTGGAGGAAGAAGAACAAAAAAAAAGGACTATATTATTATACCTGTTTGCGTGTGTTGTTTTTTTTGAGCCGATAAAGTGTTTTTACTGTGTGCATTTCTCAATTGATGGTGCAAAGGTGAAAAATGAAACCATCTTGAAGTTGATGGGTTTTTTTTTCTTGGGGGGAGGTGTCATGTGAGAGTACCTTTAAGAAATGGATTTAAGCAATGTACCTTTAAGAAATGGAGCTGATCATATTACTGAAGTGATGTCAGAGGGTGGGGGGAGCTGAGCTCACTTCTGCTTTTACGAGTTTCAATTTGAGAAGGCAGCTGGGAGTGTCTGTGTGTTTTGCTGAGAGCTGCATGAAGAAACACAGAGCTGGTCTGTTGATGTCTGCAATCCAAAGACTATAAATATATTGAATGTAACCTAATGTGTTCCAATTTTTGAAGGTTTGAAGTCTTTTGGATGTTTAAAGGAACAGTTTGAAGGATTATTTAGTGTTGTAGACTTCGGGGTTATCTTTGAAGTAATGGGTATTAAGATATTCAATGTTTGTTTTTAAAAGGTTAACTTGAGTTCATAGAAGAAACATTGTTTTGTTTTAAAAACCAGTGGCGGGATTCTCCGACCTCCCGCCGGGTCGGAGAATCGCCAGGGGCTGGCGTGAATCCTGCCCCTGCCGGTTGCCGAATTCTCCGGCACCGGATATTCGGCGGGGGTGGGAATCGCGCCGCGTCGGATGGCGCCCCCCCCCGGCGATTCTCCAGCCCGCGATGGGCCAAAGTCCCGCTGCTGGAATGCCTGTCCCGCCGGCGAGAATCAAACCACCTCTCTTACCGGCGGGACAAGGCGGCGCGGGCGAGCTCCGGGGTCCTGGGGGGGGGGCGCGGAACGATCTGGCCCCTGGGGGTGCCCCCACGGTGGCCTGGCCCGCGATCAGGGCCCACCGATCCGCGGGCGGGCCTGTGCCGTGGGGGCACTCTTTTCCTTCCGCCTTTGCCATGGTCTCCACTATGGCGGAGGCGGAAGAGACCCCCTCCACTGCGCATGCGCGGGGATGCCGTGAGCGGCTGCTGACGCTCCCGCGCATGCGCCGCACGGCAAAGGCCTTTCCCGTCAGCTGGCGGGATGGAAATCAGTCCGGCACGGGCCTAGCCCCTCAAGGTGAGGGCTCGGCCCCTCAAGATGCGGAGAATTCCGCACCTTTTGGGTGGCGCGATGCCGGACTGATTCGCGCCGTTTTTGGCGCCGGTCGACGGACATCGCGCCGATTGCGGAGAATCCCGCCCCATTTGTCCATTCCTGCTGTATCACACCTGGAGAGTACGCCGTCTACTTCCCACACCACAATCTATTAAAAGTTGTGGGTCGGTTGAACTCCATGAAACACTTTGATGTTCTGTAAACCCGGACCCATAACACTACCTTCAAGTTCAGCCCCACCACCAAATATGCACAGTGGCAGCCGTGTGTACCATCTACAAGATGCACTGCAGGAACTACAGCCCGCGGACTGCAGCGGCTCAAGAAGGCAGCTCACCACCACCATCTCAAGGTCAAGTTGGAATGGACAATGACTGCTGACCTCATCAGCAATGCCCACATCCCAAGTACGCACATCTAATTCCAAAAATCCTCAGGATGGAAACAAGTTGGGTCGTAGTTTGAACTTGCAATTAGAAAGCCCAGAATTCTGAATGCCTTTGTGTCAACAGCATTGTAAATTTACAAGTCAGGAATGCGCCTCTCTAGAAGCTTCGAAGTTCACGGGGCGACAACAACGATTTGCTTCCGATTCAGCCCTTTTCATGGCAGCTTACAGGACCAATTAGCAATTAAAATTTGACACCAAGCTACATACGGAGATGACCAGATCGAGATAGGTAGGTGTGAAGGAATGTCTTAAAGGAAGGTGATAAAAATAGAGAGGCTCGGCATGCACACATCATACAGGGGAGAATAAATGCTGCATTTATATAGCGAATCTCAAGACCACCGAATGTTTCAAAGCAGTTTACATCTTGTTAATGGTTTGACTGTTGTAATGTAGAACACAAAGCAGCCAATATGTGCACAGCAAGCTCCCACAAACAGGAAAGTGAGAATGACCAGTTAATTTGTTCATTTAGTTATGTTGATTTGGGGAATAAATGTTGGCCAGGACACCAGGGAAAGCTCGCCTGCTCCTCTGTGACAATGTGTTCTGAATCTATTCCACCCACCTGCTCAGGTGCATGGAGCCCCTGTTTAATGTGGTGTTCAAAAGATGGCACCTCCGACAGTGCAGCACTCCCTCAGTACTGACCCTCTGACAGTGCAGCACTCCCTCAGTACTGACCCTTTGACAGTGCAGCACTCCCTCAGTACTGACCCTCTGACAGCACAGCACTCCGTCAGTACTGACCCTCTGACAGTGCAGTGCTCCCTCAGTACTGACCCTCTGACAGTGCAGCACTCCTTCAGTACTGACCCTCTGACAGTGCACACTCCCTCAGTACTGACCCTCTGACAGTGCAGCACTCCCTCAGTACTGACCCTCAGACTGTGCAGCACTCTCTCAGTCCTGACCCTCTGACAGTGCAGCATTCCCTCAGTACTGACCCTCCGACTGCAGCACTCCCTCAGTACTGACACTCTGACAGTGCAGCACTCCCTCAGTGCTGACTCTCTGACAGTGCGGCACTCCCTCAGTACTGACCCTCTGACAATGCAGCACTCCCTCAGTACTGACCCTCCGATAGTGCAGCACTCCCTCAGTACTGACCCTCTGTCAGTGCAGCACTCCCTCAGTATTGACCCTCTGACAGTGCAGCACTCCCTCAGTACTGACCCTCTGACAGCACAGCACTCCGTCAGTACTGACCCTCTGACAGTGCAGTGCTCCCTCACTGCTGACCCTCTGACAGTGCAGCACTCTTTCAGTACTGACCCCCTGACAGTGCACACTCCCTCAGTACTGACCCTCTGACAGTGCAGCACTCCCTCAGTACTGACCCTGTGACAGTGCAGCACTCTCTCAGTACTGACCCTTTGACAGTGCAGCATTCCCTCAGTACTGACCCTCCGACTGTGCAGCACTCCCTCAGTACTGACACTCTGACAGTGCAGCTCTCCCTCAGTACTGACCCTCTGACAGTGCGGCACTCCCTCAGTACTGACCCTCTGACAGTGCAGCATTCCCTCAGTACTGACCCTCCGACTGTGCAGCACTCCCTCAGTACTGACCCTCTAACAGTGCAGCACTCCCTCAGTACTGACCCTCTGACAGTGCAGCATTCCCTCAGTACTGACCCTCCGACAGTGCAGCACTCTCTCAGTACTGACCCTCTGACAGTGCAGCACTCCCTCAGTACTGACCCTCTGACAGTGCAGCACTCCCTCAGTACTGACACTCTGACAGTGCAGCACTCTCTCAGTACTGACCCTCTGACAATGCAGCATTCCCTCAGTACTGACCCTCCGACAGTGCAGCACTCTCTCAGTACTGACCCTCTGACAGTGCAGCACTCTCTCAGTACTGACCCTCTAACAGTGCAGCACTCGCTCAGTACTGACCCTCTGACAGTGCAGCACTCCCTCAGTACTGACCCTCTAACAGTGCAGCACTCCCTCAGTACTGACCCTCTGACAGTGCAGCATTCCCTCAGTACTGACCCTCTGACAGTGCAGCACTCTCTCAGTACTGACCCTCTGACAGTGCAGCACTCCCTCAGTACTGACACTCTGACAGTGCAGCACTCTCTCAGTACTGACCCTCTGACAGTGCAGCATTCCCTCAGTACTGACCCTCCGACAGTGCAGCACTCTCTCAGTACTGACCCTCTGACAGTGCAGCACTCTCTCAGTACTGACCCTCTAACAGTGCAGCACTCTCTCAGTACTGACCCTCTGACAATGCAGCACTCCCTCAGTACTGACCCTCCGATAGTGCAGCACTCCCTCAGTACTGACCCTCTGTCAGTGCAGCACTCCCTCAGTATTGACCCTCTGACAGTGCAGCACTCCCTCAGTACTGACCCTCTGACAGCACAGCACTCCGTCAGTACTGACCCTCTGACAGTGCAGTGCTCCCTCACTGCTGACCCTCTGACAGTGCAGCACTCTTTCAGTACTGTCCCTCTGACAGTGCACACTCCCTCAGTACTGACCCTCTGACAGTGCAGCACTCCCTCAGTACTGACCCTCTGACAGTGCAGCACTCTCTCAGTACTGACCCTCTGACAGTGCAGCACTCTCTCAGTACTGACCCTCTGACAGTGCAGCACTCTTTCAGTACTGACCCTCTGACAGTGCACACTCCCTCAGTACTGACCCTCTGACAGTGCAGCACTCCCTCAGTACTGACCCTCTGACAGTGCAGCACTCTCTCAGTACTGACCCTTTGACAGTGCAGCATTCCCTCAGTACTGACCCTCCGACTGTGCAGCACTCCCTCAGTACTGACCCTCTGACAGTGCAGCTCTCCCTCAGTACTGACCCTCTGACAGTGCGGCACTCCCTCAGTACTGACCCTCTGACAGTGCAGCATTCCCTCAGTACTGACCCTCCGACTGTGCAGCACTCCCTCAGTACTGACCCTCTAACAGTGCAGCACTCCCTCAGTACTGACCCTCTGACAGTGCAGCATTCCCTCAGTACTGACCCTCCGACAGTGCAGCACTCTCTCAGTACTGACCCTCTGACAGTGCAGCACTCCCTCAGTACTGACCCTCTGACAGTGCAGCACTCCCTCAATACTGACACTCTGACAGTGCAGCACTCTCTCAGTACTGACCCTCTGACAGTGCAGCATTCCCTCAGTACTGACCCTCCGACAGTGCAGCACTCTCTCAGTACTGACCCTCTGACAGTGCAGCACTCTCTCAGTACTGACCCTCTAACAGTGCAGCACTCTCTCAGTACTGACCCTCTGACAGTGCAGCACTCCCTCAGTACTGACCCTCTAACAGTGCAGCACTCCCTCAGTACTGACCCTCTGACAGTGCAGCATTCCCTCAGTACTGACCCTCCGACAGTGCAGCACTCTCTCAGTACTGACCCTCTGACAGTGCAGCACTCCCTCAGTACTGACACTCTGACAGTGCAGCACTCTCTCAGTACTGACCCTCTGACAGTGCAGCATTCCCTCAGTACTGACCCTCCGACAGTGCAGCACTCTCTCAGTACTGACCCTCTGACAGTGCAGCACTCTCTCAGTACTGACCCTCTAACAGTGCAGCACTCTCTCAGTACTGACCCTCTGACAGTGCAGCACTCTCTCAGTACTGACCCTCTGACAGTGCAGCATTCCCTCAGTACTGACCCTCCGACTGTGCAGCACTCCCTCAAACAATGCTTGAATGATTTGCCTCTATCTTCGATCACTGAATTCAGCACAGCAAGGAGATTGTTAAAGAGAGGAGAGAGGGAGACAGAGAGACAGCCATGGAGAGAGAGAGATAGAGACAGTAAAATGTAAAGAACGAGAAAGCAAGCGAAAGAGCTGCAGAGAGAGGTAGAGAGAGGGACTGTGAGAGAGAGAGAGAGCTGGAGAGAGATAGAGAGAGGGACTGTGAGAGAGAGAGAGCTGAAGAGAGAGATAGAGACAGGGACTGTGAGAGAGAGAGAGAGCTGGAGAGAGATAGAGAGAGGGACTGTGAGAGAGAGAGAGCTGAAGAGAGAGATAGAGACAGGGCCTGTGAGAGAGAGAGAGAGAGCTGGAGAGAGATAGAGAGAGGGACTGTGAGAGAGAGAGCTGGAGAGAGATAGAGAGAGGGACTGTGAGAGAGAGAGAGCCGGAGAGAGAGATAGAGAGAGGGACTGTGAGAGAAAGAGAGCTAAAGAGAGACAGAGGGAGAGAGAGCATGATAGGAAGAGCAAGAGAGTTAGAAAACGTGAGAGAGCAAGAGCAAGCTAAAGAGAGAGAGAGAGTTGAGGCACCTTCTGTTCTACGGGGGGGCTGGCTATTTTATCAGCATGAATCAATACATCAAACTCAATATGTAAAGTCATTATTTAGCTAAATCCAGTCCCCATCATCTGTTATTTCAATGTCGTTTTCATCTGAATTCAGAACGGCATCAGGGTGCCTCCTCAGGCATTTTCTTGCTGTCTAATGATGTCTATAAATCAGGAGTCCTTTCACTGTGTCCAAGAAAACAACATTTGGTTTCAGATCAAGTGACTTACCCTCCTTCCATCTGTCAACCAACAACAATTAGTTTTGTGGTACATTTGGCAACTGTTTCAATGGTGTTCACTAATTAGCCTCTTATTTGTGTTCTGTCACTGTGTTGAGCTGTGTGCCATAATTATTGTTATCTGCACAGCTTGGGACAGTGGTGGGATCAAACCTTTTTCTTTTGAAATCCCCTTGCCCTTGAATGGGCCTCTCTCCTGCCCCGCGCCACCCCGGTTATCGGTAATGAATATTAAGACACCGAGACGTGATTGGACAATTTCAAGGGCTATTTTGAAGAGGTGCCAAGGCAATCATGGCCATGGCAGGACTGAGGGGGGCCACAGGACTGATGAACACGATGCCAAGGCTTTTTACGCCATGCCTGGCTTCCTGGGGGCCTACACGCGTGTGTCACGGACGAGACGCTGGACTGCCTTACTGCCCAGGTTATAATTGTCATGCTCCTTCGAACTGGGGTTGACGCCCGGGGGAAATGAGAGAGGGGGAGTTTGGCTTGGCGTGACTGATTGAAATATTCAGGTGAATTGAGTCACAGTGAATCGACACAGGCAGATTTGAAGCCATGTGAAGACTGAGCTTGCCAATCGGAGATGTACTAATAATAGGTAACAGGTTCAATCTCAGCATCAGCTGTAAGGGGAGGGCGGGGAACAAGCGGTCAACATAATTTCTTCTGAATGTCACGGGCCCATGAGGAGAATGGTTTCCAATTTTCTTGGCAGTGCCAACACTGCTATCGCAGAGGTGTGAAGGAATGTAATTTGGACGGAAGAATAAAGACAGGCTTTATGAATGAAAGAGAACAATTTTCAAGCAGTCAGATGGAAAAAATAAGACTTGGATGTTAAGCTACATAAATCTTTAAAGGTAACAGTCCGTGTCGAAAAGGCTGTTACAGAAAAGAATATAGACATAGACATAGAATTCACAGTGCTGAAGGAGGCCATTTGGCCCATCGAATCCTCACTATAAAGACCAACCCACCTAAGCCCACACCTCCACCCCATGCCCACAACCCAGTAACCCAACCTAATCTTTTTGAACACTATGACAATTTAGTGTGGCCAATCCACCTAACCTGCACATCTTTGGACTGTGGGAGGAAACCGGAGCACCCGGAGGAAACCCACGCAGACACGGGGAGAACGTGCAGACTCCGCCCAGACAGTGACCCAAGCCGGGAACCGAACCTGGAACCCTGGAGCTGTGACGCAAATGTGCTAACCACTGTGCCACCGTGCTGCCATGATTCTTGGATTCAGTAAGAGAGGAATAAAATAAGAAAAGCAAGCAAGCGCTGTTACTTCTGTACAAAACGCTGGTTTAGACCCCGTGTATTGCGGTCAATTGTGGGCACCGCACTTTAAGAAGAACGTGAGTCTTGGAGCGAGCGCAGAGGACACTTACTAGAACGGTGCGAGGGATGAGGGACACCTGGCGAGTCCGGAGGATCTGAGATTGCTCTGGTTAAAGCAGAGAAGCTTAAGGGAGGATTTGACGGAGCTGCTGAAAGTTCTGAAGGATTTTGAGCGAGTGAGCCACCAGAAGCAGTTTCCGATGGCAGGGGGGAGTCGCTGGCCAAAGGACACGGATTTCAAGCGACTGGCAAATAGACCGGATGCCTCGTGAAGAAAGTGCGCAAGAATTATTTTCGCACGCGGAGTGATTTTTTAAAAAGTGAGGCACTCCTTTAAATTTCTTACGGGGCTACACATGTGCGGTGATTAATAACGGCCAACTTGTGGCCGACTTCATGGGAAACTTAGCCTTTTCCACAGCCGTAAAAGTTAGAAGGAACTTAACCATTGGTGGCACGGTGGCGGTTAGCACTGCTGCCTCACAGCGACAGGGGCCCGGCCTTGGGTGACTGTCGGTGTGCGGTTTGCACTTTCTCCCCGTGTCTGCGTGGGTTTCCTCCGGGTGTTCCGGTTTCCCCCCACAGTCCGAAGATGCGCAGGTTAGGTGGATTGGCCATGATAACATTGCCCTTTACTATCCAAAGGCTGTGCAGGTTTGTGGGGTTGGGAGGAGCGTGCTCTGCGGACTCGATGGGCCTATTGGCCTCTTTCTGCAGGGTAGGGATTGTATCAAATGAGGAAACCATCCTTTGCGCAATGAGTTGTGATGAAAGGGCAGTGGAAGCAGATTCAACTTTCAAATAGGAATGAGATAACTATCTAAAGGGAAAATGTAGACAGGGCATATGGGGAATGAGCAGGGGAGTCTGATTAACTGGATACAATGGGCTGAATTGTATCCATCTGCTCTGCATCATTCCACGAGTCTAAAGGGATTCCCAATAGGAATTCACTCCTGCTTTGAGCGCTGGGAAGAACAGGAGGGCTCTTAAAGTGATAGACAGCTGGCCAGGAAGTGTTCCATGCCCTTATTCCTCTGTACACAGACCCATCTTGGCAGACGATTTGTAGATGTGCCCAGATTCTAATGCAACGAGATTTTAACACACTCAAAACCCATTCGCACACACTGAGTTAAAGGTGAGCCCTGAGTCTTCAGATATTCTTGTGAAAATAGCCACAATAGCACGCATAAGCTTCAAAAACTTGACTATGGAATATCCGGCCAATGACTTAAGAATATCTCAACCGTACAAAGTCATGCTTCACATTGCATTGAATATAAAAAGGACATACCCAGGGTGATTAACTGCATCTACTCAGATGTCACCAATTGTCATCAGGGCGGCACTGTGGAACAGTGGTTAACACTGTTGCTTGACAGCGCCAGGGACCCGGATTTGATTCTTGCCAAGGTCACTGTGTGGAATCTGCACGTTCTCTTTTTATTTAAATTTTTCTTTTATTTAATTTATTTATTTAAATTTAGAGTACTCAATTATTTTATTCCAATTAAGGGGCAATTTAACGTGGCCAATCCACCTACTCTGCACATCTTTGGGTTGTGGGGGTGAAGCCCACGCAGACACGGGGAGAATGTGCAAGTTCCACACAGCCAGTGACCCAGGGCCGGGATTCGAACCCAGGTCCTCAGCACCGTAGGCAGCAGTGCTAACTACTGTGCCATCGTGCTGCACCATCTGCACGTTCGCCCCGTGTCTGCGTGGGTTTCCTCTGGGTGCTCCGGTTTCCTCCCACAAATTCTCGAAAGATGTGCTTGTTAGGTGAATTGTACCTTCTGAATGCTCCCTCTGTGTACCCAAACAGGTGCCGGAGTGTGGCGACTAGGGGATCTTCACAGTAACTTCATTGCAGTGTTAATGTAAGCCTACTTGTGACACTAATAAAGATTATTATTAGATTACATTTCAGGCATGCTCACATCGATTTGACAATATCAGTGCGACCTTAAATGCAACACTGCAACATGCTAGTGCCGTGGGATGTTTTACTTCATTAAAGTTGTGACATAAATACAAGTTGTTATTGTTGTTTAGAGTTTATGAACTTCCATAATGACTGAAACTGTAAAAGAATTACTTAAAATGCACAGAGAGTAACAGGACATTTGGTCCACTGCTCAAAGGCGATGTTCATTCTCCACATCAACCTTCCTCCCTCCCACCACTCCTCATTCATTAGCATATACATCTCTTCCTGTCTCCCTCATTAACTTATCTAGCTTCCCCTTAAATACAGCCCTGCTATTCCCTCAACTACGCCTCATGGGAACAGGTTCCACGTCCTCATAGGACGTGAGGTCATTCAGGAGGAGGCCATTCAGCCCTTCGAGTCTGCTCCGCCATTCACGATGATCATGCAGATCATCTAACTGATAGCCCTGCCTTCCCCCCATATCCTTTCATCCTTTAAAACCAACAGCTGCATCTAACTTTGACAAAGACTCGAAACGTCAGCTCCCTTCTCTTTCCACAGACCGGCTGAGATCGTCCAGCATTTTCTGTTTTTGTCTGAGCAATATTTATCTCCTTCTTGAAAACATACAATGTTTTGGCCTCAACTACTTCCTGCGGTAACGAATTCCACAGGCCGACCACTCTCTGGGTGAAGAAATATCTCTGCATCTCTGTCCGACATGGTCTACCCCATATCCTCAGACTGTGACCCCTGGTTCTGGACACACCCACCATCGGGAACATCCTTCCTGCATCGACCCTGTCCAGTCCTGTTAGAATTTTATAGGTTCCTATGAGACCCCCCCCTCATTATTCTGAACTCCAGTGAATGCAATCCTTTTTTTTGAAAATCATTTTATTGGCTTTTCTCATATTTATAAACAATTGTTGCTCATATACATTGCATTTTTCATGCGCGCGCCAATTTGCTTTACTTTACAGAGAGGTTTGTTTTGTCCTTCATTTGACTAACGGTACGCACATTTTGCTGCCCTCTGGATCGGTCTATGATATCTGGGAAGAACAGGAGGGCTCTTAAAGTGATATGACAGCTGGTCAGGAAGTGTTCCATGCCCATATTCCTCTGTACACAGACCCATCTTGGCAGACGATTTGTAGATGTGCCCAGATTCTAATGCAACAAGATTTTAACACACTCAAAACCCATTCGCACACACTGAGTTAAAGGTGAGACCTGAGTCTTCAGATATTCTTGTGAAAATAGCCACAAGAGTACGCAGAAGCTTCAAAGACTTGACTCTGGAATATCCGGCCAATTACTTAAGAATATCTCAACCGTACAAAGTAATGCTTCACATTGCATTGAATATAAAAAGGACATACCCAGGGTGATTAACTGCATCTACTCAGATGTCACCAATTGTCATCAGGGCGGCACTGTGGAACAGTGGTTAACACTGTTGCTTGACAGCGCCAGGGACCCGGATTCGATTCTTGCCAAGGTCACTGTGTGGAATCTGCACGTTCTCTTTTTAAAATTTTTTTTTCTTTTATTTCATTTATTTATTTAAATTTAGAGTACCCCTGGGCGAAATTCTCCAGTATCGGCGCGATGACCGCCGACCGGCGCCAAAAACGGCGCAAATCAGTCGGGCATCGCGCCGCATCAAAGGTGCGGAATTTCCGCACCTTGGGGGGCCGAGCCCTAACCTTGAGGGGCTAGGCCCGCACCGGACTGATTTCCGCCCCGCCAGCTGGCAGAAAAGGCCTTTGGTGCCCCGCCAGCTGGCGCGGAAATTACGTTGCCGGGCGGCGCATGCGTGGGAGCGTTTGCGGCCGCTCACGGCATCCCCGCGCATGCGCTGTGGAGGGAGTCTCTTCCGCCTCCGCCATGGTGGAGACCGTGGCGAAGGCGGAAGGAAAAGAGTGCCCCCACGGCACAGGCCCGCCCGCGGATCGGTGGGCCCCGATCGTGGGCCAGGCCACTGTGGGGGCACCCCCCCCCGGGGCCAGATCGCCCCGCGCCCCCCCCCCCCCCAGGACCCCGGAGCCCGCCCGCGCCGCCTTGTCCCGCCGGTAAGGGAGGTGGTTTAATCCACGCCGGCGGGACAGGCATTCTAGCCACCGGACTTCAGCCCATCCGGGCCGGAGAATCGCGGGAGCGGGGGGCCCGCCAACCGGCGTGGCGCGATTCCCGCCCCCGCCGAGTCTCCGGTGCCAGAGAATTAGGCAACCGGCGGGGGCGGGATTCACGCCAGCCCCCGGCAATTCTCCGACCCGGTGGGGTGTCGGAGAATCTCGCCCCTGGTTCTGGACACCCCCACCATCGGGAAAGCAAGAGCGTTGGCCCCCTTCCCCATGTGTAGCTCTGGCTGCTCCGATACCCCAAAGATTGCCACTATTGGGCATGGCTTCACCCTCACCCCCACAACCTTGGACATTGCCTCGGAGAAGGCTGTCCGGAACCCAGCAAGCCTGGGGCAAGCCCAAAACATGTGGGTGTGGTTGGCCGGGCCCCGCTGGCACCGCTCACATTTGTCCTCCACCTCCGGGAAGAACCTGCTCATTCGGGTTCTGGTCAGGTGCGCTCTGTGCACCACTTTGAGCTGCATTAGGCTGAACCTTGCGCAGGAGGAGGTGGAGTTCACCCTGCTCAGTGCTTCGCTCCAGAGTCCCCATCCTACCTCTGTTCCCAGTTCGTCCTCCCATTTTTGTCTGGTCCCATCCAGTGGTGTTCGGGCTCTGTCCAGTAGCTGTCTGTATATTTTCCCACATAGCCCCCCCTTCTCGCTGCTTGTGCCTATCAGGTCCTCTCGTAGTGTGCTTTCTGGGGCCCCGGGGTACCCTACTTTTTGCGAAGGAAGTGCTTTATTTGGAGGTGTCTCAGTTCTTGTCCTTTTGCTAGTTTCCACTTCCTCGTCAGTTCGTCCAGTGTCGCACGTCTGCGCCCTACGTAAAAGTCCCCGATCGTCAGTGTGCCCCGTCCCGCCTCCACCTTTTGAAGGTGGTATCTAGCATGGCTGGGGGGAGAATCTGTGATTGCCGCAGATGGGGGCCATGGGGGACATTTTGGTTATCCCGAAGTGTTGCCTGAGCTGGGTCCACGTTCTCAGCGTGGCCGCTACCACTGGGCTTGTTGAGTATCTTGTTGAGGAGGATGGGAGTGCTGCTGTGGCCAGGGCCCGGAGGTTCGTTCCTTTACAGGAGGCCTCCTCCATTTGTACCCAATCTGTAACGGATTCTTGCACAAATCCCCTCACTTTTTCTGCCGTTGCTGCCCAGTGGTAATATTCAGCGAATGCAAACGTAACCGACTCGATCTTCCCAGTTTTGGACTCTTCCTATCAAACATCTCCCTACCTCTCTTTCCTTTCATGATATTGGACCATCCTATTAATGGCCACATTTTCAAAAGGTAACAATATTTAGAGTCTTAACAAATTATTTTACACGAGGGAGATGATGGTGTGGCGGTAATGTCACTGGATGACTAATCCAGAGGCCCAGGCTAATGCTGTGGGGACAAGGGGTTTGAATCCCACCACGGCAGATATTCTTGTGAAAATAGCCACAAGAGTACGCATAAGCTTCAAAGACTTGACTCTGGAATATCCGGCCAATTACTTAAGAATATCTCAACCGTACAAAGTAATGCTTCACATTGCATTGAATATAAAAAGGACATACCCAGGGTGATTAACTGCATCTACTCAGATGTCACCAATTGTCATCAGGGCGGCACTGTGGAACAGTGGTTAACACTGTTGCTTGACAATAATTGAAATAAATTCGATTATTACAGCTGGAACATCCCATATATTTTCTGAAAACTGGGATCATTCATTTTGAAGACCTGTCCTAAGGATTTCCTTTTTTGGTGGAAAACATTTGTTCATTTCGTATTTTTGCCCCCCCCCCACCCACCCCCCACCACCACCCAGCAGCTTGTGAGGCAGGCGGCGGGGGAGGGGGGATGGTTTTGGGGGAGGGGAGCAGCATGAAATGACGTGGAGGGTATTCCCTTCTACCCCGACATGACAGCTCCAGGCAGTCTCTCTTTCTGTCAATGCGGAACTGAGGGCCTGAGGTCCAGTCTTATGCCAATCAGAGCTTATTAGAGTGTAATATGGCACCGGGGTTGCTGGATTCGGCGGCAATGTGTAATAATAATCGCTCATTGTCACAAGTAGGCTTCGAGTGAAGTTACTGTGAAAAGCCCCTAGTCGCCACATTCCGGCGCCTGTTCGGGGAGGCCAGTACCGGAATTGAACCCGTGCTGCTGCCTTGGTCTGCATTCCAAGCCAGCTATTTAGTCCAGTGTGCTAAACCAGCCTCGTGGAGGAGACCGAGCCCCTGCTACCCTGAAAACTCAGGCCATAGTTGATCTTCATTAGAGCGTCTCACAAGCTTTAAATAAACTCTGTCTATTTCTCTTGTTTTCTTTGAAGTATTGCATTTATTTGTGACTATTTTCAATTGAAGGCCCTGTGGTGATACACCACTGTACCTCCCTACCATTGTACATAGTATATAATAGTTGTGCGTAACGTGGCCCTGTAATACTGTGTATTGTACTGTAACTCTGCAGAGGTTCGGTCACTGGTAGGTAACCCGACCTGGCCACGGAAAGCTCCGCCTTAGCCACTCCCCCGGGAGTCAGTATAAGAACCTCTTCTGGGACAGGCCCCATTCTGTCTGGGGTCGTATGTGTCGGGTAAGCCTCCCATGTACTATATTAAAGCCTGAGTTAAAGTCTCACATGTCTTTGTGGTTCTTGACGCTTAGCGCATCAGGCCCCCAGTTTTGGGCTCCACTTGAGGTGAGAGCACCCTCTGCATGTCTACCCCATCAAAACCCCTTTTATGTTCTTCAGAATGTGTTTTACTGCTCTCTCAGTCCCTTTACAAACACACAAGGCTGTTCAATATTCGGAAAGTGTATCAGGTGGACAATAATGTGGGTCTGCCCAGCCGATAATGGCCCTAATCTCTGATTCCATCGCACTTTCAGGCCATTGTCTGTTTCCCTGTGACTGATTTTTGAGCATTGAGGCAAATGGGCAAAGCGACAAGAAGTAACCAAGGAAACGCAAAGGCTTGTGGCTGGGCGATGGGCTCAGATGAGGTTATGCTGCAATCATATGAATTCCAGTAAATGCAAGAGGTTGGAATGAAACCGAGAGGAGTGAAGTGCAAACGCAGATTGATCAAGGGACAAATGCAAGAGTGCGTCGCCATGGCGAGCGAAGCGAAGTGTCAAGATTGGGTTAGAATGAACGGCTGGGCAATTGGCAGGGGGGAGGGGGGGCATCCCAATATTCCTAACGGGCAGTCGATTCGACAGACAGGGAGTACAATGTTGGGGCTTGAAGGGTGCGTAGGAAATGAAAGAGTGAATCCTGCAAATTCGTGCAGGTTGAGCCTGGTGGACATTTATTATATGCGGGGTCACTGTGGTGGGAGGGGTCATGGTGTGGTGAGAGGTCACTGTGGGAGAGGAAATGCTGCGTATGGGATGGGGACATAGCTTATGGGGTTGGAGAAGGGGGTCACTGTGTAGGGAAAGGCTCACTGTATACAGGAGGGGACACTCTGTGGGGGTGGGGGTGCATTGTGTGGGGTGGGTCACCGTATAGGAGTTTTCCCACTGTGCGGGTGAGGGGCATATTTTACAGTGGTGGTGGTGGTGGGAGGGAGGGCGGGCAGGGGGGGGGGCACCGTGAGGAGAAGGCTCACTTTGTGAGGTAGGTGACGCGATATTGGGGAGCGGACACTGTGGAGGGAGAACCGCTCTGTGGGGGAGCGGACACTTTGTGGGGAGGGAGGGGCTGCCGTGCAGCAGAGGGGGCCACAGTTTGTGGGAAGAGGGTCACTGTGTGGGGGAGAGGTCACTGATTGGTGAGGGGACACTAAGGGGTGGGGTCCCAAAGTGCGAGTGATTTAAATCGCACACGATCACTTTCGGGTGTGAAAGGAAAAAGTATCCTCTGCTTATCCACCCCCTCCTCGTATTCCCCTCCCCCACTCTCTTCGAAGCCCCACCCTGGGTAGTTGCTTTGAGTGATTAGCATCTTCTACGTAGTCTGTGATCTCTTTATATCTTCTGAAAGAACGTTCCACCTCACACTTAATTATACTGAAATTCATTTGCCAATTTCGTGGGCAGCACCGTAGCACAGTGGTTAGCACAGTTGCTTCACAGCTCTAGGGTCTCAGATTCGATTCCCGGCTTGGGTCACTGTCTGTGCGGAGTCTGGACGTTCTCCCCGTGTCTGCGTGGGTTTCCTCCGGGTGCTCCGGTTTCCTCCCACAGTCCAAAGATGTGCAGGTTAGGTGGATTGGCCCTTAGTGTCCAAAAGGTTTAGGTGGGGTTATGGGGATAAAGGGGATAGGGTGGAGGCGTGGGGCTTAAGCAGGGTGCTCTTTCCAAGGGCAGGTGCAGCCAAAATGGGCCGAATGGCCTCCTTCTGCACTGTAAATTCTATATCCATTCTGCAAGTTCATTTCTGTCTCCTGATGGCTTTGCTCTAGGTAACGCAGTTCCGCTCAGTTCTGCCATCAGACAAGACGGTGATGGTCGATGAATCAATGACTTAATAATTACTGTTGTATATCTGAAAGAAGTTCACATAATGTTCCTGAGGGCCTAAAGATTTTGAAAGGGTTGTCTCTTTGGCAGGTAATTTTAAAACAACACCATGTTCTGATCATATCTGCAACTCGAGGGATGTATATATAAAGTGACGGAAGTATGGATTGAAACATAATTTTGTGGTAATCCGTGAAGTTATAATGGTTGACTTCTCCTGGATCAAGTACAGTTTGGCAGAGGCCAGCTAAAGCACAGAATGTTTTTATGAGAAAGATCTCTGAATTTGGGAGCCTTGTCCAATGACTGCTCTCACCTGGTTCAATTCTAATGTAGCAACACCGTGGTAACGGGCTGGTTTAGCACAGTGGGCTTAGGCAGCTGGTTTGTGATGCAGAACAAGGCCAGCAGCGCGGGTTCAATTCCCTTACCAGCATCCCCGAACAGGCGCCGGAATGTGGCGACTAGGGGCTTTTCACAGTAACTTCATACTTGTGACAATAAAAGATTATTATTATTATTACACTTTCAGATTCCATTTCTGTATATGCTTTCTGATAAAACTGCTTTATCTTTGACTCCATTTTAACAAAAGACCCTGCAGTGAAGCTTAACGTAAACTGGAGGAACAACATCCCATCTTTCGGTTAGGCACGCTACAGCCTTCTGGTCTCAACATCGAATTCAACAACTTCAGATGATTAGCTCTACCCCACCTCGACCCATTTATTTTCATCCCATTTCATTTTAACTGTCTTTTATCATTTCTCGCTTTCTTGTCTTTCTTAATATATTAACCCCCCCCTCCCATCTTATCAACCTTTCCTTCCCTTTCTCCTCTTTGCTTCCCCCTCCCCCCCCACATATACATCTGTCAGAGTTTATCCTCTGATGTTAGTTTCTCTGCTGTTGGCCTTTCACATCTTTTGTTCTCTCTGGGGACTGCCATTAACAATCTTTCCCATTGGTTTCTCTGGCCATTAGCACCCGGTTTCCTGGGTTACTGTGGCTATGACTCATCTTTCATTCTCACTCCACGGTATAAATATTTCCCACTTTCTCTGTCTGTTGACTTTGACAAAGGGTCAGCGGACCCGAAACGTTAGCTCCTTTCTCTCCCTACAGATGCTGCCAGCATTTTCTCTTTCGTTTCAGATTCCAGCATCCGCAATAACTTGTTTTTATCTTTGAATCCTTCTGTTGTAATTTAACCAACTTTCCTGAACTAAATGGGCGGGATTCTCCGCAATCGGCGCGGTGTCCGACTACCGGCGCCAAAAACGGCGCGAATCAGTCCGGCATCGCGCCGCCCCGAAGGTGCGGAATTCTCCGCATCTTGAGGGGCCGAGCCCTCACCTTGAGGGGCTAGGCCCGCGCCGGACTGATTTCCGCCCCAGCAGCTGGCGGGAAAGGCCTTTGGTGCCCCGCCAGCTGGCGCGGAAATGACCTTGCCGTGCGGCGCATGCGCGGGAGCGTCAGCGGGCGCTCACGGCATCCCGGCGCAGGCGCAGTGGAGGGTGTCTCTTCCGCCTCCGCCATGGTGGAGACCGTGGCGAAGGCGGAAGAAAAAGAATGCCTCCACGGCACAGGCCCGCCCGCGGATCGGTGGGCCCCGATCGCGGGCCAGGCCACCGTGGGGGCACCCCCGGGGCCAGATCGTCCCGCGCCCCCCCCAGGACCCCGGAGCCCGCCCGCGCTGCCTTGTCCCGCCGGGAAGAGAGGTGATTTGATTCTCGCTGGCGGGGCAGGCATTCCAACAGCGGGACTTCGCCCATCGCGGGCCAGAGAATCGCCGGGGTGGGGGGGGGCCGCCAACCGGCGCGGCGTGATTCCCACCCCCGCCGAATATTCGGTGCCGGAGAATTCGGCAACCGGCGGGGGGCGGGATTCACGCCAGCCACGGTGATTCTTTGACCCCCCGCCCAATATGTTCATTTCACCTCCGCCTGCTCTTGTTCTTTATCAGCAATCTGGTCAAAGATTGTTTAAGATAACAGAATCTCAGCCTCCCTATCTTTACTCCTTGATTTCTCCGCCTCCCTTCTCAACCTGTGACTTGGTGATCTTGTTACCACACAATCTGGAAATACCCCAGGATATGCTGCTTGTAACACATCACATGTTTGGCTTTCCACTGGTTTTCTAACCACTGTAGGCATCTCTCCCACTTGTGGTCCAGCTATATAAATACCCAGGATAAACTGTACCACTGAAAAAGGTAATTTCTCGATTACTCCTACCACCATTTCACCAATTTTTACTGGACTCTCTAATCTTACTTTACATAATGGCACACTACTCTTTTCACCACTAATTCCCCATATTTCCACCTTTTCTGGCAACACTCCTTCCAAACTACATATCGCCTTATCTCTCACTATTTAAGGTGGACTTTCTTCTGTATTCCTTAAGATTTTAACCTCCTCATCTACTTCGGCTTCTACACATGAGTAAACCTTACCCTCAAAACAATATTCTTAAAAATACCTGGCACCTGCTTATTAAGCAACCTCTGAACAGGCTGTACAAACCTTCCTATCTCTTCAGCCAAAACCACTTTAATAAACCCCACTAGCTTATCCTGCTTAACCAGCCTGTCTTCCCAGTCCTTTTCTTCAGCTAACAGCAATTTGACTTTGCATGTTTCCAAATTTATTGCCATGAAAATATATAGCGGCCGCTCACGGCATCCCCGCACATGCGCAGTGGAGGGGGTCTCTTCCGCCTCCACCATAGTGAAGACCATGGTGAAGGCGGAAGGAAAAGAGTGCCCCCACGGCACAGGCCCGCCCGCGGATCGGTGGGCCCCGATCGCGGGCCAGGACCCCGGAGCCCGCCCGCGCCACCGTGCCCCGCCATACCAAAGGTGGTTCAATCCACGCCGGCTGGCGTGGGTTGACAGCGGAGGGACTTCGGCCCATCGCGGACCGGAGAATCGCCGGGGGATTCCCGCTGACCGGCATGGCGCGATTCCCGCCCCCGCCGAATCTCCGGTGGCGGAGAATTCGCGACACGGCGGGTGCGGGATTCACGCCGCCCACCCCCGGCGATTCTCCGACCCGGTGGGGGGTCGGAGAATCGCGTCCCTTGTCTCTAAGCTGCTAGGAGTCAAACTCAAACATTTTGGGGCTCTAAAAGGCATTCCACTGGGATAGGATCCAATCATCACTAGGCAGAGTACAATCTTTTGGGCCAATTCATTGGTCCCCAGCCAATCAATCGAACCGAGTCCCACCCAATCTCATTTCCTTTGGTGCCAACCATTCTGAAGCCCCTTGCCCAAACCAGGAGGAACCCTGGTATCCTCGACGGTAACTTCTGAATTCTGCCACTTGCCTTAAAGACACATGTCCATTAATTATCCATGGTCAAAAATGATAACGTCAAAATGAAAGAAAGGGGAAATAAAGGAATAAACAGCAAAGACTCATACAAAGTTCAAATTCTCTCTCTTTAGTCTTCGCTTGCCATTTCCTCTCTCTCTCTTTCTTTTGCTACTGCCATTGCCACTCTCTTTTTTCCTTTCGTGCCCTCTCTCTTTCCTTTCCTTTTAACTCCAATTCAAGCAGTCTCATTTTGTTACCATCTTGCACCTGTTTTACTTGTACCTGGATTCTAGCCAATTCTAATGATTCAGACTGTGTCTCTGGCAAATGTAAATGCTGAGCAGTCACTTTGTATTATCTCTGCACTCCTCTCCTCTCTAGGTGAAGTCGAACGCAGCTTGTCCGCCAAATCCCAAAAGCTTTGTTTAAACCACACTTTTTGAAACCAACCACAGCGACCCCTTCCACACTCTTAGCCACTGAAAGAGCCATTTCACAAGTCCCACGCTACTTAAACTGCCCGCATGCAATGCTTGAAAAAAGCACCAGTTCCACACACTCACTGTCTTTAATCTCAATAATCCCCAACCAAACTCGGGATTATACTTTTCAATCCCAGCAAGAAACCTCCCAATTTTGTTATGGTCCCGGGAAAGACCCCCAATTTATACTGGGAAAGGGGCGGGATTCTCCCCTACCCGGCGGGGCGGGGGGGTCCCGGCGTGATGGAGCGGCGGGAACCACTCAGGCATCGGGCCGCCCCAAAGGTGCGGAAGTCCCCGCACCTTTAGGGGCCAAGCCCTCACCTGGAGGGGCTAGGCCCGCGCCGGAGTGGTTTCCGCTCCGCCGGCTGGCGTGGAAGGCCTTTGGCGCCACGCCAGACTGAGCTGAACGGACTTCGCCGGCCTGCGTAAGTCCGCGCATGCGCGGGAGCGTCAGCGGCTGGGTGGGGGGGGGGGGGGGTGGGGGGGGGGGCAAGACCATGGAGGGATTTGAAAAGAAGGATGAGAATTTTGAAATCAGTGCCATTTAAAATAAAAAAATCAATTGACTTCAACCCTAGCTCTTGCAGGTGTCATTGACCAGACTTGATGAGGATAGCCCATATTCCCCAGGAGACTAATCTTCCAACCTTCCGCCTCACAGTGCTTACACAGATGGTTGGCAGTAAATGTGAGAAGGAGCCGTTTGCTGCATGGTTTGGTGGTGTGCAATAATGGAATGGAGTAGACTTCTGTTTCTGTCGTGCCGTCACCTTCTGATCAGCCGCCCGAATGGATAGTCATGTACCTGCCATCAATCACGTCTGTACTTGAGGCTAGTCAGCAATGGTTGGATTGTGCAACCCTGCCATGTTGCTATTGTGCTTGAGTGAGAAAAGAAATGTTTCCCAGATAACGCATCAAGTAACTCTTTGAGAAATCAAATTGATTGATAGTGCTGATATTATCCGTGTTTTTTCTTCTTCTGGAATGCGCCATCAGTTACGCTGCTGGATACAGATTCAATCGTAAGCTTTCAAACAGAACTCAGAGAGAGGATGCGGATTGCTCTTCAAAGGGGGAGCTGGATGGGCCAAATGGCCTCCGTCCCCTGTGTGAAGCACTCCTGTAAACAACGATGGTCACAGTCATATAGCACACACTGGCAATGCCACCCGTCTGTTCAGGGTGGGCAGGACGTCTCCCCGAATCCCGAATCAGCCACTTCAATCTGGCACTTCAATCTTTGGGCCCCACACCTCAGGAAGGACATACTGGCACTGGAGCAGGTCCAGCGGAGATTCACACGGATGATCCCAGGAATGGTAGGCCTAACATACGATGAACGTCTGAGGATCCTGGGATTATATGCATTGGAGTTTAGGAGGTTGAGGGGAGATCTAATAGAAACTTACAAGATAATGAATGGCTTAGATAGGGTGGACGTAGGGAAGTTGTTTCCATTAGCAGGGGAGACTAGGACCCGGGGGCACAGCCTTAGAATAAAAGGGAGTCACTTTAGAACAGAGATGAGGAGAAATTTCTTCAGCCAGAGAGTGGTGGGTCTGTGGAATTCATTGCCACAGAGGGCGGTGGAGGCCGGGACGTTGAGTGTCTTTAAGACAGAAGTTGATAAATTCTTGATTTCTTGAGGAATTAAGGGCTATGGAGAGAGAACGGGTAAATGGAGTTGAAATCAGCCATGATTGAATGGTGGAGTGGACTCGATGGGCCAAATGACCTTACTTCCGCTCCTATGTCTTATGGTCTTATGCCTTCCTGTCATACTGCCACCTTGGCAGGAAGCGCTCTCCGATATCCACGGGTGGTTGGCATCAAAGGTTGGCACAGGAGTGGATCGAGACCAAGCTTGTCCAACTTTATTGGATGGGAGCAAGGGCACATTTCAATTTCTTTCCCATTCAAGGGGCCAATGATGGAGTTTTGGTCAGATAAGTTTTCATACAACGTTAAACATGAATTTCAAAAATATCAAAGTCAAAGCAATTAATTTCAAACAAGAGTAATTGATAAAAATGCTCATTAAAATGAGCCAAGCAGCAGAGTTCATGATAAAACAATGCCTTTTTGCTTAAGAAGCAGATTTATAGCGGGACAGGAGAGGTGGGGAACAGGCCTTAGCTAAGGAGCTGGGTTTAACAAACATTCACCTTGCATTCAGCTCGGGGTGCACACATTCCATGCTGGCTCTTGGTGGAATTCATACGAAAGTGGGGGTCAGAAACAGGTTGACTTTCACCTTCCTCCTCTCCCGACTTGCTTTGTGGGTAAAGCACACACACTCATTCCAGACAAACCTTGGACACAACTTCAGCAGGAGTGGATCAGGAGGTGGCAGCCAGGCCCTCTTCGGATTTGACAGACCTACCCAACCCCCAGCCATTCCCTGGCCTACCCGACCTCCAGCCACTCCAAGGCCTACCTGACATCCAGCCGTTCCCAGGCCTACCTGACCTCCAGCCACTCCAAGGCCTACCTGACATCCAGCCGTTCCCAGGCCTATCTGACCTCCAGCCACTCCAAGGTCTACCTGACATCCAGCCGTTCCCAGGCCTACCTGACCTCCAGTCACTCCAAGGCCTACCTGACATCCAGCCGTTCCCAGGCCTACCTGACCTCCAGTCACTCCAAGGCCTACCTGACATCCAGCCGTTCCCAGGCATACCTGACCTCCAGTCACTCCAAGGCCTACCTGACATCCAGCCGTTCCCAGGCCTACCCAACCTCCAGCCACTCCAAGGCCTACCCAACCTCCAGCCGTTCCCAGGCCTACCCAACCTCCAGCCACTCCAAGGCCTACCTGACACCCAGCCGTTCCCAGGCCTACCCGACCTCCAGCCACTCCAAGGCCTACCTGACATCCAGCCGTTCCCAGGTCTACCTGACCTCCAGCCGCTCCAAGGCCTACCCAACCTCCAGCCGTTCCCGGATCTACCCAACCTCCAGCCATTCCCAGCCTACCTGAATTCCACTCACCTTGTGGACAATTGAAGCATCCTGCTTTCCACCCCTGCTTGCTGCTTCTCTCCCGAGCCTTTCCTTGCTTTCCTTCCCCCCGGCTTTTCATTGTGGCCCCTCCCACTAGCCCTGGCACCTTGCTGCTGTGCTCTTTCATTGGAACATAGGAACAGGAGTAGGCCATGTCATAATATACACATCAGTATATGATGGTGCAGAGACACACACTGACTGACACACCGCAAGACCAATCAACACACACAACACAGCAGCCAATCACCAGTTAGGGCACGGTCACTATAAAGACAGAGGGCACTAGTTTTCCCGCTCGTTCGGGATGCAGCCTCTGAGACAGACAGAGCCCGCAGTCAGTAGCACAAATATCCACCATGTGCGAGCAGCATAGGCTGGTCAGGTTAGGCATAGGTCTTCAGTCAATCTAACATTGTGTCGACCCACAGCGCAAGTATGTTTAACAGCTCTAAGTTAAATAAAATAGAGTTGTACTATTACAAGTGCTGGGAGCCTGTCGATGTTACTGCTAAGGTAAACGCAGTCTCTACAGATCCAGAGTACCCAACACATCAGGCCATTCAGCCTGTCGAGCCTGATCCACCATTCAATGGGATCATGGCTGGACCCTGTGCAGGAGGGTGAGAGAGTGCACGCTCTAAAAGCGAAGGAGCAGCCAGCACCTTCAAAAGACTCACTGTTTGTCCAATCACACGCTCAGATGCTGGAAGATCTTTCATTCGACTGTCCAGTCCGTGGGCCGCATACTTCGGGGGACGGGTTATGGCCCGCCAGCCATGGACTGGACAAGCCTGGTCCAGGCAATGCAGCATTGGTGTCACCTACCATCGCACACGGCTGTTCTCAGGCAATGTTCACCCTCTGGGGGCTGAGGCAGGTTCCAGGTGAGCTTGGAAAACAACCTGCACTATTTGCCTCTATTTATCTTGTAATCACAGGGGAGTCCTGGGGCGACAGGGTTCCAGCGCATTGCTTGAATTAAATCTCCCCACTTTTGTTTGTGCCTCTTTGGTTCCATGACCCTTTGGCACATAGCCGGGGGTCTGGTCCACAAGATTGTTCTGAAGGAGTATTTTAAAAGGAGGGGAGGGTGTAGAGCGAGACGGAGAGGGAGAGGGAGGGAATTCCAGAGCTTAGAGCCCAGGCAGCTGAAGGCACAGGGCGAATGATTTAAAAAAATAAATAAAATTTAGAGTACCCAATTTTTTTTTTTCCAATTAGGGGGCAATTTAGCGTGGCCAACCCACCTAGCCTGCACATCTTTGGGTTGTGGGGGCGTAACCCACGCAAACACGGGGAGAATGTGCAAACTCCACACGGACAGTGACCCAGAGCCGGGATCGAAGCTGGGACCTCAGCGCTGTGAGGCAGCAGTGCTAACCACTGCGCTACCGTGCTGCCACAGGGGCCAATGATAGCGCGATTCAAATCGCTGTGTAAATATTCAACGGCTTGGCTATCTTAGGGGTCTTGGGGACCAGAACTGGGCGGCAATATTCAAGACTTGGCCTGAACAGAGCATTTCATTCGACTCCTGGTTAGACAGATCAAAAAACCTTTGTGTTGAGTGCTGCCCTTGCATTGGTTGGAGTTTTGTTTTCTAAACAAGGCACGAAAGCAGGAAATTGCAGCTTCAATGACCGATAGATATGGGCAGTGGGAGCAGATTACAGATATGATGATGTGTGTAGCCTTTAATGTGGTTCACATTTCCTTCCTTAATGACCAATTATGCCGGCAACAGCCAGCGCAACTAGGCTAATGCATGCATTAAGCACATTAGTACATGACAGCCTCAATGGTGCTGCTGTAACCCTACAACAGATGGTGGGAGACTCAAGAAATGTGTACAATCTGTACTCCTGACGTTACACATTTACCACCAGTGTAACTACCATCCTCAAAGCAGTGAACCACTGACACTAATTCACACAATGGCATTACTTCTTTTTCACTTCTTGTTTCACGGAGTGGGGGGTGTCGCTGGCAAGGCCAGCATTTGTAGTCCATCCCTAATTGCCCTTCAACCGAATGAGCCACTTCAGAGTCAACCACAGGGCGACAGATACCCTCCCCTAAAGGGACTTTAGGGAACCATTTGGGTTTTTTAAAAAATGCAACCGATGATGATTTCATGGTCACCATTCCTGAGACTGGGGGTTTCTCATTCCAGAATTATTAAGTAATTGAGTTTAATTTCTACCAGCTGCCATGTTGGGGGTTGAGATATCCTCAGAGCATGGTGGCACAGTGAGGGCGGCACGGTAGTGTCGTGTTCGGCACACTGGTCTAACACTGGCTGCAACTGGATGCAGCTTCGATCAGAAAGATACTCCAGACCTCGAAGTTAGTTCAATCAGGTTTATTGAACTAATAGCACAGTTAGCACAGGTCTCTGTGAGTTCGACTCTCTGCTAACGTAAGTGTGGTTACTCTGTCTGACTGAACCACACTCGCTCTTAGCCACGGGGTGGAGGTGTGAGATTGTAACAACACCCTTGACTGACTCTCTAGATGTTCATCAGTGGAAAGAGGCGGAGTGCGAGTGCCTCGTGTCTTTTATAGTCAGATCCCACCCCGGAGTGTCCTGCCTGCTTATTGGTCATGTCCTGTTCTCTGTGTCCATTAGCTGCTTGTCTGTATATCATTATGTGTGTATGTGTGTGTGCCTGCATATCATGACAGGTAGCACAGTGAGGGCAGCACGGTAGCACAGTGGTTAGCACTGTTGCGTCACAGCTCCAGGCAAGTTTTTTACGCAGAGTGTAGTGGGTACCTGGAACTCGCTACCGGAGGAGGTAGTGGAAGCAGGGACGATAGGGACATTTAAGGGGCATCTTGACAAATATATGAATAGGATGGGAATAGAAGGATACGGACCCAGGAAGTGTAGAAGATTGTAGTTTAGTCGGGCAGTATGGTCGGCACGGGCTTGGAGGGCCGAAGGGCCTGTTCCTGTGCTGTACATTTCTTTGTTCTTTGTTCTTTGTTCCAGGGTCACAGGTTCGATTCCCGGCTTGGATCACTGTGCGGAATCTGCACGTTCTCCCCGTGTCTGCGTGGGTTTCCTCCGGATGCTCCGGTTCCCTCCCACAGTCCAAAGATGTGCAGGTTAGGTGGATTGGCAACGCTAAATTGCCCTTAGAGTCCAAAAAGGTTAGGTTGGGTTTATGGGTTACGGGGATAGGGTGGCAGTGAGGGCTTAAGTGGGTCGGTGCAGACTCGATGGGCCGAACGACCTCCTTCTGCACTGTATGTTCTATGATTATCCCATCTGGATGACTAGCTCAGAGACAACACCAGCATCTCCCCATCATGCAACACACATGATTGCATCTGATTTTACAGCACATTATCCATCAGGTTCACATCACACATGAGTCTGCTCCTACTCTACTTCACCTCACCCTATGGGTCTTGTACGGCCCATCGGGTCTGCACCGGCCCTCGGAAAGAGCACCCCACTTAAGCCCAAACCTCCACCCTATCCCCGTAACCCAGTAACCCCTCCCAACCTTTTCTTGGACACTAAGGGCAATTTAGCGTTGCCAATCCACCTAACCGGCACATCTTTGGACTCTGGGAGGAAACCGGAGCACCCGGAGGAAACCCACGCAGACACGGGGAGAACGTACAGATTCAACACAAACAGTGACCCAAGCTCTGCACCGTAAGTTCTATGATTGTAGGATTCTATGAAACCATCACCGATGAGTTAAAAAGATCCTTTAACCAATGCTGCGCTGCATTGTTAATGAGAGGTGAATGCTAATTGAGTTGGCAGCCTATATTAAAGAAGAGGTTAAATCATAAATCCCGATTCATAACTCTTGGCTTCACTGTATCACGCATATCGTTATAATAATTGTTTCCTAATGACCATATTAAGATGGAGGATGGTGTGTGAATTTAGGTAATAATAAGTAATAATAAGTCATTAAAGTCCATCATGCTTCTTGGTAAATTCCACTTATTGTGCAAAGGGATTCAGCCCTGATTGACAAATGCCAACAGAGTGTAGCAGCCACAGCTGATCCCTGCTTGTTCGAGTCTCCGCTGCCGAGCGATGTAATTGCTGAGGTCTGTTTGATAGACATTTGCTCAAAATATTAGATAACTTCTCTTAGATTCACCCCTACCAGCGGGGGCGGGGGCGGGGGGGGGGGGGGGGGGCCGTCCCCCTTGGGCGTCGGGCCGCCCCAAGGTGCGGAATCCTCCGCAACTTCACGGGCTAGGCCCCCACCGGAGGGGTTTGTGGCGAAGGGCCTCCGCCGCCCGGCGCGAGTTGGCGCATGCGCGGGAGCGCCAGCGTGTGCTGGCGTCATCCCCGCGCATGCGCAGAGGGCTTTGTTTCCGCACCGGCAATGGCGGACCGCTACATCCGCCGGTGCGGAAGAATAGAGTGCCCCCACGGCACAGGCCCGCCCGCGGATCGGTGGGCCCCGATCGCGGGCCAGGCCACCGTGGGGGCACCTCCCAGGGCCAGATCCCCCCGCCCGCCCCCCTGAGAACCCCGGAGGCCGCCCGCGCCACCAGGTCCCGTCGGTAAGGACCTACTCCAATTTACACCGGCGGGTCTGGCAAAAAACGGCCGGGACTTCGGCCCATCGCGGGCCGGAGAATTCGGGCGGCCCCGGGGCCCATTGAGTCGCGCCGGACCCCGCCATTCTCCGAGGCCGGCGGCGTGATTCACGCCGGGGCAATTTATGGGGGGGCTGGAGAATTCGGAGGATGGCGGGGGCGGTCTTCACGCCGACCCCCGGCGATTCTCCGACCCGGCGGGGGGTCGGAGAATCCCACCCATATTTCAGTGACTGCACTTTGAAACTACTTTGCTGAAGTGGTTCATGCAAAGTGCCACAAGTCTTTCTTTAACTTGGAAATCCATTTGTAATATACCATGCCAATGTACTATTTTCCTTCTTAATGTACAATCACTTTCTTACCATATAACTGTTTATTTATTTATTTTACGATCAATAATGTGGAAGGGTTGTGGTGCAACCTTATGTGTGAAGTCCCTCTCATGGTGGTAGCATGGAGCATGGAGTAACGCAAAGCATGATGGTTAATTTAGTCAAGTCAAAGCCTTGCCAGGATCGGCAAGATCCACAGAATTTCCTCGGCCGATAGGCTCTGGATCCAACCATATATCAGGCTATTTTGGATTCAGTAATGTTTATTAAATAGTTCAGAGTAAAAGATCCCCTCGAAAGCAGTGACCATCACATAGTTAAATTTAGCATTCAATTTGAGAGTGAGAAACTTGGGTCAGAAACAACTGTGGTACACTTAAATAAGGGTAGTTCTAAAAGAATCAGTAAGAAGTCTGACAACACCAGGTTAAAGTGCAACAGGTTTGTTTCGATGTCACTAGCTTTCGGAGCGCTGCTCCTTCCTCAGGTGAATGACGAGGTCTGTTCCAGAAACATATACATAGACAGATTCACCGATGCCAAACAATGCTTGGAATGCGAGCATTAGCAGGTGATTAAATCTTTACAGATCCAGAGATGGGGTAACCTCAGGTTAAAGAGGTGTGAATTGTATCAAGCCAGGACAGTTGGTAGGATTTCGCAGGCCAGATGGTGGGGGATGAATGTAATGCGACATGAATCCCAGGTCCCGGTTGAGGCCGCACTCATGTGTGTGGAACTTGGCTATAAGCTTCTGCTCGGCGATTCTGCGCTATCGCGCGTCCTGAAGGCTGCCTTGGAGATCGCTTACCCGGAGATCAGAGGCTGAATGCCCTTGACTGCTGAAGTGTTCCCCGAAAGTTCCGCACTACAGAGGTAGTGGATGGTAGTAATCTCACAAGCATCCTTAAATTCTGAAAAAGTGCCAGAGGATTGGAAAACTGCCAATGGAGCACCTTTATTCAAAAAGGAGGGAGACAAAAAACAAATAACTATTGGCCAGTTAGCTTAACTTTTGTCATTGGGGTCCATTATAAAGGATGTAATAGCAGACCATTTAGAAATACATAATATAATCAAGTCGAGTCAGCGTGGCTTCATAAAGGGGAAATCATACCTGACAAATTTATTAGAATTTTTTGATCAGGAGCAGGATAGATGAAGGGGAGCCAATAGATGTGGTATACTTGGATTTCTAAAAAGTGTTCGATAAGGTACGGCACAAAAAACTACTTAATAAGATAAGAGCCCATGGTGATGGGGATAGTATATTAGCATAGGTAGAGGATAGGCTAACTGATAGAAGACAGAGAGTTGGGATAAGAGGGACATTTTCAGGATGGTAACCTGCAACATAGTGGAGTGCCACAGGGGCCAGTGCGGGGACCACAATTATTTACCGTGTATTTCAATAACGTGGATGAGGAAACTGAATGTGCTTTTAACAAGTTCGCGGATGACACAAAAATAGGTGGGAAGGCAAGTTGCGAGGATGACTGAGTCTATAGAGGGATATGGATAGGCGCTAGTTAGACCATGCCTGGAATACTGTTAACAGTTTTGGTCCCCTTACCTCAGGAAAGATACACTGGAATTGGAGGCAGTCCAGTGAAGGTTCACGAGGTTGATCCGGGTATGGAGCAATTTTCTCACGAGGAGAGGAAACGTGAGAATCGCGCCCCGCACCAGCCTACAGATTCTCCCCCGCCGATTCCCGCCGTGCCGGTCGGGGGCCGATGAAAGCCCCCCCCCCACCCCCGGCGATTCTCCGGGCCCCGCCAGGCCGGGTGGCCGCCGAGTTCTGCCGCGTCCCGCCGGCGTGGGTTACTCAGGTCCCACACGGCGGGACCTGGAAGGTGTGCCTGCGGGGGCCGTCCTGGGAAGGTGGGGGGGGGGATCCGACCCAGGGGGGCCCCCACGGTGGCCTGGCCCGCGATCGGGGCCTACCGATCGGCAGGCGGGCTGGTTCCGTGGGGGCCTATGTTCCTCCACGCCGGGTCCCTGTCGGGCTCCGCCATATTGCCCGGCGGCCGGCGCGGAGAAAGGAACCCCTGCGCATGCGCGGAATCACGCCGGCCGTTCCGTGCCGGCTGGAGGGGACCACTTCGGCACCGACCTAGCCCCCGAGGAAGGGGGGCATTCCTCATTACCGGGGACCGTTGACGCCGGAGTAGTTTGCGCTCCTTTTTCGCGGGCGTGTGGACATAGCCCCATTATTGGAGAATCTCGCCCATGGAGTGTAATGCTACACAGTAGAGAAGATGCGGTGAGACATCAGTTCAGTTCATAAGAGGGTCATTCAGGTGTCTGGTAACAGCGGGGAAGAAGCTGCTTTTGAACCCGTTGGTGTCTATTCTCAGACCTTTGTATCTTCTGCCCGATGGAAAAGGTTGGAAGAGAGAATAGCCCAGGTGGAATGCCGTGGAAGGGAACAGTAGTCTGCGCTTGGATTTTGCGAATAAACCAGACTGGCTTCTTCCTTTGCCAGATGGAGTTGACACCTCCCCCTTCCATATATCCCATCTCTCCATTCCTGCCTTTGTTCATCTGCTGCTAAAATTCTTTGCGACGTCAAGACTCAACTATTCCAATGCTCTTCCACCCTTGGCAAACTTGAGCCAAAACACCCCCCCCCAAAAAGGTTCCACTGCCTGTACGCTAACTCATGCAATGTCCCGTTCTGTTGTATTTCTTTATTGCCGCAAAGAGAAATGATCTGGAGGTGCCCACACTCTGGATTCTTGTGAAACACGATGAGAGGTTTATTGAGGGTGTTGCTCATGCAATCAAGATGGTGATCTGCTCAAAGCCAGGGCAAAATGTCTGCTGAGGCCACCACACAACATCTGGTGATGCAGAATCACCCAGATACATAACATCCTCCCTCGTTACTTCATTAGTGCAATGGCAACAATTAACATTTGTACAACAGATACATCATGTATTATTTCTATATGTATATACAATTCAATAAGACAGTCTCTGTGGTGGACGCCCATTCCTTTTTGGTAGAACTCGGGCATTCTTGAACTTGGCTAGTTGCGACCTCGGAAGTGTCCTCATTCCTTTGTGCAGATGGTGCTTCTTGAGTAGCCACATTGGAATCAGTCACTTTAGGCATTGAAAGGGTCTCAGAATCTGAACTCGTCACCATCTCTGGTCTCTGTTCCAAAGTATCGTACTCCAGGTCTTCGAAAGGTAGAACTTCATGAGAAGTTTCTGCAAATTCAGCAAGTAATCGATCAGCATGATGTCACCAAACTCCTTCATCATTTGTCTGTACAGTGTATGATACTGAACTTGTCTTCACAAGGATCATTTCTCGCTGGTGGTGTAACTCCGAGCTAACACTCTCTATCCCTGGTTGAATTCTCGCTTTTGAGAGATTTTCTCCCTCCCAGCAATTTGTGCTTCTTGTTGTTGTTTGAGAATCTCTAAAGTATCAGGTGGAGTTCACAAATCAAACTATGTGCGCATTTTCCTGTTGAACAACACCATTGCCAGTGAACTTTGCGTGGTAGCATGTACAGTGTTCAGATAAGATATTAGGAACTTGTTTACTCTTCTTCATAATGTTCCCTGGTCCTTTGATGCTTTGATAGAATGCTTTAATGATTGCACAAAAAGGTTTGCCCAGTCGATTTGTTGCTCGATGACATGGAACTGATGCACGATCAATCACTACTGAAGCGAGATTGTAGTCCAATTGAAGGCTTTAATGAACAAGTAGTTACCCCAGCAGCTCCGGTACAGAATGACTGCTGTGGGTGAAACACAGACTCTTATACTCCGCCTGCTGGGCGGAACCAGCAGGTAGGTTCCACCACTCATACTACAGTTTAAGGTGCATCCCACCTAGGTACTGCGATACCCCTAATATAGCCTACCACAGGAACTGACTGGATGTGGTGTATACCATTCCTTTTCAAGTAGTCCTCAAGTTCCTTTGAAGTAAACTGCGTACCATTATCACTGACAATCTGCTGCGGTGTTTCAAATCATGCGAATACTTTGTCTGAATTCTCAATGGTCTGATCAGTTGACGTTGACTTCCCCCGAACAGGTGCCGGAATGTGGCGACTAGGGGCTTTTCACAGTAACTTCATTTGAAGCTTACTTGTCACAATAAGCGATTTTCATTATCGCGACTTTTGACCATTTCGAGTCCACAATTACTAAGAACATGTGACCCTCCAGTGGACGAGCATAATCAATGTCTATTCGTTGCCATGGTTGAGTCGGCCATTCCCACGGATGTAATGGTTGCAATGGTAGATTATTCCAGTTTTGCATAGGGATGATATTGCCCAACTCTCTCTTCAATTTGAGCATCTAATCCTGGCCACCAAATAACTGTGTGCCAATTTCTTTATCTTTACCTCACCAGGATGTATCTCAAGAAGTTGTGATGTGGAGATGCCGGCGTTGGACTGGGCTGAGCACAGTAAGAAGTCTTACAACACCAGGTTAAACAGGTTTATTTCAAATCACGGGTTTTCGGAGCACAGCCCCTTCCTCAGGTGGATGAAGAGGGGGGTTCCAGAAACACATGTATAGACAAAGTCAATGATGCAAGACGATACTTTGAATGCGAGACTTTGTAGGTAATTAAGTCTTTACAGGTCCAGATGGAGCGACTGGAAAGAGGGATACCCCCGGGTTAAAGAAGTGTGAATTGTCTCAAGCCAGGACAGTTGGTGGGATTTTGCAGGCCAGATGGTGGGGGGTGAATGTAATGCGACATGAATCCAAGGTCCCCGTTGAAGCCATACTCATGTGTGTGGAACTTGGCTATCAGTTTCTGCTCGGCGATTCTGCGTTGTTGCGCGACCTATAGGCCGCCTTGGAGAACGCTTACCCGAAGATCAGAGGCTGAATGCCCTTGACTGCTGAAGTGTTCCCCGACTGGAAGGGAACATTCCTGCCTGGCGATTGTCGCGCGATATCCGTTCATCCGTTGTCGCAACGTCTGCATGGTCTCGCCAATGTACCGCGCTTCGGGACATCCTTTCCTGCAGCGTATGAGGTGGACAACATTGGCCAAGTCGCACGAGTATGTACCACGTACCTGATGGGTGGTGTTCTCATGTGTAATGGTGGTACCCATGTCGATGATTTGGCATGTCTTGCAGAGGTTGCCATGCAGGGTCTGTGGTGTCGTGGTTGCTCAAGAAGTTGGTCAAGGACTCTACTACGCAAGCATGGAGGAATAATGACATGGATTCATTATTCTAATGACATGGATTCCCCAGATTAGAACTCTATTCTGTACTGTCAACCCAAGTCGTCGTCTAGTACAGGTCTTGAGGTTTGGATTCCTCCTCTGAATGTCTGACAACGCTCCTCTTGGGACCAAGTCCATCACCTTCCCCTGGATCAGCTTTGTTTATCTTTGAACTAGAGGTGAAGTCATAGGTACATTATTCACGAGTGAGAAATACAAAACATTGACAAAATGTTCTTCAGGGTTATTCCTGACTTATAGAATCCATACAGTGCTGAAGGAGGCCATTCGGCCCATCGAGTCTGCACTGACCCTTTGAACGAGCACCCTACTCATGTCCACTCCCACTACCACCCCATCCTATGCCCATAACCTAATCTGCGCAGCACTAAAGGGCAATTTATCATGGCCAATCCAACTACCCGCACAGGTTTGGACAGTGGGGGGAAACCGGAGCATCCAGAGGAAACCCACGCAGGCACAGGGAGAAGATACAGACTCCACACAGACAGTGACCCAAGGCTGGAATTGAACCCGGGTCCCTGGTGCTGTGAGGTAGCAGTGCTAACCACTGTGCCACCGTGCCGTCGACTTGTAACGGCAATTGTGGCAAGCATTAACGTTTGTGTGCTGCTCTGACTTGCAATACTGGATACCATAAGGGTGCAACAACAATATCAATCACCATCTTTGCAATCTACTAGCTGCCAAAGAAGGTATACCTTCAAATGGCCTGATGATTGTGGTCAAGGGTCTATGATTTGACAAAAAAGTGAAATGAGGCCCATAGAGTAATGGTGGAACATTCTTACACCGAGAATAATGTTCAAAGCCTCTTTTTGCAGCTGAGCGTAATTAATTTCTGCGCCAGTCAGAGTTTGTGAAGCGAATGTGTCGTTCCTGAAGGCATAATGTGTGAGATGACTGTACCAAGCAAGGCATCGCAATCAAGTTGCAAATTCATGTTTGGATTATAATGAACCAATAGCTCTGACTTCAGTAAACCTTTTTTCACTTTATTTTATTCATTTTTGCATTCTTCTGACAGTACCTTGCCTGTTTGACACATAGCAACATGTGTCAAGGCTTCAATCATGACGCTAAATGTGGCACAGAATTTCCAATATAATTGATCAATCCTAAAAACAACCTTAATTATGTCACATTTTGAGGGCATGGTGCTTCTAAGACTGCTGACATTTTCTTTGGTTCTTTGTAAATCATCTTCGGTGTGAATATGACCAAGGTTGTTTATGGATGACTTGAAAAAGTTGCATTATTCCTTCTTGGCTCTCAGGTTGTGACTCTGTAACCACTTCAAGGTAGCTTCCAAATTGGTCCTGTTTACTGGAACCTGTGATGAATATGTCATCTAAATAACATTACATTACATTCAATCCACTTAGAATTTGATCCTTGGATCTTTAAAAGAGAGAAGACACAGATGTTATTCCAAAGAAAATCCTCTGTAACAAAACAGACTTTTGTGCGTGACGATGGTGAATACCAGCTGTGATTTAGCAGCCACCTTCATCTGAAAATATGCCTGTGAAAAAGAAATTTTGCTGAATTTCTGTCCTCCAGAAACTTCAGCAAACAAATCTTCAATCAACAACAGTGACTAATGATCTGCACACAAAACTGGGTTGATAGTAGTTTTAAAATCTCCACTAACTCTCACTGAGCCATCCCGCTTTAATACAGCAACGATAGGTGTCGCCCAATCACTTGTAGTTGAGGCCAAAACATTGTGTAATTTCAAGGAGGAATTAGATGTAGCTCCAGGGGCTAAAGGATTCAAGGGATATTGGGGGACGGTGGGATTAGGTTATTGAACTCGATGATCAGCCGTGATCATAATGAATGGTGGAGCAGCCTCAAAGGGCCAAATGGCCTCCTCCTCCTGTTCTCTATGTATATTTCTGTGAATGTTGCTCACACGAACAAGGTGGTGGTCTGTTCAAAGATAGTGCAAACACTTTGCAGATGTCACTACACATCATGTGACACATAACCGGCAGGAATGTATTCCCAGAAACAAAACACATTCAACCAACATTCTGCGCTCACTGATCTGCTCCATCCACAATATCTTAATTTTAAAATTTTTGTGCTTGTTTCCAAATCTTTCCATGGCGTGGCTCTTCCTATTTCTGTGATCTCCTTCAGTCGTACAGTCATTTGAGATCTCTGCACTCCTCCAATGCTGGTCTCTTTGGCAGCTCCTATCTCAGTCACTCCAGCTTAGGTGGTCATGTCTTCAGCCGACACCCTAAGCTCTGGAACTCCCACCCCCCTGAGACCTCCCCACCTCTCTACCTCTGCTCTTTCTTTCAAACGCTCCTTAAAATCTACCTTGTTGGCCACCTCTTCCAGTGTGAGGCTTAGAACATAGAACATAGACATTAGAGCGCAGTACAGGCCCTTCAGCCCTCGATGTTGCGCCAACCTGTGAAACCACTCCAAAGCCCATCTACACTATTCCCTTATCGTCCATATGTCTATCCAATGACCATTTGAATACCCTTAGTGTTGGCGAGTCCACTACTGTTGCAGGCAGGGCATTCCACACCCTTACTACTCTCTGAGTAAAGAACCTACCTCTGACATCTGTCTTATATCTATCTCCCCTCAATTTAAAGCTATGTCCCCTCGTGCTAGACATCACCATCCGAGGAAAAAGGCTCTCACTGTCCACCCTATCCAATCCTCTGATCAGCTTGGTGTCAAATTGACTCTGATAACTCTCCTGAACAACCTTTGGATATTTTATCATATTGAAGGCACTATAGAAATGCAAGTTGTTGTTAAAATCACTGACTAACCATAGTTGTAACTATGGCAAAATGTTTTAGTCAAACTATAAAAGTTAATTTTTATCTAACTTTAGATAAAATGCCTTAAACTAATCGAGGTAAATGGATATATATTCTCATCTTAGATATTCTCTTGTGACCGAGAATGATGTGTTTGTACTCAAGTTCAATGGGTTCTGAGATGATTGTTAAAGCCAGTGAGACTCTGCCCCACAATGGGGCAACAGAAGGAGCTTGGAGGATTGGGCAGATGGGGGTGTCCGTTGGTTTGTGCCCTCCCTCTGCCTCTGCATTCTCCCACCAAAGTCCTGACGTGTTCAGCGCCTTCACAAATAAACCTTCGCCACTTTGTGCGGTCAAAGCCATGGCCTCCATGAGTCAGCGGGTATGTTTCGGCACCTTCACAGATGTTTTGAGGGCATCCCTAAAGTGCTTCCGCTGTCCTCCTGGGAGTCTCTGTCACGACTCTGCTCCGAGTTGCTTGAAGAATCTGGTGTCAGGCCTGTGAGTGACATGTCCCACCTCGCGAAATATGACTTATTCACGCCTCAGCACTGGGGAAATTGGTTTGAGTGAGGGTGCTGCAGCTGGAGTACCTTTCTTTCCCCCAGATTTGGAGGATGAGGCAGCGGTATTGTTTAGCAAACAAGTTGGAAGGCAGCGAGTATGGAGTGCCACGCAGATCAGTGCTGGGGCCTCATGCTATTTACAATCCATATCAAGGGGAACAATTCTCCCAAAGGATTTCTAAGTGTGGTCTCCAGCAGGAAATGCAGTATAATTTCCACCGAGTGGATAGGCACGAGCTAGATTTCAGTCCATCCATTCTCAGTATGGAGGTTGGGATAACTTGCTCCGTGAATGTGTTGCGCAGAACCCAAAGACAAGGCAAGCCCGACTCCGGTACCCTGATCTTAAGACAACCCTACAGAACCAACCTGAATCACCAGCAAAGATCCCCACAGTTTCCTTCATTAACAAAACCCCCCCCCATTAGAATGTAACTATGCTAATCTGGTTCACACCCTGTGAGGGGGTGAACCAGATTGTATTGCTGGCTGGTGGTGGGGAGAATCTCTAAGTGAGTTCTTGCCGGTGTAAATTGCATTATGGCCCTCTCGCCAGAGTCTCCGGCAGGGCTGGAGAATCGCTCCCAGTGACTTAGATGAAGAGGCAGAAAGTAATGGATCAAAATGTTCTGATGATACCAAGCTAAGTGGGAATGTAAGCTGTGAGGAGGACACAGATAGGCTGCAAAGAGTAGTTAGCACAGTTGCTTCACAGCTCCAGAGTCCCAGGTTCGATTCATGGCTTGAGTCGCTATCTGTGCGGAGTCTCCCCGTGTGTGCATGGGTTTCCTCCGGGTCCTCCGGTCTCCTCTCACAATCCAAAGATGTGCAAAGATGACCATGCTAAATTGCCCTTAGTGTCCAAAAAGGTTGGGTGGGGTTACTGGGTTACGAGGATAGGGTGGGGGTGTGGGCTTATGTGGGGAGTTCTTTCCAAGGGCCGGTGCAGACCCGATGTGCCGAATGGCCTCCTTCTGCACTGTAAATTCTGTGATTCTGTGAAAGAGATGTAGACAGGTGAAGTGAGTGGACAGCAGAATGGCAGATAGAGTTTGATGCATGAAGTGTGAAGTTATTCACTTTGGTTGTAAGGATAAAAAAGCAGAATATTTTTTAAAAGGTGAGGTGTTCAAAGAGATTTAGGTGCACTTGTATGAGAAATGCAGAATGTTAGCATGCAGTTGCAACAAGCCTGGAAAGGAAATGGTCGGCGGCATGGTGACGCAGTGGTTAGCACTGCTGCCTCACGGCGCCGAGGACCCGGGTTCGATCCCAGCTCCGGGTCACTGTCCGTGTGGATTTTGCACATTCTCCCTGTGTCTGCGTGGGTCTCACCCCCCACAATGATGTGCAGGGTAGGTGGATTGGCCACGCTAAATTGCCGCTTAATTGGAAAAATGAAAATAAAGGAAAGCAAATGGTGTGTTGGCCATTATTGGAAGTGGAGATCAGTACAGGAATAAGGAAGTCTTGCTATAGTTGGGCAGGGTTTTGGTGGGAACACACATCTGGAATGTTGTGCGCAGTTTTGGTCTCCACATTTAGGAAAGGATACACTTGCGTTGGAGGCTGTACAGCGAACATTCACTAGATTGTGGGATAAGGGGATTGTCCTGTGCTGAGAGGCTGAGTAAATTAGGCCTTGACTCTGGAGTTCAGAATATTAAAAGGTGATCACATTGAAACTTACAAAATTCTAAGGGTGTTTGACAGGGTAAATGCTGAGAGATTATTTCAACTGGTCAGGGAATGTGGGGGGACAGTGGCAGGACAAGGAGCTGATCATTTAGGACTGAGTGGTGGAGAAATTGCTTCACTCAATGGGTTGTGAATCTTTGGAATTCTCCATCCCGGAGGATTGTGGATGATCCGTCGGTGAATAGATTTAACATTTAAGAGGCATCTGGGTGGGTACATGAATAGGGAGGAAATATAGGGATATGGACCGAGTAAGGGCAGAAGGTTTTATTTTTAGTTAGGCTATCATGGTCGGCACAGGTTTGGAGGGCCGAAGGGCCTGTTCCTGTGCTGTACTTTTCTTTCTTCTTTGTTTGAATAGTGGAACAGGCTCGACAAGCACATGGTTTATTCATGTTCCAATTTCTTACGTCCTTGTGTAATCAGGGAAGTTACTCAAATGCAAGAAAGAAATTACACACCTTTCATTTTGCCATTTGAGAAACAGACATCCTGTGGTAGTCACCACTGTTGTACACACGAGATGTAATACGGTGAGGTTCCTGTACTACAGGTACGGGGATAGATCCCTGCCTGCTGGCTCCGCCCAGTAGGCAGAGTATAAATGTGTGTGCTCACCGAGCTGCAGCCATTTCGGCAGCTGCAGGAAGCTACACATCTCTGCTTAATAAATTGATGCACTATCAGTTACAACGAGATGAGAGTAGAGTGCAATTGAGGCTTTATTAATTATTATTTATCTGCTTAATAAAGCCTCGATTACACTCTACTCTCGTCTCGTCGTAACTGATAGTGCATCAATTTATTAAGCAGAGATGTGTAGCCTCCTGCAGCTGCTGCCGAAATGCCAGGGGCCTTCCAGCACCAGCTGCGACTCGCCTCCATCACGATCGACCAGTCCAGGCCGCACAACCTCGCAACCGCGGCGACGACGGGAAAGGTCGATGGGCACAAGACAGCCTGCCTTCTTGACTCCGGGAACACAGGGAGCTTCATCCATCCCAATACGGTAAGGTGCTGCTCCCTCGCGGTACACCCCATTAACCAGAGAATCTCCCTGGCCTCCGGATCCCACTCCGTGGAAATCCGGGGGTACTGCACCGCCACCCTCACCGTCCAGGGCGTAGAGTTCAACGACTTCCGGCTCTACGTCTTCCCCAACCTCTGCGCTGCCTTGCTACTCGGCCTGGACTTCCAGTGCAACCTCCAAAGTCTAACCCTGAAATTCGGCGGGCACCTACCACCCCTTACTGTATGCGGTCTCACGACCCTTAAGGTCGACCCGCCTGCTCTGTTTGCAAACCTCACCCCGGATTGCAAACCCGTCGCCACGGTGCCCAGGGCAGGACCTTCGTCAGGTCCGAGGTCCAGCGGCTGCTGCGGGAAGGCATTATCGAGGCCAGCAACAGCCCTTGGAGAGCCCAAGTGTTAGTTGTGAAAACTGGGGAGAAACACAGGAAATGAAAAATGAAAATCGCTTATTGTCACAAGTAGCCTTCAAATGAAGTTACTGTGAAAAGCCCCTAGTCGCCACATTCCGGCGCCTGTTCGGGGAGGCTGGTACGGGAATTGAACCGTGCTGCTGGCCTGCCTTGGTCTGCTTTCAAAGCCAGCGATTTAGCCCTGTGCTAAACAGCCCCTGCTGGTCATTGACTACAGCCAGACCATCAATCGGTACACGCAGCTCGACGCTTACCCCCTCCCACACATATCTGATATGGTCAATCAGATTGCACAGTACCGGGTATTCTCGACAGCGGACCTGAAATCTGCCTACCACCAGCTCCCCATCCGCAAGGCGGACCGCCCGTACACCGTGTTTGAAGCGGACGGCCGCCTTGACCATTTCCTCAGGGTTCCCTTCTGCGTCACTAATGGGGTCTCGGTTTTCCAACGGAAGATGGACCGAATGGTTGACCGGTACAGACTGCGGGCCACCTTCCCATACCTGGATAACGTCATCATCTGCGGCCTCGACCAGCAGGACAACGGTGTTAACCTTTCCAAATTCCTCCACACCGCCAAACTCCTCAACCTAACGTACAATAATGTTCGGCACCAACCGCTTAGCCATCCTCGGCTATGTGGTGCAAAATGGAGTTCTAGGTCCTGACCTCGATCGCATGGACCCCCTCATGGAACTCCCCCACCCCCACTCCTCCAAGGCTCTCAAACGATGCCTGGGGTTCTTCTCATACTACGCCCAGTGAGTCTCTAACTATGCGGATTAGGCCGGCCCACTCATTCACTCCACCGTTTTCCCCCGAGGCTCACCAGGCCTTCAACCGTATCAAGGCCGACGTCGCCAAGGCTGCGATGCACGCGGTCGACGAGACGCTCCCCTTCCAAGTCGAGAGCGACGTCGCTCTAGCCGCCACCCTCAACTAGGCAGGCAGACCCGTGGCATTCTTTTCACGCACACTCCATGCCTCCAAAATTCAGCACTCCTCCGTCGAGAAGGAGGCCCAAGCCTATATAGAAGCTGTGCGGCATTACCTGGCCGGCAGGAGATTCACTCTCCTCACTGACCAACGGTCGGTTGCCTTCATGTTCAATAACACACAGTGGGGCAAGATCAATAATGATAAGATCTTGAGGTGGAGAATCGAGCTCTCCACCTACAATTACGAGATCTTGTATCGCCACGGTAAGTTCAACGAGCCCCCCGATGCCCTGTCCCGAGGTACATGTGCCAGCGCACAAGTGGACCGACTCCGGACCCTGCACACCGATCTCTGTCACCCAGGGGTCACCCGGTTCTTTCACTTCATCAAGGCTCGCAATCTGCCCTACTCCATTGAGGAGGTCAGGGCTGTCACCAGAGACTGCCAGGTCTGCGCGGAATGCAAACCGCACTTCTACCGGCCAGACCGCGCGCATCTAGTGAAGGCCTCCCGACCCTTTGAACGCCTCAGCGTGGATTTCAAAGGGCCCCTCCTCTCCACCGGCCGAAACACGTACTTCCTTAACGTGGTCGACGAATACTCCAGATTCCCCTTCGCCGTCTCATGCCCCGATACGACGTCTGCCACCGTCATCAAAGCCCTCAACACCATCTTCGCCCTGTTCGGTTTCCCCGCCTACATCCACAGCGAACGGGGGTCCTCCTTTATGAGTGATGAGCTGCGTCAGTACCTGCTCAGAAAGGGCATCGCCTCGAGCAGGACGACCAGCTACAACCCCCGGGGAAACGGGCAGGTGGAGCGGGAGAATGGGACGGCCTGGAAGGCCGTCCAGCTGGCCCTACGGTCCACAACTCTCCCGGTCTCCCGCTGGCAGGAGGTCCTCCCCAACGCCCTTCACTCCATCCGATCGCTACTTTGCACGGCGACTAATGCAACCCCCCCCCCCCATGAACGATTCCTTGCCTTCCCCAGGAAGTCCACCTCCGGGGTTTCGCTCCCAATGCGGCTGGCAGCTCCAGGACCCGTTCTCCTCCGCAAGCACGTGCGGCTCCACAAGGCAGAGAGGAGCGTTGGTCGAGAGGATACAGCTACTCCATGCAAACCCGCAGTACGCCTAGGCGTACCCCAACGGCTGCCAAGACACAGTCTCCCTCAGGGACCTGGCACCAGCTGGGTCCCACCCCCCTGCCCCGGCGCCACCCTTCCTCCCCCCAGCACACCTCACCACATCCCCCGCTCCAGGACGACACGTCCTCCGCTTGGTCCCACCCGGGGATGAAGATGAGGTCTACATGCTCCCGGAGTCACCGGTGACTGAGCTGGCGCCTGCATCGCCACCGGGACTGCGGAGCTCACAACGGAGGATCAAGGCACCCGATCGGCTGAATTTGTGAACTTTCCCCAAAATGTTAACTTAAAATGCATGATGTAAATAGTTTTCCACCACCTCCGCTGGACTCTTTTTTAACAGGGGGTGAATGTGGTAGTCACCATTGTTGTATATATCACATACAAGGTGTAATATGGTAAGGCTCCTGTACTACAGGTACGGGGGTAGATCCCTGCCTGCTGGCTCCGCCCAGTAGGCGGAGTATAAATGTGTGTGCTCACCGAGCTGCAGCCATTTCGGCAGCAGCTGCGGGAGGCCCCACATCTCTGTGTAATAAAGCCTTGGTTACTCTCTACTCTCGTCTCGTCGGAATTGATAGTGCATCACATCCAACACCAACAACTTGCATTTAAACCTTTACCGGTTGCATGTACACCCTGTGTGAACAGGAGTACTGAGATCACATGACCAATGGCGATGTCTGTTATTTATTTCTAAAGGACAATCAGAAGTGCAATCGTCATATTTGAATTTCCAATCAGCTGTACCGGGCCAGCGCCAAACCTTTTGGACAACTTGCAATGGAAAAAAAAAAAAGATTTACGTAACATCATTTATCATCCAGCAGACATCTCAAAAATATTTACAGCCGATGAAACTTTTTTGCCAGGCTGTAACATCCGAAAGGCAGCATCCAGTTTGCGCACAGCAGGCTGTTGAATCTCGCGAGAGGACTCGCGACGCCTGAGACATCGCTCGAGATTCAACCAACCCTTGCGGAACGGCGCGATCTGGAGCTCCTCCTCGCTGAGCGAGATCCAGCTCAGCATATTGAAATGCACCATGGAACTCAGTTGAATGTGCCTGCGCCATATTCTCCCGGGGCCCGGGAACTATCGGCCTCCCCGGCGAGGCCTCGACCGGGTGCCGTTTAGTACTGGTCCATACAAACGTGGACCAGTCATAACGACACATGAGGGGGATCTCCCAGGTCATTGGAGACCCCTGGGTGGTCGGGCTGTGGGAGGGTGGTACTCTGGCACTCTCTTTGGCACCTGGGAACCCTGGCAGTGCCACCCATTTAGGTGCATTTACATTCATTTACAGCCTCCTGCTGGCACGCGGATGTGATACTATATCCCGCCGCCAGCGAGGGGTTGGAGCGTCGTGATCAGATCGGTGCCCGCAGACACCTACTGCCAATCCCGACTTTTCGATTCTTCGTCCCATTGGGAAACGTGATTTGGGCGTCCGGGGATGGAGTGTTCTCCCCCAGAACCTTTCTCCTAGCTTCTGAAATGCTGCTGTGCATTAATGACTCCCCTTCTCTCTCTCCCGCAGGAACCCACGGCAGAGCTGCCAGCGATAGTTGGCACAATCACAATGGGCTCAATGATTGCCTTCTGCGCTGCGTCATTCGAGTTAAGTCTGCATTCTTAATCTGCAATCTAAACCATTGATTGCCCCACAGCGAATTCTCGCAGTTGTCTGATAAATTGATTAGGAGCCCTTATGATCTTCGCCCCTTGCAGGCATCTTGGCAGTTCTGTTGCTCCGGGAAGCATTTGGTCCTGGGACTTGCACTCGCACGCTTTCCCCTTGCTGTCACGGCAAATGTCACTTCAGAGGCGCTGATCAGAAAGCCCTGTCAGTGGACAGGCAGTGAACGTTATCAGCTCCTGTACCCACTGCGGCACTGACATGTCGTCCTCCTGGCTGAAGATAATAACATTCAGATCATCCAAGAGATACGCGTGAAATTACAGCAGATCAGGAATGTCAATGCACATGCTTCATTGTGTTCTGACAGCTGTCAGTGCGGGCAGATCGCACATCCTGCTCCCGATAATTACGAAAAGTGATAACATTTATACAACTGACATCATAGATGCCGCTTTTTGAAAACCACCCACCTTGAGCATTTAGTTGTCGAGAATCTGGATGGGCCTGTTCGCAGTTTGCACAGGCAATTGACAGCTCCTATCGATTCCTCCGATCTGCGCCAAGGGCTGGTGACCCCGACTATTTCCCGCACCGAGACCTTCTCCACCAACTGATGCCACCCCCACCCCGGCGGGCCAGGTGGAAATTGTGCCACTCGGGGTGCTTTTTTCCCCCAAGGTGGGTGCACCGAACCGGCAGATTTCCTGATACAAGCTACCTGTTATGTACAACTTATGTCGGACCTTGGTTAGGCCACACTTGCAGCACTGTGCACAGTTTTAGGCTCCCTACCGCAACATTGATATAATGACATTGGACTTTTACGCAGACAATACCAGAATTGAGAGGTTTGCGATATCGGGGTGGGACTGTTTCCTCTGGAAAGGGACAGCTGAGGAATAATCTGATAGATGTCTTTCAAATTCTGAAGGGGTTTGACGGGATAAAGAAGATGTTTCCACTTGTGGGGGAATCCAAAACTAGGGGCCATGAATATAAATATAAAAAGGCACCAATGGCCAGGCAATGACCATCTGCAACAAGAGATGTTGAAGTCTTGAAGAGATGTCAATGTCATTACCATCGCTCAATCCGCCCACTATCAATATCCTGGAGGTCACCATTGAACAGATCCTTGAACTAGACCAGCCATATAAATATTGTGGTTATGAGAGCAGGTTAGAGTCTGGGAATTCTGCAGTGACCCCCCCCTCCCCCACAGCCCCCCATAGCCTGTCCCCGCCCCCCCCTCCCCCATAGCCTGTCCACCACCTACAAGGCACAAGTAAGCAGTGTGATGGGATACTCCCCACTTGCCTGGATGAGTGCAGCTCCAACAATACTCAAACACCTCGGGCGAAATTCTCCCCCAACGGCGCGATGTCCGCCGACTGGATGCAAGGACGTCGCCAATCAGACGGGCATCGCGCCGGCCCAAAGGTGCGGAATGCGCCTCATCTTTGGCGGCCTAGCCCCAACATTGAGGGGCTAGGCCGACGCCGGAGGGATTTCCGCCCCGCCAGCTGGCGGAAATGGCGTTTGTTGCCCCGCCAGCTGGCGCGGAAATGCAGCACATGCGCGGGAGCATCAGCGGCCGCTGTCAGTTTCCCGCGCATGCGCAGTGGGGAGAGTCTCTTCCGCCTCCGCCATGGTGGAGGCCGTGGCGGAGGCGGAAGGGAAAGAGTGCCCCCACGGCACAGGCCCGCCCGCGGATCGGTGGGCCCCGATCGTGGGCCAGGCCACCGTGGGGGCACCCCCCGGGGTCAGATCGCCCCGCGCCCCCCCCAAGACCACGGAGCCCGCCCACGCCGCCTGGTCCCGCCGGTAAATACCAGGTTTGATTTACGCCGGCGGGACAGGCAATTTCTGGGCGGGACTTCGGCCCATCCGGGCCGGAGAATCCAGCGGGGGGTCCCGCCAACCGGCGCGGCCCGATTCCCGCCCCCGCCCAATCTCCGGTACCGGAGACTTCGGCGGGGGCGGGGGCGGGATTCACGGCGGCCAACGGCCATTCTCCGACCCGGCGGGGGGTCGGAGAATGACGCCCCTGATTGCCATCCAGGACAAAGCAGCCCGCCTTATTGATCACCTTCAACATTATCCCTTATGCACACGCTCAGTAGCTATTATTAGTGTAGTGTTAAATTTAACCCTTTGAATTGTGCACCATCTCTACAAGATGCTTTGCAGAAAATCAACAAGGCAGTTTTATAGCACCTATTAAACCCATGACCTTTACCATCCAGAAGGCCAAGGGCAGAATGTTAGGAATGGGTTTGGAGACATTCCAATTACATGTCAAATTGATGTTAAGTATCCAATAATTGACACTGATATGTAAAGTGGTTGCACTTGTGGTGGTGACAGAGTTTTGTAGAGAGTGTGTTCAAGGTAAATAAAGGAGTTTGAGGAAGGAGAAGAACTCACTGTCCTAACTTGGAAATATATCGGCCGTTCCTTCACTGTCGCTGGGTCAAAATCCTGGAATGCCCTCCCTAACAGCACTGTGGGTGTACCTACACCACAAGGACTGCAGCTGAAGACAGCTCATCACCACTTTCTCAAGGGTAATTCGGGAGAGGCAATAAATGCTGGGCCCCGCCAGCGACTCCACATCGCGAATGAATAAAAAACATTTCCATCTGGGAGGGGCTTTAAAAGGCATCACCTCCATCAGGACTGCATTAAAATCATAGAATCCCTACAGTGCAGGAGGCTGCCATTTGGCCCATCAAGTCTGCACTGAGCCTTTGAAAGAGCACTCCACCCAGGGCCACTCCCCACCCATGCCCGCAATCCCACCCAACCTTTGAACATTAAGGGGCAATTTAGCCTGGCCAATCCACCTAACCTGCGCATCTTTGGACTGTGGGAGGAAACCGGAGCACCCGGGGGAAACCCACGCACACACGGGGAGGACGTGCAGACTCCACAAGGACAGTTGCCCGAGGCCGGAATTGAACTCGGGTCCCTGGCGCTGTGAGGCAGCAGTGCTAACCACCGTGCCGCCCCAACCAGGGTACCTGGCTTTATTTCTGGACTGGCATCGGAACCAGGAATGTTGCAATTTAGAGACCAGATTAATTCCAACTCAAGCCCAGTTGATATGCGTATGCAATGTGAACACCTTGGGGGTGGAGGAGGTGTCCGGAATGCCAGATCAACTCACTACATTTCAGAAGAAACGTTTCTCAGCTGCCGGTCACCTCAATCACGCACAAGGACTTTTATGGTACTCAGTTCCCTGTGGCAAAAAACTGAATTCGTAAACAGCGAACGGTACTTGCCAATTTCAAAATCAGAATTTATTAGCGTGGATCATGTCATCAACAGTAAAAACAATCAAGGGGTTAGAAATCAGTGTGAGAATATTTTCCGCATCGTTAAACCTCATACATATCGAGCCAAACTGAACATTCATTGCAATTTATTTTACTTAGAAGCTGCTGACAGGATTCGCAAAGTCGAGGCATTCGGAAAGGCAAAGTGTTGAAATGCGAGATGTGAAAAATGAAGATCAATTGGATTCTGTCCAGTTTAAATGAAAAAGCATGATATGGGCAAAAGGAGAAGCTCTTTGTCTATATTACAATAGATTTAGACTTCAAAGCATGTGAACATTGCTGCACATGAGATGAAACCTGCGGTAATATACCCCCCCCCCCAACCCCACCCCACCTGCGGACCCCCCCCCCCCCCCACTTCCTCCCCCCCTCCCCTTCCCCCCCCCTCCCCCTCCCCCTCCCAGCACCTCTTCAGGAGCATCTTTTGTTGAGCCATGGCAAACAATCAATAAGTTTGAATGATACACAGGTGCCTCGTAGCGGATGATCTATGGACGCCGACTCCCTTTTCTCAAGTTTGATGAATGATCCACGCAATACTTTAATGAGTGGTTGGGAGAAAATATGAAATTGCACGTATTTGCGGCACCTCCGAGAATTTTAAAAGTCAAATAAATCTTTCAAAGATTATCAGTTTCACACGACTCTGTACTCAAAAGAATCCCTGCTTCCCGGGCAAAGAAAGGGAGAGTTGGCTGACAGGTTGATTTTTTTTTGCTTCCAATTGTCGACTCATTAAATGAAAAATTCAGGATTGATAAAAATACAGTAGCCAGGGGAAGGATGAATCTCTTGGTGATTAATGTAATGCTATTTTGCATGATTGTAACATCAAAGCATATTGTAAAAACAGTTCCTGTCACTTTGACACACTGAATATGTCTTTATCTGCAAATTAAAATTATTATAAAGTAAGGATTAAGGTGGGGTGCATATCTACGTGTGAGGCTATTGCAAATATCATTAAATAGAAATTATTTGAAAAAAATATGACTTAATAATAACTGCGCATCAAATATGTTTGTACCTAACTCAGAGTAATGATTGTACCATAAAGGAACGATATTTTTGTTTCAAAAAATAAATTTTATAAAGGGTGTCTATCATCGTAACCTCCTTCAGCTCTCTCATAACTATGCATTCCTCTAATTCCGGTCTCCGAAGTATCCTGGATTTTCATCTCGCTAGCATTGGTAGTCATGCCTTCAGTACAAGATTCTGGCATAGAAAGGGTTAACGTGGGACTGGGTACAGTGCCGCCCACAGTGTAATGTAAGGTGCGATCCGAGTCTGGAGGGCAGTCTTATACTGGACAGAGACCTGTGTAGAAGCAAGCATGGAGACAGCAACTCCTAGTTCAGACCTTATCCTGTGCATATTGTACATAGTTACAAATAGTGAATGAACACTTACTGTTAAACTATTCAAGACTCAGAACCTCGTCATGAGAGGTACCGAATTATACACATGACATCTTACAACAATGCCTTCAGCTGCCAAGCCCCTGAGCTCTGGAATTCCCTCCCTAAACCCCTCTACGCCTCTCTCCTTCTTGAAGACATTCTGTGAAACCTACCTCTTTGCACCAGGCGTTTGGTCATTTACCCTAACGTGTGGCTCAATAGTAAATCTATGTTTGATAATCACTCCTAGAAAATGAAATGAAAATGAAAATCGCTTATTGTCACAAGTAGGCTTCAAATGAAGTTACTGTGAAAAGCCCCTCGTCGCCACATTCCGGCGCCTGTTCGGGGAGGCTGGTACGGGAGCTTTGGGAGGTCTCAATACCTTAAGCCTGCCGTACAATTGACTGTTGTTACTGAAGTCCTTTTCGTTATCTCCACAAACTGTAACCTTGGGGTGTGGAGTTGGCACCAATAAATGATCCTTAAAAGAATGACGGATTGGTAGGGTTGCACAATAGGAAAAATCCAATGAAGACACTTCCTCCGGAGTTTCCAAAACCTTGACAATAATTAGAAAGGAGATTTCCAAAGAAGACTATGGTTCAGCTGCTCTGAAACATCTTTAGGTGCTGTGGGCAAATGATAACCAGGGATAACAGCAGTATTCATCCTTTCTGAGGCACCATGAAGATTTTTAGCAAGATATTGCTTTGAAGACCGTTCAATAAAGAGCCAACTGCTGTGTTGTCGCAGTGTCAGGTGGCTGAGCGTGACGGGGGTCGTGAGAGTGGGAGGAGAGGGTCGGCAGAAAGGGCGGAGGGGGTGGCCCACAGCAGACCCCCGCCCTCCCCGATGCCAGGACCCTCAATCAGGCACTTGAGCGACTTTGAATGTGGACCTGTCCATTCACCCTGGTAGGAAGCCCATCCACGGGCCTTCCCCGGAGGCAGGACACCCCACCTGGCACCCTCCCACACAGTTTACTACCCACCACCACCAAACCCGCCTCCAGGGGGCAACATTCAATTCCCCCCCACTGACATTCTGATTTGGCAAATTCTTCATCCCGTTCGAAGATGCATCCGCCACGTTCATCGTGATATCGTTGTTTGTCAGCATGATAGTTAAGACCTGTATCGAAAAATCATAGAATCTTATGATAGAGACAGGGAGAGTTCGGTCCATAATGCCTGTTCTTTCAGAATTGCCCTAAACTCTTCATAGCCAGTGAAGTGCTCGTGAAATGTCAGAAACTTGGGAGCTAGTATGTGCACAGCAAGCTCCCGCCAAACAATCTGTTTTTAAAGATGCTAGGTGAAGAATTAATATTTTCATCCACTCCTCTCTGCAATAACGCAATGGAATTTTTAGGCCTACCTGAGAGGGCAGTTGGGGGCCTTTACTTAACGCCTCATTTGAGGGGCAGCTCTGCAAGGGGCAACTTGGAATTTACACTCGCTCAAGCCTCAGTGTGGGACTTCAATGCGACTTTCTGACATCAGAGGCAAGGATAGTGCCCACCGGGTTAGGGTTGGCACTTAACAAATGAGCAATCCCATCTGTCCCGGGTATGGATGCCAGATTTCCTTCCCAATCGCCCAGTCTTCCCACATAGTCTTTCAAATCTTTCCCTTTCAGGTCGCTATCCATAGTAAATTGCCTCACGGAGACAAGGTCGGAGGTGTGAAGGGGTGTGGTGTGGGAAAATAAGCTTCATCAGAATGGCTCTTGGGGAATGTCCCATGAACAAAGAACAAAGAACAATGAAATGTACAGCACAGGAACAGGCCCTTCGGCCTTCCAAGCCCGTGCCGACCATGCTGCCCGTCTAAACTAAAATCTTCTACACTTCCTGGGTCCGTATCCCTCTATTCCCATCCTATTCATGTATTTGTCAAGATGTCCCTTAAATGTCACTATCGTCCCTGCTTCCACCACCTCCTCCGGCAGCGAGTTCCAGGCACCCACTAACCTCTGTGTAACAAACTTGCCTCGTACATCTCCTCTAAACCTTGCCCCTTGCATCTTAAACCTATGCCCCCTAGTAATTAACCCCTCTACCCTGGGGAAAAGCCTCTGACTATCCACTCTGTCTATGCCCCTCATAGTTTTGTAGACCTCTATCAGGTCACCCCTCAACCTCCGTCGTTCCAGTGAGAACAAACCAGGTTTATTCAACCGCTCCTCATAGCTAATGCCCTCCATACCAGGCAACATTCTGGTAAATCTGTTCTGCACCCTCTCTAAAGCCTCCACATCCTTCTGGTAGTGTGGCGACCAGAATTGAACACTGTACTCCAAGTGTGGCTTAACTACGGTTCTATACAGCTGCAACATGACTTGCCAATTCTTATACTCAATGCCCCGGCCAATGAAGGCAAGCATGCCGTATGCCTTCTTAACTACCTTCTCCACCTGTGTTGCCCCTTTCAGTGACATGTGGACCTGTACTCCAAGATCTCTCTGACTTTCAATACTCTTGAGGGTGCTACCATTCACTGTATATTCCCTACCTGCATTAGACCTTCCAAAATGCATTACCTCACATTTGTCCGGATTAAACTCCATACCTTCTAAAATGCATTATTACCTCATATTTGTCCGGATTAAACTCCATGGAAGGTGATGGCATAGTGGTTTTGTCACTGGACTAGTATTCCAGAGACCCAGGGTAATGTTCCAGGGACCTGGGTTTTAAAAAAACTTAAAAGGTGACGATGAAACCATTGCTAATTTTTGTAATAACAGACCCATCTCATTCACTAATGTCCTTCAGGGAAGGAAATCTGCCATCCTTACCCGGTCTGGCCGACATGTGACTCCAGGCCCCTAGCAATATAGTTGGCTCTTAAATGCCCTCCGAACAAGGACAATTAGGGATGGGCAATAAATGCTGGCATGGCCAGCAATGCCCACATCCCGTGAATGAATAAATAAAAAATGTTGGACCACTCGAGCTAGGCGAGGAGCCGATTATTCCATTCGAGTGCCAGATAATGTGTCATTTTCAGATGGAGGCCAGATCTTCCTGGCACCTGAGGGGCCTCTGCTGTGGGCAGAGTCTGTCAGCTCACAGAGGCAGCCTCCTGATGTGGATTGGTGGTGGGTGGTGGTGGGGGGGGGGGGGGGGGGTGGAGGGAGGAGAAGAGAGGCGTGCCATTATTGTTCCCTTCAAACCCCTCCTTTCTAGGTTCACCCCCCCCAGGACCATGGCCTGAAACGAATTTGGAAACCTTCAGAGGATGCCTCCACCTTGAGGCTGCTGTCCATCCATAACCATGGATCGTCTCTCAGATCCTCTTGCCTACAGGGCCCCCCTACCATATCCCAAACTGGACCGCGTTCCTGGGGGCAGCAAATCAACGGACCACCCCCAGAACAATCATGCTGGCAGAGAGGGCACAGCCACCATCGGGAATGGTGCTAAGGGCATGTATATTGTATTTGTAAAGATACACAGGTGAAGGAGGGCATTGTTTAATTAAGTACATAGAGTACTTGTAAAGAGAGAGCGCTGGGACACTGGGTTAACAATAGAAAGCAGGCATGTGTAATGCCGCATTCTGTAATTAAACCCATTATCAAGAAAAGTATTGGTGTGGAGATTCATACTTCACCAACCAGCTTGCGATTGATGTAATGGCTTGGACTCATGTACGGCCCTGATACCCCCCAGAAAATTCAGCCCACACCCACAAAGTGTGTCGAAAAACGACAAAGGCCAGGACATTTCAAAGGCTGATGCAAATCCTCTGCTGTTACCTCACAGGAAACACTGTGGAAAATTCCCATTTATAAATGTAACCCAGAATTTTCGCAGAAGTTCCCGTCCATGATACAGACTATTTATTTTCCCATTGTGCTGGTTGGCTTCCCATTGTGATTACGTGTCAAAAAGTCGGTGCTTTGATCAAGCCTGACCATTTTTCTGGCTAACTTCAGGCTCCTAACAGTCCCTTTTGTATCGAACAGCCATTGAAACAGCAGGGCGCTCTGCCACTGGAGTTTGAGCAGGGGAATGATACAATTCTGCACACAGACCTGGAAGGTTCAAAGCTGACCACATGTGGGAAATCCATTACCCACTTACTTTCTAAACAGTACTCACAAATATTTGTTATTTTAAAACCTGGATTTTAAAAATAAAAGCTTTTATAGGATGTGGGCGACACTGACAATGTCAGCAATTTGTCTCCCTTCCCTCATTGCCCTTTAACTGGGTGACTTTCTCGGCCATTGCAGAGGGGCCGTTTAGAGTCCATCGCATTGCTACGGGGTCGGGAGACACATTTGGGCCAGGGGCTGAATTCTTTGTGACGTCGGAAACACGAATCGCGATGGGTCGGAGAATCGCGCGGAGTTGAAAAATCGCGGTCTGCTCCGGACGCAGAATTTGACACCGTGATCCACTCCCTCGCCAGCGGTGAAATCGAAGCCCTGCCCAAGTGGATCCATGCAAAACCGACATTTGCATGGATTTCAATATCATTAGCGTTTGGACACCATGGGCGGGTTTCTCTGACCCGCGCCGGGTCGGACAATCGCCGGAGGGGGGGGGCGCGATTCACGCGACGACGCCCCGACGCCCTCCCGGCAATTATCCCCGCGCAATGGGCCTAGTGCCCGCCGAGTTAGGTCAAGACCCGCTGGCGCCGTTCTCGTATGGTCCTGCCCAGCGGGACCTCGGTGTTCATGTTGCGGGGGGCGGCCTGGTGGGGGGAAGCTGAGATCCAACACTGGGGGGGGCCTCCACGGTGGCCTGGCCCGAGATCGGGCCCTACCGATCGGTGGGCGGGCTTATCCTGATGTACATCCGCGCCGGGCCCCTGTAGGGCTCTGCCATGTTGCATCGGGGCCAGCACGGAGAAGGCAACCCACGCGCATGCGCGAACCTGCGCCGGCCGTAGTGCGCATGTGCAGACGCGCGCCGGCTGTAGTGCGCATGTGCGAACGTGCGCCGGCCGTAGCGCGCATGTGCGAACTCGCGCCGGCAGTAGGGCGCATGCGCCGACCCGCGATGCCCGTTCTGATGCCCGTATCGGCAGCTGGAGCAGGGTGAGTTTCCCTAGTGCCGTGCTGGCCCCCTGTGCGGCACAGGATCGCTGATCCAAAGGGCTGTTGACGCCATCGTAAAACGTTCCGGCACTTACGACGGCACCAACACTTAGCCCCAGGATCAGAGAATCCAGCCCAGTATTCTCCACTCTTCCACGATGCTCCAACCCTCTTAGGCGGAGCTCTCTCGGATGCGGGTTAGTGCAAGCACTGACAAGTGGGGCTTGGCTGCCATGGCTGCGGAGGGGGAGCGGGAGGCTAAGAAAACTCTGAAAGACTCATCATCGCGGATGCCCTGTCCAGAGCAGTGAACACACCGCCCGAATTGGAGGGGTTCGTTTGTCAGGTCGGCGCACAAGTAGCCTTCACATCGGCCAATCTGCCGGCTACTGATGCACGTCTGGCCCACATTCGCCGTGAGACTGCGGCTGACCCCCTTCTACAAAGTGTGATGCGCCCACAATTCTACAATGTCCGGGACGACTTGGCCGTCGTTGATGGTGTCCCCCTAAAGTTGGACCGGATTGTGATCCCACACAGCATGCACCGGCTTGTCCTCGAACAACTGCACGAAGGCCATCTCGGGGTTGAAAAATGCAGGCGGAGGGCCCGAGAAGCTGTGTACTGGCCGGGCATCAGCGACGACATCGCCAACATGGTGCTCAACTGCCCCACCTGCCAAAGGTTTCAGCCAGCGCAACCCCCTGAGACACTTCAGCCCCATGAGTTGGTCACGTCCCCCTGGGCGAAGGTGGGTGTGGCCCTCTTTCATGCGCTCGGCAGGGACTACGTCATCATAATTGACTATATTTCAAATTATCCGGAGGTCATACGCCTGCACGATTTGACATCGCCAGCTGTAATCAGAGCATGTGAGGAAACCTTCGCTCGCCATGGCATTCCGCTCACCGTCATGTCTGACAACGGGCCCTGTTTAGCGAGCCAAGAATGGTCTTCTTTTGCCGCTTCATACGACTTCACATACGTGACGTCCAGCCCTCTGCATCCCCAGTCGAATGACAGGGCGGCAAAGGGCATCCATATCGTGAAGCGGCTCCTCTGCAAGGCTGCTAATGCCGGATCTGACTTCTGTTTAGCCCTGCTGGCCTATCGCTCGGCCCCACTGTCCATGGGCCTCTCGCCAGCCCAGCTGTTGATGGGTCGCACCCTCAGGCCCACTGTGCCGTCCATTCATGTTCCTAAACCCGACCATGCTCCAGTACTGCAAAGGATGCGACAGCAGCGTGCTCAGCACAAGGTGGCACATGACGCTCGGGCAACTGATCTTCCTGCCCTGGCGCCTGGAGACAACGTCTGCATCCACCTACCAGAGGGTGGCTGGTCGGCAACCGCCGAGGTTCTCCGCCGCGTGGCTCCCCGCTCGTTCTTGCTTCACCTGCCTGATGGCTCCATTCGCCGGCGCAATCGACGGGCCCTTCGGCTGCTTCCGCGCTCACTGCGTGATCATGCACCGGTGCCACGTCCTCCTGTTGTCCCTGATGTCGACTTTGTTGAGCTTCCTGCCACTCTGCCCATTCCTCTGTCGCCCGTGGCCAGGCACATTCCTCAGCCGGTGGATATTGACCCACCCTTGAGGCGGTCAACCCGAATTCGTCGCCCACCGAATAGACTGGACTTATGAGCCCGTTAGCACATTCGACTCACTGAATTGTTTTACAGACTGTTAACGTGTTTCTTTCTTGTCGTTCCAGAAGTTCTCTCTCGTCGTTTGCTGTTTGCATTTGTTTTGTTCGTGGTACAACCTCGTTGCTCTGTTACACCTGACACCTTCCTCTGTATATAGTTTAGCCTCATGTACATGTTGTAAATATTGCACACACATACTCAGATGCACTCAGTACACACCAATATTTATTACCATGTCAGCACATATTCTTGTGTAAAGGGGGGTTGTCATGATATTCACATTAACATATCATGGTGCAATCACACACACACATTGATGGGCAGATCTTCATGGCTGCAGAGAGTGTGTGGTACGTGGAGCGCTTAAAAACAGCTCCAGCTGCCAGGCTCTTTAGCGCCAACTCTGTCCCCAGTGGTTACACCACCCGCTAGGCCGGGAATTGGTCCCAATTCGTGGCATCAGAGTGTTGGCCCATTTACATGTCCTGATGAGGGGGTTTTGTTGCAGCCGATAAGGAGAGACAGTTTCTAGGGGGCAGACACATCTGTAATCAGAGCATTCAGATTTAAAATCACCAGTGACAACTGCAGGAGAAGCTGGGGAAAATGATTTTACTCAGCAAGTTGATAGGGCAGTAGAAGCAGCTTCGAAAGCCACTTTCAAAAGAGAATTGGATAACACATGAAAAGGGCGATATGGAAAGAGCAGGGGAATGGAACTAATTGGACAGAATATATCATCACAAGAAAACGGAGCAAGAAAAGGCTATCCCACCCCTCAAGCCAACTCCACCGTTCAATAAGGTCACCTCTGATCTGTGGCCGCAAATCCTCTTTCCTGCCTGTTCCCCCATATCCCTTGACCCCCTTGTCTATCAGAAATCTGTCCCACTCATCCTTGAGTATATTCAATGACCCCCCAGCCTCCCTGCTCTCTGAGGGAGAGAATCCCAAAGACAAACAGTCCTCTGAGAGAAGAAATCCCTCTTCATCTCCATCTATAGTGGGAGCCACTGAATTTTGAAACTGTGCCCCCCGAGTTTTAAACTCCGCCACAAAGGGAACCACCCTCAGCATCCAGCCGGTCAAGTCTCAATAGGACCACACCTTATCCTTCCGCACTCCAAAGAGTGCGGGTCCCACCTTCTCCGCCCTTTCCACATGAGACCAGGGGACGTAGATTCAAGATAAGTGGCAGGAGGATTAGAGGGGACGTGAGGAAGAACCTTTTTACGCAGAGGGGGATGGGAGTCTGGAACGTTCCCCGAGTTGGTGGTGGAGGCAGAGAGCCTCTTTAGCAAAGTGCCAGGATCTGAACCTGAAGTGCTCGAAGCCACAGGGTTATGGAGCGGGTGCAGAAAGGTGGGATTAGAAAGGGCAACTGGGTGTCCTCGGGCTGGCATGGACGTGATGGGCTGAATGGCCCCCTGATGATGAGCGGGATCTCCCCCTCCCCCCCACAGCTTGCTTTCTGTCAGCGGAGGCGTCTCCCGTTGGTGGCGGATGGGATCTTCCAGTCCTACCATTCTTGGAAGCATCATCACACAATCTAAAGCATTGATGAAGTGAAGGTTTTGAATTTACAGGGCACCTTTCAGTACCTCCGAATATCCCAAAGCACATTACAGCACTTTTGACGTGTAGTCACTGTTGTAGCGGCCAATTTGCATCTGAGAAGCTTACACAAAGCGCAATGTGATAATAACCGGATTGTCTGTTTTCGGCGATGTTGTTTAAGGGCAAAATATTGACGAGGACTACGGGCAGAACTCCCCTGTTCTTCTTCAAAAAAGTGCCATGGAATCTTTCACAGCCACCTGACAGGGTAGACAGGTCCCCTGTTCCCTCGCTGACCCAAAACGAAAGACCGGCACAACCCACACTTCAGCTCTCCCTCAGCAATGCAAAGAACAAAGAACAAAGAAACGTACAGCACAGGAACAGGCCCTTCAGTCCGCCAGGCCCGCGCCGACCATGCTGCCCGACTAAGCTACAATCTTCTACACTTCCTGGGTCTGTAGCCCTCTATTCCCATCCTATTCATGTATTTGTCAAGATGCCCCTTAAACGTCACTATCGTCCCTGCTTCCACCACCTCCTCCGGCAGCGAGTTCCAGGCACCCACTACCCTCTGTGTAAAAAACTTGCCTCTTACATCTCCTCTAAACCTTGCCCCTCGAACCTTAAACCGATGCCCCCTAGTAATTGACCCCTCTACCCTGGGGAAAAGCCTCTGACTATCCACTCTGTCTATGCCCCTCATAATTTTGTAGACCTCTATCAGGTCGCCCCTCAACCACCGTCGTTCCAGTGAGAACAAACCGAGTTTATTCAACCGCTCCTCATAGCTAATGCCCTCCATACCAGGCAACATCCTGGTAAATATCTTCTGCACCCTCTCTAAAGCCTCCACACCTTTCTGGTAGTGTGGCGACCAGAATTGGACACTGTACTCCAAGTGTGGCCTAACTAAGGTTCTATACAGCTGCAACATGACTTGCCACTTCTTATACTCAATGCCCCGGCCAATGAAGGCAAGCATTCCGTATGCCTTCTTGACTACCTTCTCCACCTATGTTGCCCCTTTCAGTGACGGTGTGACCTGTACACCTAGATCTCTCTGACTTTCAATACTCTTGAGGGTTCTACCATGCACTCGGAGCATTAACCTAGATTTTGAACATAATCCCTGAGGGAGTGCTTGGTTGGAGGTCAATCATAGAACCATAGAACCACAGAAAAGTTACTGCATAAATGAGGCTATTCGGCCCATCTTGTCCATGCCAGCCCGAGGATGCCCAGGTTTTTTCATAGAATTTACAGTGCAGAAGAAGGCCATTCGGCCCATCGAGTCTGCACCGGCTCTAGGAAAGAGCACCCTACCCAAGGTCAACACCTCCACCCTATCCCCATAACCCAGTAACCCCACCCAACACTCAGGGCAATTTTGGACACTAAGGGCAATTTATCATGGCCAATCCACCTAACCTGCACATCTTTGGACTGTGGGAGGAAACCGTAGCACCCGGAGGAAACCCACGCACACACGGGGAGAACGTGCAGACTCCGCACAGTGACCCAAGCCGGAATCGAACCTGGGACCCTGGAGCTGTGAAGCAATTGTGCTATCCACAATGCTACCGTGCTGCCCACCTTCCTGCAACCACTCCATGTCCCTGGACCTTACATCATTTAAGATGCAGATCCAGGTGCTTTTTATAAGAGTTTAGTGCCTCTGCCTCCACCACCAACTCGGGCAGCATTCCAGATCCCAGTACCCACTGCGTAAAATCGTTCATGTTCGAGTCCCCTGTGCACCTATCTTGAGTCTATGTCCTCTGGTTCTAGAATTCTCCACCAAGGAAAGTAATTTTATCCTGTCCACTCTATCACTCCCCCTCATCTCAGCTCCAGGACATAGCTTCAGGAGTTCCTCAGAGTAGTGTCCCAGGCACAATCATCTTCAGCTGCTTCATCAATGATCTCCCTTCCATCAGAAGGCCAGAAGTGGGGATGTTTGCGGATGACTGCACGATGTTCAGCATCATTCGCGACTCCTCAGGACAAGTGATAAATTACATTCACGCCACACAAGTGCCACGCAATGACCATCTCCGACAAGAAAGGATCTAACCACTGCCCCTTGACATTCAATGGCATTACCATCGCTGAATCCCCCACAGTCAACATCATTGCCATTGATCAGAAACTGAACTGGACTAACCATATTAATACTGTGGTTACCAGAGCAGGTCAAAGGCTCGGAATCCAACGGTGGGTAAATCACCTCCTGACGCCCCCCCCCCCCCCCCCCCCCCCCAAAAGCCTGTCCACCATCTACAAGGCGCAAGTCGGGAGTTTAAAGAAGTACTCTCCAATTGCCTGGATGAACAACACTCAAGAAGCTCGACACCATCCAGGACAAATGGGCAATAAATGCTGGCCTAGCCAGCGACACCCAAATCCGGTAAATGAATTTAAGAAAAAAGCCACAACCATCTAACTCACAGACCAGATTACTACACACCAAACCATAGCTAACACGTGCATTGAAAAAACTGTACTCTAATCTAAAGCTCCTTCTTAGGGAACAGAGGCAAATGCATCAAATGAAGATGCTTAAAACAAACACTGTTGATGATTTTAGTTCCGATGTATCGCTCAGCCATGACTGAAGATTTTTCGTTCCGTGGCTTCAAAGAGGTGGGGCCATCTCGCAGAAATAACCTTGAGCAAACTTTCTTTCATTGCAAACTTGTGCAGGGCAGGACAAGATACCACTCGGCAGGATACATTCACATTGCAAAGCCCTGACCGATGTTACCATGAAAGCAGCATTCTCAAAGCGCTTTCTCGCTTACACGTCTTGGAGGACCACCTGTCAGGTATTGGAGATCCTCAGATATTGCTCTGGAAACACATGGAAGGGGGTCAAGATCCATGACAGCAGAGGGCACGTTTCACTGCCTGCCAACCACCTGGATCTTCCCCGAAGAGAACAGGAAAGGCAGCAGTACTGAGAACAAGTTGCAACTCTCAGCAACCTTGCACTGAAAGACGGAATTCTGAGCATCTGTTCACACACAGCAAACGTGTGGATGCCCATTGTATTCAGAAGTATCAGGAAATGATGAGAGGGGCGCGGTGGTAGGTGGTCACCTACAGGAAGCTCTCCAGCTCCAGAAATTGCACTTTGACGGACCTTACAATCCCGGTTGGTGTTACTACTGGACGGGAAGATCCCGAAATCAAACCCTGGCTCAAAAGGCCGTGGACAGGATTCTCTGTCTTGCCGGACCCATTTTCTGGTGCCGTGCACCCGCGCCGGCGGTGGGATTCCCCATCCCGGCAGCCGGCCAATGGGGTTTCCCATTGTGGGCACCCCCGCGCCGTCGGGAATTCCGTGGGAGTGCGCGCGCTGCCGGCGAAGCGGAGGATCCAGCCCCGTAACCTTTACAGGTTTTTTTAGATAACGTGGCTGAATAGAGTCACAGGACTACCAATTAACTTTTAACAACAGAGAAGAACATTTACTAAACACAAAGGGCTGGATCCTCTGATTCTAAAGCTATGTCCGGATTTTGTGTCTAGTCTAACAACGGAAAGGTCGGCGCCCCCGCACTGATGCTCCGGCCGGTGGGGGCTAGCAGCCACGCCACGGAAAACCCCCGGCTTTCCGAGCAGAATTGGCCGGAGAATTGCCGGGTCCGTCGCCGCGCATGCGCACAGCGGCGACCTGCAGCGGTCGTTACGTACAATATGGCGCCGGCCGCACGCGGACCCGGCCTGCCAGATAGGGCCCCCCTCGCCACTCGCGGACCACCTCCCCACCAGTCCTCCCAACCTGCACCGAAGGCCCCCCCGGCCAGCGAAATGGCTCCCCCCCCTGACCGTGGCAGCGCTGGACACAGTCCGCAGCCGCCAGGCGGGGTTGATGAAACCTGAGAGCCCACGTGTCCCGCGCCGTTGGGAAGTCAGCCCATCGGGGGCGGAGCATCGGGGGGGGTGGAGCATTGGGGGGGGCGGAGCATCAGGGGCGGAGCATCCGGGCGGAGCATCGGGGCAGAGCATCAGGGGCGGAGCATCAGGGCGGAGCATCGGGGGCGGAGCATCGGGGTAGGGCCTTCAAATAATGCCCCGAGGCCGTTCCAACGGCGTGCGACGTACTTACCGATGACACTGTTTTGGAGGGGGCGGAGCATCCAAAAAACGGCTGCCATCGAGTCTGCTCCGCCCTTCAATACGATCATGACCGATCTGACACAATCCTCAACTCCACTTTCCCGCCTTATCCCCATAACCCTCGATTCCCTCACTCATTAACAATCTGTCTCTCAGCCTTGAACATACTTAACGACCCAGTCTCTACAGCTCTCTGCGGTAAAGAAATCCACAGATTCACTCCCCTCTGAGAGAGGAAATTCCTCCTCATCTCTGTCTGAAATGGGTGATCCCTCACTCTGAGATTCTTCCCTCTGGTCCTAGACTCTCCCACTCGAGGAAACATCCTCTCAGCATCGACCCTGTCAAACCCCCTGAGAATCCGATATGTCTCAATAAGGTCGCCTCTCATTCTTCTAAACCCAAATGAGCATAGGCCCAACCTACTCAACCTCTCCTCATGAGAAAATCCCTCCCTACCCGGAATCAACCTCGTGAACCTTTTCTGGACTGCCTCCAATGCTGATATATCTTTCCTCACCCCACACTGCAACGCAATGGCAGATGTCACCCAATCGATCTTCTGTAGATTTCTCCTCATATCCCGCCCAGCTGACTATTACACCATCGGCCAGCTGATCTTACTGGACTCTGTATTCCACCCAAGTATTTTCAAACTCCATGCTCCTAAAAACATGCTTCAGAATCTTCTTACAAACGATGTTTTCCCTCAGCTGTTTTCAACAAAGACCCAACTCCAGGAGTTTCAACTCTCCTTTCAGTGTTCCTTGTCTTGAATAGACACAAGCTTTCAAACTTTTACACAATATCTCATTCTCCAACCGAATATTATTGCTCCAAAGTCTGGAATAAGGGCATGATTGTTTCAGGCTTTTCTCGAGTCAATTTCACCCAGGCCTGCACTTTCAGCTCTGTCTTTAGCTTTAGTGAACAGTACCCTTCTCATATTCCATTCTTGTTTTCCTTTTGATGTAAATCTTCAAGGAAACCTCACTTTTCAGTGCATAGTCTTTATAACTAGCTGCTCCTTAGCCTGTGGAACTTGCTTTTCTGCTCATGACCCCATTGTACGGCTTTCCTGCGTCTAGCTGAGCTGCCTTCTCTCTCCCTGTCTCGCCCCAACTAAGCCCAATCACAAGGCCTGTCTTTCCTGTCGAGCCCCCTGGTTGCTAAGCAACACCTCATTCTCTCTCCAAGCTCTTGTTTACTTTTCACATCGTAAACTCTCTTGGCACAACGCAGACCCAGTCTGAACAGAAACCAGGAACCCCCTACAGACAAACACCTTCAATTAATATTAATCTGACTAGAGTTTTACCCTTTATTACCCAGGTACATTAAATTAAACTCATTTCAATCAATTGAATCCATAGAATCCCTCTCATGGCCCGCAATACAAACATAGATTACTTGCAACTGCCTCTATTTCCTGTCAGGAAATTAGCAATATCATTGAAATCAGCATCTTTATTAGACTGCTGCTTTCAACTCCATGGCTTCTCCATCAATGGCAAGATTGTGTGCACAGTGACAATACCCCACGTTCCCATGTTGAACAAAATCACTCACAGGCTTCTTCCAGAGTCCATTTTCCAGGTACTGTGGTGATGGAGAATTGGCAATAGGAACAGGACTGTGAACCTGGGCGCCCCTCGTCAAGAATCTGCTCACTGATGACAGGAGTGTGAAGGTTGTTGCCCACCAGTGTTGGGACAGAGGTGTCTCTCAGCAGCAGCAACTGTGACTGAGCAATGCCCTTCAGGATAACCTCTGCTCATCCCAAACTGGGAAGGTGTTGGAAAAGGTGCCCTAAAAAGAGGCTGCCACACATTCCCCTGGCTGAGGAACGACCCCCCCTGGGAATCACCATTTTGAAAATGAAATGAAAATCGCTTATTGTCACAAGTAGGCTTCAAGTGAAGCAACTATGAAAAGCCCCTCGTCGCCACATTCCGGCGCCTGTTCGGGGAGGCTGGTACGGGAATCGAACCGTGCTGCTGGCCTGCCTTGGTCTGCTTTAAAATCCAGCTCTTTAGCCCTGTGCTAAACCAGCCCCGTTTTACAATTTTAATTTTGATTTTACAACTTGGAATGATAGAACCTTCATGGATCATCCAGAAAGAACAACTGCAATTGTATCACGGGAGCTCTCAAGACTCCGAATTGACATCCCCTCTGTCATGGGGGAGCACCTTGAAGAAATGGGCGTTTAGTACTGCAGTGATGTCAGAGATTGGGTGGACCTAGGCTGTCTGTCAGCCTTTTACTTTTGTTTTAGGCTGTTTGCTGCAGGGTGTGTTTTAGTTTTGTTTTCAGATATCTGCAGTCACAGCCAGAACGTGTATCAGAGTCTCTATCTGTAATCTAAAGACTGTAAATCGATCCTGGTGATTAAAACTAATAACAGTAGTGACTTTAACCTGATGTGCTTCTGGTAAAAGGTGTTTTAAGTCTTCTGGATGTTAAAAGGAAAGCTTAAAGGATTATTTAGTGTTGTATTCTTTGAGGGTTGTATTTGAATTAATGGTTGCTAAAATGTTCCCCTCCCCGATGAACTCAATGCATTCTGTGCTCGGTTCGAGCAGGTAACCAACAATCCGCTGTCGAGTGCCCCAGCAGCCCATAACTCACCCATACCCACCATCACAGCTTCCAAAGTCAGATCAGCCTTCCTGAAAGTGAACCCACGGAAGGCGACGGGCCCGGACGGGATCCCTGGTCGTGCACTCAGAGCCTGCGCGGACCAGCTGGCAGAGGTATTCGCGGACATCTTTAATCTGTCCCTACTCCACTCCGAGATCCCCACCTGCTTCAAGAAGACCACCATCATACCGGTACCAAATTAGAACCAGGCAACGTGTCTCAATAGCTACCGACCAGTGGCCCTGACTTCAGTCGTAATGAAGTGCTTCGGGAGGTTGATCATGAAGCGCGTCACCTCCATACTCTCAGAATGCCTTGATCCACTGCAATTCGCATACCGCCGCAACCGGTCCACAGCAGACGCCATTTCCCTGGCCCTACACTCATCCCTAGAGCATCTCGAAAACAAGGACTCCTGCATTAGACTCCTATTTATTGACTACAGCTCCGCCTTCAACACCATAATCCCAGCCAAGCTCATATCAAAGCTCCAAAACCTAGGACTTGGCTCCCCACTCTGCAACTGGATCCTCGATTTTCTGACCAACAGATCACAATCAGTAAGAATGAACAACAACACCTCCTCCACAATAGTCCTCAACACCGGGGCCCCGCAAGGCTGCGTACTTAGTCCCCATCTCTACTCCCTGTACACACACGTCTGCGTGGCAAAACTTGGTTCCAACTCCATCGACAAGTTTGCTCACGATACAACCATAGTGGGCCGGATCTCGAATAACGACGAGTCGGAGTCAGAATACAGGCGGGAGATAGAGAACCTAGTGGAGTGGTGTAGCGACTAAAGAGCTGGTCATTGACTTCAGGAAGCAAAGTACTGTACACACCCCTGTCAGCATCAAGGGGGCCGAGGTGGAGATGGTTAGCAGTTTCAAATTCCTAGGGGTGCACATCTCCAAAAATCTGTCCTGGTCCACCCACGTCGACCAAGAAAGCACAACAGCACCTATACTTTCTCAGGAAACTAAGGAAATTTGGCATGTCCACATTAACCCTTACCAACTTTTACAGATGCACAATAGAAAGCATCCTATCTGGCTGCATCACAGCCTGGTATGGCAACTGCTCGGCCCAGGGCCGCAAGAAACTTCAGAGAATCGTGAACACCGCCCAGTCCATCACACGAACCTGCCTCCCATCCATTGACTCCACCTACACCTCCCGCTGCCTGGGGAAAGTGGGCGGTATAATCAAAGATCTCTCCCACCCGGCTTACTCACTCTTCCAACTTCTTCCATCGGGCAGGAGATACAGAAGTCTGAGAACACGCACGGACAGACTCAAAAACAGCTTCTTCCCCACTGTCACCAGACTCCTAAATGACCCTCTTATGGACTGACCTCATTAACACTACACCCTGTATGCTTCACCCGATGCCGGTGCTTATGTAGTTACATTGTGTACCTTGTGTTGCCCTATTATGTATTTTCTTTTATTCCCTTTTCTTCCCATGTATTTAATGATCCGTTGAGCTGCTCGCAGAAAAATACTTTTCACTGCACCTCGGTACACGTGACAATAAACAAATCCAAATCCAACAAATCCAATGTTCACTGTGTGTTTTATAAGGTTAACTTGAGTTCATAGAATAAACATTGTTTTGCTTTAAAAAATACTTTTCCGTTTCTGCTCTACCACACCTGTAGAGTGGGCCGTGTGCTCCCCATACCACAATCTATTAAAAGTTGTGGGTCAGGTGAACTCCATGATACACTTTGGGGTTCTCTAAGCCCTGGCGCATAACCCCCTCCCTCAGTGAGACCCGTCTTCCTGGCGAGGGGTAGCTGAGGAAACAAGCGGGGGGCGGAGGGGGGTGATGCACCTCCGAAAAATGCATCTCCTGGAAAAGAAAGGCAGCCAGCAACCCTCGTATCCACAGAGTTGGTTTTGCCATCCGTAATTGGATCTGGGATGGCCTCCAGAACGACCCAATTGTACGGATGATAGACTCATTACACTTCGCCGTCTGCCCAGCCACAAGCAACATGGCTCCATCATCTGAGGCAGGAGGAAGGTGGGGAAACCACAAGAGAAGAGGAAAGGAAAGGGGGGGAGGGGGAGAAATTATAGATCGATCTAGAGGGCAACAAAATGTACACAGAGTTAGTTAAATGAAGGACAAGATAAACCTCTCTGTGCAGTAAAGTGAATTAGCACGGGCAAGAAAAATGTAATGTATACACACAACAACTGTTCACAGCTCCTTCCTGAGCTGTGCTCCGAAAGCTAGTGATTCGAAAGCTGTGCTCCGAAAGCTAGCGATTCGAAACAAACCTGTTGGGTTTTAACCTGGTGTTGTAAGACTTCTTACTGTGCTCACCCCAGTCCAACGCCGGCATCTCCACATCATGGCTTTATTAGCTGAGGCACAGGCTTGAAGAGCAGGGAGATTATTCTTGAAGTGTATAAAACGTTGGTGCAGTTCTGGAATCCACATTATAGGAGGGATGTGACAGCACTGGAAAGGGTGCAGAGGAGATTTACCAGGATGGTGCCTGGGCTGGAGAATTATAGTTATGAAGAGAGATTGGATAGACTGGGGGTGTTTTCCTTGGAGCAGATGAGACTGAGGGGGGAATGTTTGAGATGTATAAAATTATGAGGGGCATAGGTAGAGAGGAACCAACTTTCCCCTTGGTGGAGGGATCAGTGACCAGGGGCGGAGATTTACGGTAATGGGCAGGAGGTTTAGAGGGGATGTGAGGCAAAACTTTTCACCCAGAGAGTGATGGGAGTTTGGAACTTGCTGCCTGAAAAGGTGGTGGAGGCAGAGACTTTCATAACATTTAAGAAGTATTTAGATGTGCAATTGCGATCCCAGGGCAGACACGGCTATGGGCCAAGTGCTGGAAAATGGGCTTAGAATAGTTAGGTAGTTGTTTTTGACCGGTGCAGATGGGATGGGCCGAAGGTCCCTTTTCTGTGCTGTAGACCTCTATGACTCTATGAAATATTGACTCCCTGTATACGTTATGCAAAACCAGGAGTCATCATTATTGAGCAGAAAATTATACTTGCAGTTGAAGCTGATTTATAATATTGATACAGTAAGAACACCAGGTTAAAGTCCAACAGGTTTATTTGAAATCATAAAGTTTTGGCGTGTAGCTCCTTCATCAGGTGACGTCTGCCATACTGACAAAGTGGTGTTCTGGAATAGTCACAGTACCAAATCCTAGTGTTTCAGTTAGAACTTGTGTTGGCATTAATGCAATTAAACAAGTCGGCAGAACGTGAAGTCCACCCAATGGCGTCTGGCCAAGTTAGCAAAATGCCCCGTCATCAAAAAATTGGATACAAACCAGCTTTGCCTGTGAACAAAGTACTCAGACTACGAACTACTTTCATCACTAAATTTGGTCATTATTGTTTCAACAGGGCTACCATTCGGAATTGCATTTGCTCCTGAGATATTCCAAAGTTCGATGCCTCAGACCCCGGAAGGCGGGCAAGGAGACAGTCCTGCACGCGATTCATCGATTGAGAGCAGTCCCCAAGGTTCGAAAAGAAGCAGGTCTGACATTGAATGACAAATGTGAGATTGCAAAGCCCATGACAAAATTCTCAGGGCACATTGTGCAAGCTTCAGGAATTGCTGCTTACCGACAGGAAACCGAAGGGATTGGAGAGCTCCCACAGCCCGGAACATCACAGAATTACAAAGCCTTCCTGGGAGTACACATTTCCACTCATTCAGCCCATCAAGTTCCTGCTGGCTCCTCGAGAACAATCCAGTCAGTCCCATTTCCCTGTCCCATCCCTGGAAGCAAATTTTCCACAAGTGTCCTTTCCAAATGATTCCATCATCTCTGTTTCTCTCACACTCATGTCACACCCCAGGACATTACCACTCACTTTATAGGCAGACAAGACAAAGAGGTTAGGAGGTGGTCATTCTGCCCATCCTGACCATGCTGCGTCCTTGAAAGTGCTCCCCAGTTAATCCCTTTTCCCTGCAATATTCATTTCCTTTCTTTTAGAAAACAGTCTCACACTGTTTTCAGGCAGCGGATTCCAAATCACAAAAACTCGCTGTTTTCAAACAAATAATTCAGGAGAAAGTGTGTTTGGATTTTCAGACTGTTCCAAATGGTGTAGAAGAAATGGTCATTACATAAAATTAAAACACAGTCTTTATTTGGGCGGCACGGTAGCACAGTGGTTAGCACTGTTGCTTCACAGCTCCAGGGTCCCAGGTTCGATTCCCGGCTTGGGCCCCTGTCTGTGTGGAGTCTGCACGTTCTCCCCATGTCAGCGTGGGTTTCCTCCGGGCGCTCCGGTTTCCTCCCACAAGTCCCGAAAGAAGTGCTTGTTCAGTGAATTGGACATTCTGAATTCTCCCTCCATGTATCCGAACTGGTGCCGGAATGTGGCGACTAGGGGCTTTTCACAGTAACTTCATTGCATTGTTAATGTAAGCCTACTTGTGACACTAATAAAGATTATTATTATGGGAGGGTCAACCAATTAGGCAGATTCCTACCAATCTTGGCAGGAATCAGTTGTCGAGACAATCATAGAATTTACAGTGCAGAAGGAGGCCATTCGGCCCATCGAGTCTGCACCGGCTCTCGGAGAAGAGCACCCTAACCAAGGTCAACACCTCCACACCCTATCCCCATAACCCAGCAACCCCACCCAACACTAAGGGCAATTTTGGACATTAAGGGCAATTTATCATGGCCAATCCACCTAACCTGCACACCTTTGGACTGTGGGAGGAAACCGGAGCACCCGGAGGAAACCCACGCACACACGGGGAGGACGTGCAGACTCCGCACAGACAGTGACCCAAGCCGGAATCGAACCTGGGACCCTGGAGCTGTGAAGCAATTGTGCTATCCACTATGCTACCGTGCTGCCCACTAAGGGGCAGGATTCTTCGTCCGTTCACGCGAGCGGGATTCTGCACTCCCGCGACAGTGAATGGAGTTTTGACTGAGCGCCAAATTTTCCGTTCTCACTGGCAGCGATGGTGGGACGAACCTGAAATGGAGAATCTCAGCCAAGGTCAAAAATGGTGTTGGAATGTGGACCGGCAAAGTTATTTTGACATATCCTAATTTCACTAGAAATTCTAACGCTCTATTTAATTTCCAAATATTTTAGCAGCGGAAGCAACATCTACAGCCTTGGGCACAGGGGCATTTCAAAGTTCAAAAAAATGGACAAAGACAAGTTAATTCTGCCTCAGGCTTTTTCACGGACACAGCGAAGATCTATACAACCATTGAGAAAGATAGATTAGCAGCCATATGGGCTTGCGAGAAGATCTCTGACTGGCATATTGGATTAAGTTTTCAAATTAATACTCAACCACAAACCTTTTGCTCTTCCTCTTTGCCTCAAGGAAATTGCAAAACTTCTGCCGAGAATTCAACATTTTAGACTAAGGTTCACGAGCTATGATTCAGTCACTGAGTACATGCAAGGAAAGTACCAGAGGACAGTAGATGCATTATTAAAAATACCAGTGGAGGGAGTCAAACTAGAAGATATCAATTTTATTGAGGAAGTGGGATTATATTCTTTACTTGTTACCAACACTTACCAGCCACGGAAAGGAGGTTGCAAGAGATTAAGCAAGCACGACAGTGGGGTAATGGGTGCATGCAAATAAAAGAATATTGTCAAAATGATTGGCAATGCTTCAAAACGAGAAAACATCTGACAATCATCGATGATTTCTTCGTTTTTAACAATAGACTAGTCATCCCTAAAACACTTTGACTTGACATACTCGAGAAAGTCCATCAAGGTTACTTGGGAATGATGGGCTTGGTGGCATCAATTACTCCATTGAAGAGTTAATCCTGAATTGTCTTACGTGTGCAGTGAATAACAAACAGCAGGTAACACTACTGGCACTCTCCACTTTTCCTTTGAGGCCACGGTAGCGGTATGAGTTTAAAGGAAAAGATTTCAGCACTGTCACTGATTACTACTCCAGATAGTTTGAAGTGAGTGGTCTGTACATAACCAGGGGCGAAGTGGTCATTACATCATTTTTGTGATGCATGGTATCCTGTACATTGAGCTGTCAGCCAACGAACTTCATAGCAACATAGAAACAGAGAAACTAGGAGTGTGAATCGGCCATTTACCTTATCCACCATTCAGCATGGCAGATCCTTTATCTCAACACTATACTTCCACCCTCCCCACCCCCCTTGATGCTTTTAGAGTATAGACATCTCTATGATTCTATTTCCTTCAGTGACTTGGCCTCCGCGGCCTTCTGTGGTCGATAATTTCACCACCAGTAGGTTCACCACCCTCTCTGCGAAGAAATGTCTCCTCATCTCAGTCTTAACTGGCCTATCCCGTCAGCTGAGATTGTGACCCCCTTGCTCTAGACCGCCCCCCCCCAGCCAGAGGAAACACCATCCCTGCATCCAGTCTGTCCAACCCTGTCGGAATATTATTTTTCAAGTAGATCCCCTCACATTCTGTTAAATTCCAGTGAATACACACTCGCCGACCCAACCTCTCCTCGTGTGACAATCCTGCCGGCCCAGGAATCAGTCTGGTGAACCTTTGCCGTCCTCCCTCTGTGGGAAGTATACCCTTTCTTAGACAAAGAAACCAAAACTGCACTCAGTAATCTAGAGACCAAGGCCCTGTACAGCTGCAGAAAGACATATTTGCTTCTGTCCTCAAGTCCTCTTTCGGTAAAGGACTGCTTGCTGGTCCTGCATGTTTGCTTTGTCTGTCAACATTTCCCAATTTATCACCATTGAAAGAGTTCTCTGCCATCCTGCTTCTCTTTCCGAAGTGGACAACTTCACATTTATCCATGTTATACCTCACTAGTTATGTACTTGCCCACTTGTCATAGAATCATAGAATTTACAGTGCAGAAGGAGGCCATTCGGCCCATCACGTCTGCACCGGCCCCTGGAAAGAGCACCCCACGTAAGCCCACGCCTCCACCCTATCCCCGTGACCCAACAACCCCACTCAACCCTTTTGGGCATTAAGGGGCAATTTAACATGGCCAATCCACCTAACTTACACACCTTTGGACTAAATCACTTGTCTAAATCACTTTGAAGCCTCTTAACGCCCTTCTCACCACTCACATTCCAAATGACAAATTTATATATTGGCAGCAAATGTGGAGATATTACTTTTGGTTCCCTTATCCAGAATCATTGTGAATTGCTGTTTCCCAAGCACTGATCCCTGCGGAATCCCAGCAGTCACCACCTGCCCTTCCACCCATTTATTCCTACTCTCTGATAACCAATTCTCCACCCATGCCAAAATATTACCCCCAATCCCATGTGCTTTAATTTTGTACACTAACCTCTCATGTGGGACTTTATCAGAATCCTCGGGCTGGATTCTCCAATATTGGGACTATGTCCCCACGCCGGCGTCAACACGGTGGAGTTTTTAGTTTTACTCCTAAAAATCCTGGATCAAAGTGACACAAATTCCCAGCCCGGCAGGGGGCTAGCAGGAACCCGGAGTAAATCTCGCAGCTTATGCTGCAGGTATGGTCCCCTGCACTTCCGGGTCAGAGGCCGCGCATGCACGTGGCGGCTGCCTCCAGCGGCCGTACCGTGCTCCATGGCGGACTCAGACCGCGGAGCTGGACCTGAAAAAGAGATCCCCCGATCGTCCACGCAGCCGACCTTCAACCCCCGCACAATGATTCCCCGGCCACCTATCAGGCCCTCACCTCCGATCAGCTCGCTACCAACCATGGCGGCCGCGGGCTGAGTCCGCAGCCGCCACGCGAGTACCCCGACCGGCTGGAGCACTCTGGTTCGGGAACGGCCCTCTGGCAATGGCCCCAGGTGGCGCAGCGTTGGATGGGCATTTATTGCCCATCTCTAGTTGCCCTTCAGAAGGTGGCGGTGATCTGCCTTCTTGAACCGCTGCAGCCCTTCAGGTGTAGGTACGCCCACGGTGCTGTTAGGGAGGGAGTTGCAGGATTTTGTCCCAGCGACAGTGAAGGAACGGCCGATATATTTCCAAGTCTGGGTGGTGAGTGACTTGGAGGGGAACCTCCAGGTGATGGGGTTCCCAGGTATCGGCTGCTCTTGTCCTTCTAGGTGGTAGTGGTCGTGGGTTTGGAAGGTGCTGTCTGAGGAACCTTGGTGAGTTACTGCAGTGCATCCTGTAGATGGTACACATGGTTGCCACTGTTCGTTGGTGGTGGAGGGTTTGAATGTTTGTGGAGGGGGAGCAATCAAGCGGGGCTGCTTTGTCCTGGATGGTGTCGAGCGAGAGTGTTGTTGGAGCTGCGCTCATCCAGGCAAGTGGAGAGTATTCCATTACACTCCGGACTTGTGCCTAGTAGATGGTGGACAGGCTTTGGGTGGGTGTCAGGAGGTGAGTTAATTACTGTAGGAGTCCTAGCTTTTGACCTGCCCTGGCAGCCACCGTGTTTATATGGCTAGTTCAGTTCAGTTTCTGATCCATGTTAACCCCCAGGATGTTGATTGTGGGGGATTCAGTGATGGTAATGCAATTGAATGTCCAGGGGTGATGGTTAGATCCTCTCTTGTTCAAAGAACAAAGAACAAAGAAAAGTACAGCACAGGAACAGGCCCTTCGGCCCTCCAAGCCTGCGCCGACCTAGCTGCCCGACTAAACTAAAATCTTCTACACTTCCTGGGTCCGCATCCCTCTATTCCCATCCTATTCAAGTATTTGTCAAGATGCCCCTTAGACGTCACTATTGTAGGAGATGGTCATTGCCTGGCACTTGTGTGGTGCAAATGTAATTTGCCACTTGTCAGCCCAAGCCGGGATAGTGTTTGCAGACTTACCTTCCAGCTTTTGGCATGGCGAGGTTAAATGATAGACAAACACAGAAAGAAAAACCAGCTTGGAGCAGCAGAGGCCAAAACCCAGCCAGCGGCACAACAGAGAACTGCCAGGCGGAGACGGTGGCTTAGAGTCACTGAGCCAGGCATAGGCCCAAATCCCACCATGGCAGCTGATTCAATTCATAGGAATTCGGGATTGGCAGCTACCCTCCTGAAACTACAATCAAATGCCGCAACAAAAAAAAAACGCAGTCGGTTCACTAATGTTCCTGAGGGAACATAATCTACCATCCCTACCTGGTCTGTGGCCTGCGTGTGACTCCAGTCCCACAGGAATGTGGTTGACTCCGAATTGCCCGCTGAGCCATTCAATTCGAGGGCAATTAGGGATGGGTAACAAGCGCTGGCTTCGCAAGCGACGTCCACACTCCGTGAATAAGTGAAGAGAAAAGAAGTGCACGCTTTGGCAAGGCGCAGGCAGGAGAGAAGTGAGGAAAACCAGAGTGTAAGTTGACTGACAACCTACGCAGAGTTTAGGAATTGAAGCACTGCCTCACCAGACTCACCATATTGCCTCTGTTCCGAGCACTGGGAAAAGAAAAATGCCAGGATTCCACTCCATTTTCTCTCTCATTTTGTTCAATGAAATACAAAGTAGCCGGGCGGCACGGGAGCACAGTGGTTAGCACAGTTGCTTCACAGCTCCAGGGTCCCAGGTTCGATTCCCGTCTCGGGTCACTGTCTGTGCGGAGTCTGCACGTTCTCCCCGTGACTGCGTGGGTTTCCTCCCACAGTTCAAAGGTGTGCAGGTAGCTGGATTGGCCATGATAAATTGCCCCTTAGTGTCCCAAAAAATGGTTGGGTGGGGTTACTGGGTTACGGGGATAGGGTGGGGGTTTGGGCTTGGGTAGGGTGCTCTTTCCAAGGGCCGGTGCTGACTCGATGGACCGAGTGGCCTCCTTCTGCACTGTAAATTTATTGATTCTATGATTGCTTGATCTCAGGGTGTCCTAACAACCACTTAGGTGCTGTCATGTGAGAGGTACTTTAAGAAATGGGTGTTTAAGAAATGCACCTTTAAGAAATGGGTATTATCAGTGATGTCAGAGAGTGGGTGGAGCTGGGCTGTCTGTCAGCTTTTTACTTTTATTTTTGAGCAGGCTGCAGGGTGTGTTTTAGTTTTGTTTTCAGTGTTGGAGCTGAAGCCAGACCGAGCAGGTGTACTGCTGTTCTCTCTGCCATCAAAAGACTATCTCTTGATCATTTAGTGAATTCAGAATTATAAATGTTTTCAGTAGTGACTTTAACCTGATGTGCTTCTGTTAAAGGTTTTGTTTTTAAGTCGCATGGATGTTAAAAGGGAACCTTAAAGGATTACTTAGTGTTGTAGTATTTGGGGGTGTATTTGAATTAATGGTTGCTAAGATGTTCACTGTATGTTTTAAAAAGGTTAACTTGAGTTCATAGAATCAACATTGTTTTGCTTTAAAAAGAAAACTTTTACATTTCTGCTGTTCCACACCTGTAGAGTGGGCTGTGTGCTCCCCATACCACAATCTATTAAAAGTTGTGGGTCAGGTGAACTCCATGGTACACTTTGGGGCTCTCTAAACCCTGTCCCATAACAGTACTGATTGAGTGTAGCCTCCATTGTAGCACTCAACATGCACGCAGCAAGCCCCTACGAAACATGTAATCTGATCTCGAGCGATGTTCTTTGAGGGCGGAATGTTGGTCAGGCCAGCAGTGATGACTCCCACTTTCAAACAACGATACCGAACAGCCACCTGAGAGAGCAGGGCCTCGGTTTAACATTAAACGTCAGCAGCTCTGACTGTGCTGGCACCGGGAGCATTTTTTTCTGTACATCAAGTACCCCTGAGTGGAATTTGAACTCACAGCCTTCCGTGATTCAGCGCCAAGTGCTCTACCCGCTGAGCCGCAGCGGGAGCAATGGCAAAGTGAACCGAGCGAGATGATTCAGCCAGTGCAGGAAAGCAGAACACGTCCATTAATTTATGTTTCTTCATGAGGACAAGTTATACTGATTGAAATAAGTGACACCAATCATAACTGTTGGTAGTTTCAATTGCCGAGGAATAAATCAGCGCAGCGATTTGCATCTGGCTTCATCTCAACAAATGTTTAGCTCTCACCTGTAAGAAAAACAGAAAGCGCTGAAACTGTTCAGCGAGTCAGGCAGCGTGTGTGGGGAGGGAAGAGACAGAATTATCTTTCCAGGTTGTCGCACTTTCTTTCAGAATCAGAGAAAGTTAGGCACCTTCAGAGTTTTTCAATAGTGCAGAGTCAGGGAAAGGGGCCAAGTGGGGAAAAGGAAAGGGAATATTGCTGAAAAGAGAGACATGTTGCTGACGCTTCTTGTCTTACCCTCGGTTGGACAAATGCAAGAATGCCAAATTTCAAGCCACACATCATGACTCTTGGTCAGGGTCCAAGTTGTTGGTGAGATCTGGTTAGGGATCGATACCGCTTTGATTAAAGTAGATAGAGTTTGAGATCTAAGGCACTCGCTAATTGAAGAAAGCCACAAGATTGCATTGATTTGTAACAAACAAAAATAAACTTTACTGTAAAAGTTCAGAAAGACAAAACAATTTACAATACCTACCTCATAGAACATAGTATTCCGCCTTTAATAGAATCACAGAACATACAGTGCAGAAGGAGGCCATTCGGCCCATCGGGTCTGCACCGACCCACTTAAGCCCTCACTCCACTCTATCCCCGTAACCCAATAACCCCATCCTAACCTTTTCGGACACTCAGGGCAATTTAGCATGGCCAGTCCACCTAACCTGCACATCTTTGGACTGTGGGAGGAAACCAGAGCACCCGGAGGAAACCCACGCAGACACGGGGAGAACGTGCAGACTCCGCACAGACAGTGACCCAGCGAGGAATTGAACCTGGGACCCTGGAGCTGTGAAGCCACAGTGCCAGTCACTGTGCTACCGTGCTGCCCTAATGCTCTAACATTAGGGTAACTGTAAGGTTCATGTCATTTACCAGGCGACCAGTATCCCTGTTAATGGAAAAGGGACACTATGTGATAGGGTGGAAGGCAGGAGGGATTTAATGGGAAAAGGGAATATGGCACAAGGCAGAAAGCAGATGGAATGGGATACGTAAAGAAAGAAAACATCACTCCGTGGAATTGTGGTTGCACCTACTGTCACTTGAGAGTACCTTTAAGAAATGGGTGTTTATCAATGGGTGTGGATATAAATATCTGTAGTGAGAGTACCTTTAAAAAATGGGTGTTTATTTCTGCAGTGATGTCAGAGAGTGGGTGGAGCTGGGCTGTCTGTCAGCTTTTTACTTTTGTTTTAGGCTGTTTGCTGCAGGGTGTGTTTTAGTTTTGTTTTCAGAGCTGGATAGCCACAGTCACAGCCAGAAGGTGTATGAATCTCTCTCTGTAATCTATAGACTGTAAATCGATCCTGGTGATTTTGAACTAATAACAGTCATGACTTTAACCTTTAGGGGCAACACGGTAGCATAGTGGTTAGCAAAGTTGCTTCACAGCTCCAGGGTCCCAAGTTCGATTCCAGCTTGGGTCACTGTCTGTGCGGAGTCTGCACATCCTCCCCGTGTGTGCGTGGGTTTCCTCCGGGTGCTCCGGTTTCCTCCCACAGTCCAAAGATGTGCAGCTTAGGTGGATTGGCCATGCTAAATTGCCAATAGTGTCCAAAATTGCCCTTAGTGTTGGGTGGGGTTACTGGGTTATGGGGACAGGGTGGAGGTGTGGGCTTGGGTAGGGTGCTCTTTCCAAGAGCCAGTGCAGACTCGATGGGCCGAATGGCCTCATTCTGCACTGTCAATTCTATGTGCGTCTGGTAAAAGGTGTTTTAAGTCGCATGGATGTTAAAAGGAAAGCTTAAATGATTACTTCGTGTTGTATTCTTTGGGGGTTGTATTTGAATTAATGGTTGCTAAGATGTTCACTGTATGTTTCAAAAAGGTTAATTGAGTTCATTGAAAAAACATTTTTTTGCTTAAAAAAATACTTTTCCATTTCTGCTCTACCACACCTGTAGAGTGAGCCGTGTGCTCCCCATACCACAATCTATTAAAAGTTGTGGGTCAAAACAATATGCTGGCTCAAGAAGGTGGCTCCCCATCAGCTGCTCAAAGGCAATTAAAGTGAATAGTATGGATAGAGGAGAGTAAACAATTTTCCAAGTCTGGCTCCTTGTGAATCCCTGCTTTCCACCCCCTCCATGCTAAACCTAACGTGGTGAGGATGTGTCCGTTAGGAGGAGGGACGAGAACCCGAGTGATGTGTTGGGTGTTCTGGATCACAAACAGGTCACCAACGCTGGACGTGGTGCAACTCTATTTTATTGTAAGGTTAACTATATTAACATACTTGAACTGTGAGTAAATGCAATACCAGCTTTAACTGTTGACCTTGCCTAGTCCTAACCAGGTGATGCACTCAGCACATGGTGAATGTCTGTGTTGCAGGCTGTGAGCTCTGTGCTCCGAGCTGGCTGCTACTAGAATGAGCGGGAACTCTCCTGTCTCCTGTCTTTATAGTGCGTGTGCTCTCACTGGTGATTGGCTGCGGTGTTGTGTATGCTGATTGGTCCCACTGCATGTCCATCAGTGTGTGTGTGTGTGTCTGCACCATAATATTCTGGTGTATATTATGACATCCCCCCTTTTATATAAAGAACATGTGCCGGCGTGACAATAAATATTGTGTAGTGAATGTACCTGACTATGTGTGTGCGTGTTATTTACATGACTATGTACATGAGGCTAATCTATTTACGGGAAGGTGCTTGGTGCAGAGAAATAGAGTGTGACACCAACAACGAAATGAACATTATATACAAACTACTGGAACAGATCAAAGAGTCCGACATTGTAAAACGCATAAGTCAAGTCTCTGAGGTGGGCGACGAATTCTGGTTGACCGCCTCAAGGGTGGGTCAGGAGCCACCGGCTGAGGAACGGGCTGGGCCACGGCAGAGTGAGGAGGATGCAGAGTAACCGGAATCTCCACATAGTCCAGGTTGGGGACAACAGGAGGGCGTGGCACGGGTGGAGGATCACGTAGCGAGCGTGGAACGAGACGAAGGGCACGCCGATTGCGGTGGCGAATGGAACCATCTGGCAGACGAACCAGGAACGAGCGGGGAGACACCTGCCGAAGAACCACAGCAGTTGCAGACCAGCCACCCTCCGGAAGATGGATGCGGACGTTGTCATCAGGCCATAGCAGGGAGATCAGTCGCTCGAGCGTCATGCACCGCCTAGTGTTGTGCACGGGACTGTTGCATCCGCTGAAGGACTGGAACGTGGTCGAGGTCTGGGACGTGAATGGACGACACCGTGGTCCTGAGGGTGCGACCAATGAGCAGCTGGGCTGGCGTCAGGCCCGTGGACAGTGGGGCCGAGCAATAGGCCAGCAGGGTGAGGTAGAAGTCGGATCCTGCATCGGCAGCCTTGCAGAGGAGCCGTTTGACGATGTGGACGCCCTTTTCCGCTTTGCCATTGGATTGGGGGTACAGGGGACTGGGTGTCACATGCACAAAGTTGTACCTGCTGGCAAAGTTGGACCATTCCTGGCTTGCGAAGCAGAGGCCATTGTCCGACATCACAGTGAGTGGGATGCCGTGATGAGCAAAGGTCTCCTTGCAGGCACGGATGACCGCCGATGATGTGATGTTATGCAGGCTATGTCGGACCTCCAGGTAGTTTGAAAAATAGTCTACAATCAGAACATAGTCCCTGCCGAGCGCATGGAACAGGTCAACGCCTACCTTAGACCAAGGGGACGTGACCAACTCATGGGGCTGTAGGGTCTCACGTGGTTGGGCCGGCTGGAACCGCTGACAGGTGGGGCAGTTGAGCACTGTGTTGGCGATGTCCTCATTGATGCCGGGCCAGTACACAGCCTCTCGGGCCCTCCGTCGGCACTTCTCCACACCAAGATGGCCCTCGTGTAGCTGTTCCAAAACGAGCTGGCGCATGCTGTGTGGGATCACGATGCGGTCCAGCTTCAGGAGGACACCATCGAGTACTGCCAGATCGTCTCTGATATTGTAGAACTGCGGTTGGTTCCGTCACTCTGGAGAGCACTCCTTGAGTCACCCGTCCGTCATGTGGCGCATGACACGCTGTAGTAGGGGGTCAGCCGCAGTCTCGCGGCAAATGTGGATAAGGCGTTCATCTGTGGCCGGCAGATTAGAGGCCGTGAAGGCCACATGGGCGTCAACCTGGCAGACGAACCCCTCTGGGTCACACGGGGTGTTGACTGCCCTGGACAGAGCGTCGGCTATGTTTAGGTCCTTGCCCGGGGTGTGTAGGAGCTGGAAATCGTACCGCCGGAGTTTAAGCAGAATGCGCTGGTGGCGAGGGGTCATATCATTCAGGTCTTTTTGTATAATGTTGACCAGCGGGCGATGGTCGGTCTCGACAGTGAATTGGGGGAGGCCGTACACGTAATCATGAAATTTGTCTCTCTCCTGTCCCCTGTCTTTATAGTGCGTGTGCTCTCACTGGTGATTGGCTGCGGTGTTGTGTATGCTGATTGGTCCCATTGCATGTCCATCAATGTGTGTGTGTGTCTGCACCATGATATACTGGTGTATATTATGACACCGAGGACATAATATTAGACTATAGGGACGGTCCTTTAAAACTGAGATGAGGAGGAATTTCTTCAGCCAGAGGGTGGTGAATCTGTGGAACTCTTTGCCGCAGAAGGCTGTGGAGGCCAAATCACTGAGTGTCTTTAAGACAGAGATAGATAGGTTCTTGATTAATAAGGGGATCAGGGGTTATGGGGAGAAGGCAGGAGAGTGGGGATGTGAAAAATATCAACCATGATCGAATGGCGGTGCTGACTCGATGGGCCGAGTGGCCTAATTTTGCTCCTGTGTCTTATAGCTTTATGGGCAGCACGGTAGCACAGTGGTTAGCAAAGTTGCTTCACAGCTCCAGGGTCCCAGGTTTGATTCCCGGCTTGGGTCACTGTCTGTGCGGAGTCTGCACTTTCTCCCCGTGTCTGCGTGGGTTTCCTCCGGGTGCTCCGGTTTCCTCCCACAGTCCAAAGATGTGCAGGTTAGGTGGATTGGCTGTGCTAAATTGCCCTTAGTGTCCCCCAAAAAAAGTTAGGTGGGGTTACGGGGATGGGGTGGAGGTTTGGGATTAACTGGGGTGTTCTTTCCAAGGGCTGGTGCAGACTCAAATGAGTTCTATGGGCAACTATGCCGACAGCTACCTGGGCTCCGATCTCTGGAATTGTCTCCCTAAACCTCTTCACATCTCTCTCCTGCTTTCAAACAGTCCTGAAAATGGACGTCTTGGTCCCAGCTTGTCCTAATAATTCCCTGAGGGTCTGTTTTGTGAAACATTGAGGTGGGAAGGAGCGAGAGGGGGGACGCTCTGTAACAATGAAGGCTGCCAGCTCATGTTTACGCTGTCAGTAAGTAAATCGTAGCCCATCAGCTAGAATTGGGAACACGCTACAGTGATGTAGAATGGCGGAACAGACGGCGTAGGCACGACTTTTTGCTGACTGGAGTGTGGGTTCCACCGGTCGCAGTTCGGAACCAGCACTCCTCAAGTGTTATTTGTGTTCCTCGGGGTTTTTTTTTTGCAGGCGTTTGTTGCGAACGCCTGATGCTGCGACACATTTCAAAACAGAGACTCCACTCCACCAGTCTGCTGTCAGCACGAGTGTGGAGCCGATTGCAAATTGCACCCTCAGTGATAAACTCTTCATCTGCTGGGCGGGGAGCTTGTGACGGCACTGCCGGGCGCCCCTAACACCCAGGGAAACCCACTTGGTTTCCGACCTGTTAAAACCTGCAATGAGGCGCGGGGCAGAGCAGCGGAGATCCAACTGGGTGGAATAGACGCCCATAAATTGCGGTTGAAATAAATAAACAATGCCCCCATTTACTGGCCTGCTGCATCCTACTTACAGCTTTATAATTGAGGATGATTATGGTTAATGACACCAATAATGTTCACTTTCTATCCAGTCGGACCGTGCAATTTGTACTGCGGCAGTTCTCAGTGTCTCTCCAGGCACTGCCCATTACATTCGGTGCTGTGTTATCAACTTGCAGGAAGCAAGCGGAAGACACTGTTTGCAGCTGGCTTAGCGATTTTATATCTGTTTATGTGTCGGGAAACAAACCCCCTGCAGCAGTCTTCACATTCTGAGTGTTTCTGCTTCGCCATATTTGGCGAGTTACTCATTCAATAAATTTAACACAATCAAAGCACCAGTTGGGCTTGGGGGCAATAAAATAAATCAAAAACGCTCCTTATTTGAATTCAGAGTACCACCTTGGACATTTGCGTTGATGGGGGAACTCCCAATTCCTTGATATATCGCAGGGCCTTGTACAACAGTTAATAATTAGGGCAATTTGTGAGCTGCCAGAATTAAGATTTTAATTGCCTCCTCATTTACAATTTACGTCGCTCTTGCTATGCAGGCTGCTGAAACCCTGTCACAAGGCGAGGGCTGACTTGAAAATGGAAACAACAGCAGACTGGGGAACAGAGCTGGAAGCAAATCTCCAGCATTGGAACCAGGCAACTGGGGGCAGTCGATAATATCAGGCCAGGGCATGTTGGAATGTCTTTGTCCTCTCGATATTTATGCCTGTTGTATGGGTAGCATATGCCGGAATGGTCCCAGGACACTTAACAACTGTGCTGTTGTCCTTACAGATGTGGACAGGCCTTGTGGAAAGACGGTGTTGGACAATGGCCTTTTTTGTTTCGAGTGTTTGTTTCCCAGCAAGAGCAGAAGTCATGCTGGATCAGCTATTGCATAGGTCAGACGCAATTTAAAACTTAACATTCACTGGCAAGGCCCTTGGAAATATACGGATCAAGAATATTGTTAACTGAAAGAGCGAACTACCCATCGTGAACTTCTCGAATTTTGCCTTCAGGCCTTTTTCTCTTCTTTGAAAGGCATTTACAAAATATTTGAAGGGTCAGTGTTGCTTTATTTTGAGTTATCCACCAAAGTTGCATTGATGGGGGGAAAACAGCGTACTGGGAAGGGAAATAAGCTCTGTTTTGAGCTTCAAGAAGTAACTTGCATTTTTAAAAATATATATTTTTATTGGGATTTTTTAACATCTAATAACGGGATTTCTGCACCACTAGAGGCAGCGCCATTGGCAAAAACACAAAAAGAATGAATCAAGCAACAGCAACTTCATGAATAACTTTACAGCAGGTTGTCACTTCTCCTGTGACTCAGGTTCCCGTGCTCGCATTATCTTACTTATAATAATCATAATAATCTTTATTAGTGTCACAAGTAGGTTTACATTAACACTGCAATGAAGTTACTGTGAAAAGCCCCTAGTCCCCACACTCCGGCGCCTGTTCGGGTACACGGAGGGGGAATTCAGAATGTCCAATTTACCTAACAGCACGTCTTTCGGGACTTGTGGAAGGAAATCGGCGCGCCCGGAGGAAACCCACGCAGACACGGGGAGAACGTGCAGACTCCGCACCGACAGTGACCCAAGCCGCGAATCGAACCCAACGTACATGAATATTTACAATCTATTCCAGGGGCGGGAATTGCCAGGGGGGGGGTGTGAACCCCGCCCCCGCCGGCCACTGAATTCTCCGGCACCAAAAATTTGTCGGGAACGGGAATCGCACCACGCCGGTCGGCGGGCTGCCTCCCCCAGCAATTCTCCGGCCCGCGATGGGCCGAAGTCCCACTGCTGTAATGCCGGTCCCGCCGGCGTGAATCAAACCACCTCCCTTACCGGCGGGACCAGGCGGCGTGGGCAGGCTCCGGGGTCCTGGGGGGGGGGCGATCTGGCCCGCACGGTGGCCTGGCCTGCGATCGGGGCCCACTGATCCGCGGGCGGGCCTGTGCCGTGGGGGGCACTCTTTTCCTTCCGCGTCGGCCACAGCCTCCGCGATGGCCAATGCGGAAGTGACCCCCCCCCCATGCGCATGCGTGGGGATGACATCAGCAGCCGCTGACGCTCCCGCGCATGCGCGGACTTCTGCCGGCCGGCGAAATCCCTTCGGCCCCGGCTGGCATGGCGCCAAAGGCCTTTCCCGCCGGCAGGTGGCGCGCCAATCACTCCGGCACGGCCTAGCCCCTCAAGGTGAGGGCTTGGCTCCTAAAGGTGCGGTGAAATCCGCACCTTTGGGGCTGCCCGATGCCGCAGTGGTTCACGCCACTCCATCCCACCAGGACTCCCCCACCCCGCCGGGTAGGGTGAGAACCCCGGCCCAAAACTCTTTACATTCATTCTGATAGGGGACAGGGGAAGTCCTCTTCCCCCATTCAGTTTTTGAGGGGGGTTAGGGTGGTCAGCCTCCTCGGTTTTTCATGTGTGGGTTGGGTCTGTGTCCCCTCCGGTGAATGGCCTTCCTCCCCATCTCTCAGCTGCTGTACATGAGCTGCCTTTTATTCCAGTGGTACTCCCTGCAACCCCCCCCCCCCTCCTCCGTGCCCTTCCTCCCTCCCTTCCTACACTCTCTCCTTCCTACCCGTCCCCTCCACCCCTTCCTATCTGCTCCCCCCTCCCACCTAGTTAGTTGCTGATTGCGAACAGATCCCCAAAGAGGTTTGCATACCTCTTCCATGTGTTGTGGAGCCTCTCCTCAGTTCCTCTGATCGGGAATTGTAACTTCTCAAGTCTCAGGAACTCCTCCAGGTCTGAGAACCTCTCTGAGGCCCTGGGTGGTGTTGCTGACTTCCAGCCCAGCAGAAGTCTCCACCTGGCGATCAGGAAGGTGAAGGCCTGGGCGTCCGTTCCCCTCCCTGTGTACAGCTCCAGATACTCTGACACCCCATAGAGCTCCACAGATGGGAACTGCTCCATCTCGACCCCCACAACCCCGGACATGTCCTTAAAAAAGAACGCCCGAGTGTGGCAGGACCAGAATATGTGGGTTTGGTGGCTAGGCCCCCCTGAGGAACCTACCCTCCACCTCTGGGAAGAACAGGAGGAGGTGGAGTTGATCGTGTGCGGTGCACGCCCAGCACCTCATTTCCATCTGCTCTCATCCAGTGGGGACCTGACCTTTTCAGTGCGTTGTCGGTAAATGTTGCCACATTTGTCATCTCCTCACCAGTCCAGCCCTGACGTTGTGCCCAAAAGTGGGTGCCCGGGTCTCTGGGAGAATGTTTTTCTCTCCTCGCTGAGAAAGTCACACAGCTGCAGGTATCTGAGCTCATTCACTTTCGGGAATTGGAGCGTCTCTGAGAGTTCCCCAGGGTCACCGGCTTATTGTCCACGTACATGTCCTTTACCCTCCATGTCCCAAACATGGCATCTATCCTCGCCGGTGGAAACCTATGGTTGTTGCAGATGGCAGCCTCTACAGACATACCACCAAGCTTGAAGTGGCGCCTGAGCTGGTTCCTGGTCTTTAGTGTGGCCACTACCACCAGGCTCTTGGAGTGTGTGTTCAGAGGGGAGGGGGAGACAGTAATGGTGCGATGACCAGTGCTAGCAGAGACATCCCCGTGCACACCTCCTGTTCCCTCAGCCACCCCCTCACCCGCTCCGCATTTGCCACAAAGTGGTAGAATAGGAGGTTCGATCGGGCCAGGCCTCCCACGCTTCACCCTCGCTGCGAGATGGTCTTATGTATATTTTTTAATTCATTCACGGGATGTGGCCGTCGCTGGCTAGGTCAGCATTTATTGCCCATCCCTGACTGGAGTCACACGTCGGCCAGACCAGGTGAGGATGGCAGATTTCCTTTGCTGAAGAACATTAGTGAACAATCTTTTACAACAATCGGCAATGGTTTCATGGTCATCATTAGACTTTAACCAGATTTTTATTGAATTAAAATTTCACCATTTGGGATGGTGGGATTCGAACACATGTCCTCAGAGCATGACAATGGGATTGCTACTAGTTCAGTGATAATACCACTATGCCACTGGCTGCCCTAGGCACTCTTCCCTCCACTGGCTCGATACATAGAGGAGGTCATCTGCATAGAGCAAAACTCTGTGCTCCCCGCCCCCTCTCTGAATGCCCGTCCACTGGCTCGATGTCCACTGGCTCGATTGCCAGTGCGAACAGGAGCGGGGACAACAGGTATCCTGCTTCGTTCTTCTATGCAACCGAACCTACTCGGAGCTGGTGGCATTCATCCATACGCTCACCAGAGGAGCGCTGTACAGGAGCTTAACCCACTCAACCCTGCCTCAAACCCAAACCGTTCAAGCACCTCCATGAGGTACCTCCGAGGTGCCTCGATTCTGCTCGATCGAAGGCTTTCTCACCTCTGGGGCGGGATTCTCCGACCCCCCGCCGGGTCGGAGAATCGCCGGGGGCTGGTGTGAATCCCGCCCCCGCCGGTTGCCGAATTCTCCGGCACTGGATATTCGGCAGGGGTGGGAATCGTGCCGCGCTGGTTGGCGGCCCCCCCCCCCCCGGCGATTCTCCGGCCCGTGATGGGCCGAATCCCGCTGCTGGAATGCCTGTCCCGCCGGCGAGAATCAAACCACCTCTCTTACCGGCGGGACAAGACGGCGCGGGCGGGCTCCGGGGTCCTGGGGGGGGCGCGGGGCGATCTGGCCCTGGGGGGTGCCCCCACGGTGGCCTGGCCCGCGATCGGGGCCCACTGATTCGCGGGCGGGCCTGTGCCGTGGGGGCACTCTTTTCCTTCCGCCTTCGCCATGGTCTCCACCATGGTGGAGGCGGAAGAGACCCCCTCCCCTGCGCATGCGCGGGGATGCCGTGAGCGGCCGCTGACGCTCCCGCGCATGCGCCGCCCGGCAAAGTCATTTCCGCGCCAGCTGGCGGGGCGGAAATCAGTCCGGCGCGGGCCTAGCCCCTCAAGGTGAGGGCTCGGCCCCTCAAGGTGCGGAGAATTCCGCACCTTTGGGGCGGCGTGATGCCGGACTGATTCGCGCCGTTTTAGGCGCCAGTCGGCGGACATTGCGCCGATTGTGGAGAATCCTGCCCCAGGTGTCTTCTCCCCAGATGGGGTCATAATTACATTCAGCAGGCGTCTGACGTTCGCTGTTAGCTGTCTGCTCTCGACAAACCCGGTCTGATCTTCCGGGATTACCTCTGGCAGGCAGCTCTCCAGGTGCCACGTCAGAGCTTCGCTCGGAGTTTAAGAGAGAGATGGGTCTGTATGATCCACACTCTGATGGGTCTTTGTCCCTTTTGGGGATCAGTGAGATTGAGGCCTGGGCCAGCGTGGGCAGCAGGGCCTCCTTCGACAGTGAGTCGTTGAACAGCTCCCGCAGGTGCAGGGCCAGTGCTGCTTTTGTAGAAGTCTGCCGGGAACCCATCCAGTCCTGGAGCTTTCCCTGACTGCATGGAATTGATGCATTCCATGATTTCTCCAGCCCTAGCGATGCTTCCAGCCTTCGTTTCCTGTCCTTCCCCAACACCGGTATATCCAGACTGTCGAGGAACTGTTCCATCCCCGAGACGCCCTCCGGGGTTCGCAAGTGTACAGACCTCGATAAAAGGTTACAAAGGCCTTGTTTGGGTCCGCTACCATCCTGCCATTTCCGTCCCTAACTTGCGCTATCTCTTTTGCAGCTGCTTGTTCTCTTAGCTAGTGGGCTGCCTTCCGTGTGAAGACCAGGTGGCTAGCCTTGTCTCCGTGTTTGTAAAAGGCACCCCCCCCCCATGCCTGGCGGAGCTGGTGGGCTGCCTTCCGTGTGAAGAGCAGGCCAATTCCACCTGCAGCTTTTCCCTCTCCACCAGCTGTTCCATGGTTGGGGCCGTGGAGTATCGCTGATCCGCCTCCAGTGTGGAACCCATCCACCTCCAGTATGGAGTCCATCCACCTCCAGTATGGAGCCCATCCATCTCCAGTATGGAGCCCATCCACCTCCAGTATGGAGTCCATCCACCTCCAGTATGGAGCCCATCCACCCCCAGTATGGAGCCCATCCACCTCCAGTATGGAGTCCATCCATCTCCAGTGTGGAGCCCATCCACCTCCAGTATGGAGCCCATCCACCCCCAGTATGGAGCCCATCCACCTCCAGTATGGAGCCCATCCACCCCCAGTATGGAGCCCATCCACCTCCAGTATGGAGCCCATCCACCTCCAGTATGGAGTCCATCCACCTCCAGTATGGAGCCCATCCACCCCCAGTATGGAGCCCATCCATCTCCAGTATGGAGTCCATCCACCTCCAGTATGGAGTCCATCCACCTCCAGTATGGAGTCCATCCACCTCCAGTGTGGAGCCCATCCACCTCCAGTATGGAGCCCATCCACCTCCAGTATGGAGTCCATCCATCTCCAGTGTTGAGCCCATCCATCTCCAGTATGGAGCCCATCCACCTCCAGTATGGAGTCCATCCACCTCCAGTATGGAGTCCATCCACCTCCAGTATGGAGTCCATCCACCTCCAGTATGGAGCCCATCCACCTCCAGTATGGAGTCCATCCACCTCCAGTATGGAGTCCATCCATCTCCAGTATGGAGTCCATCCACCTCCAGTATGGAGCCCATCCACCTCCAGTATGGAGTCCATCCACCTCCAGTATGGAGTCCATCCATCTCCAGTATGGAGCCCATCCACCTCCAGTATGGAGTCCATCCATCTCCAGTGTGGAGCCCATCCATCTCCAGTATGGAGCCCATCCACCTCCAGTATGGAGTCCATCCACCTCCAGTATGGAGTCCATCCACCTCCAGTATGGAGTCCATCCACCTCCAGTATGGAGCCCATCCACCTCCAGTATGGAGTCCATCCACCTCCAGTATGGAGTCCATCCACCTCCAGTATGGAGTCCATCCACCTCCAGTATGGAGCCCATCCACCTCCAGTGTGGAGCCCATCCACCTCCAGTATGGAGTCCATCCATCTCCAGTATGGAGCCCATCCACCTCCAGTATGGAGTCCATCCACCTCCAGTATGGAGTCCATCCACCTCCAGTATGGAGCCCATCCACCTCCAGTGTGGAGCCCATCCACCTCCAGTGTGGAGTCCATCCACCTCCAGTGTGGAGTCCATCCATCTCCAGTATGGAGTCCATCCACCTCCAGTGTGGAGTCCATCCACCTCCAGTGTGGAGTCCATCCATCTCCAGTATGGAGTCCATCCACCTCCAGTATGGAGTCCATCCACCTCCAGTATGGAGCCCATCCACCTCCAGTGTGGAGCCCATCCACCTCCAGTATGGAGTCCATCCATCTCCAGTATGGAGCCCATCCACCTCCATGTGGAGCCCATCCACCTCCAGTATGGAGTCCATCCACCTCCAGTATGGAGTCCATCCATCTCCAGTATGGAGCCCATCCACCTCCAGTCTGGAGCCCATCCACCTCCAGTGTGGAGCCCATCCATCTCCAGTATGGAGCCCATCCACCTCCAGTATGGAGCCCATACACCTCCAGTGTGGAGTCCATCCACCTCCAGTGTGGAGTCCATCCATCTCCAGTATGGAGTCCATCCATCTCCAGTATGGAGTCCATCCACCTCCAGTATGGAGTCCATCCATCTCCAGTATGGAGCCCATCCACCTCCAGTATGGAGCCCATCCACCTCCAGTGTGGAGCCCATCCATCTCCAGTATGGAGCCCATCCACCTCCAGTATGGAGCCCATCCACCCCCAGTATGGAGCCCATCCACCTCCAGTGTGGAGTCCATCCATCTCCAGTGTGGAGCCCATCCACCTCCAGTGTGGAGTCCATCCACCTCCAGTGTGGAGTCCATCCACCTCCAGTGTGGAGTCCATCCACCTCCAGTGTGGAGTCCATCCACCTCCAGTGTGGAGCCCATCCACCTCCAGTCTGGAGCCCATCCATCTCCAGTGTGGAGCCCATCCACCTCCAGTATGGAGCCCATCCACCTCCAGTATGGAGTCCATCCACCTCCAGTGTGGAGTCCATCCAGCTCCAGTATGGAGCCCATCCACCTCCAGTATGGAGCCCATCCACCCCCAGTATGGAGTCCATCCACCTCCAGTATGGAGTCCATCCATCTCCAGTATGGAGTCCATCCATCTCCAGTATGGAGCCCATCCACCTCCAGTATGGAGTCCATCCATCTCCAGTGCGGAGTCCATCCATCTCCAGTATGGAGTCCATCCACCTCCAGTGTGGAGTCCATCCACCTCCAGTATGGAGTCCATCCACCTCCAGTATGGAGTCCATCCACCTCCAGTATGGAGTCCATCCACCTCCAGTGTGGAGTCCATCCATCTCCAGTATGGAGTCCATCCACCTCCAGTATGGAGTCCATCCACCTCCAGTATGGAGTCCATCCATCTCCAGTATGGAGGCCATCCATCACCAGTATGGAGTCCATCCACCTCCAGTATGGAGCCCATCCACCTCCAGTGTGGAGCCCATCCACCTCCAGTGTGGAGCCCATCCACCTCCAGTATGGAGCCCATCCACCTCCAGTGTGGAGCCCATCCATCTCCAGTATGGAGTCCATCCACCTCCAGTATGGAGTCCATCCATCTCCAGTATGGAGCCCATCCACCTCCAGTGTGGAGTCCATCCATCTCCAGTATGGAGTCCATCCACCTCCAGTATGGAGCCCATCCACCTCCAGTATGGAGTCCATCCACCTCCAGTATGGAGTCCATCCATCTCCAGTATGGAGCCCATCCACCTCCAGTATGGAGTCCATCCATCTCCAGTATGGAGCCCATCCATCTCCAGTATGGAGTCCATCCACCTCCAGTGTGGAGTCCATCCACCTCCAGTATGGAGTCCATCCACCTCCAGTATGGAGTCCATCCACCTCCAGTATGGAGTCCATCCACCTCCAGTATGGAGTCCATCCACCTCCAGTATGGAGTCCATCCACCTCCAGTATGGAGTCCATCCACCTCCAGTATGGAGCCCATCCATCTCCAGTATGGAGTCCGTCCACCTCCAGTATGGAGTCCATCCACCTCCAGTATGGAACCCATCCACCTCCAGTGTGGAGCCCATCCACCTCCAGTATGGAGCCCATCCACCTCCAGTATGGAGTCCATCCACCTCCAGTATGGAGTCCATCCATCTCCAGTATGGAGCCCATCCATCTCCAGTGTGGAGTCCATCCACCTCCAGTGTGGAGCCCATCCACCTCCAGTATGGAGCCCATCCACCTCCAGTATGGAGTCCATCCATCTCCAGTATGGAGCCCATCCACCTCCAGTATGGAACCCATCCACCTCCAGTATGGAGCCCATCCACCTCCAGTATGGAGTCCATCCATCTCCAGTATGGAGCCCATCCACCTCCAGTATGGAGCCCATCCACCTCCAGTATGGAGTCCATCCATCTCCAGTATGGAGCCCATCCATCTCCAGTATGGAGTCCATCCACCTCCAGTATGGAGTCCATCCACCTCCAGTATGGAGTCCATCCATCTCCAGTATGGAGCCCATCCAACTCCAGTGTGGAGTCCATCCACCTCCCGTGTGGAGCCCATCCACCTCCAGTATGGAGCCCATCCACCTCCAGTATGGAGTCCATCCATCTCCAGTATGGAGCCCATCCACCTCCAGTATGGAGCCCATCCACCTCCAGTATGGAGCCCATCCACCTCCAGTATGGAGCCCATCCACCTTTAGTATGGAGCCCATCCACCTCCAGTATGGAGCCCATCCACCTCCAGTGTGGAGCCCATCTACCTCCAGTATGGAGCCCATCCACCTCCAGTATGGAGTCCATCCATCTCCAGTGTGGAGCCCATCCACCTCCAGTATGGAGCCCATCCACCTCCAGTATGGAGCCCATCCACCTCCATTATGGAGCCATCCATCCTCAGTATGGAGTCCATCCATCTCCAGTATGGAGTCCATCCACCTCCAGTATGGAGCCTATCCACCTCCAGTATGGAGCCCATCCACCTCCAGTATGGAGTCCATCCGTCTCCAGTATGGAGTCCATCCATCTCCAGTATGGAGTCCATCCATCTCCAGTATGGACTCCATCCACCTCCAGTATGGAGTCCATCCACCTCCAGTATGGAGCCCATCCACCTCCAGTATGGAGCCCATCCACCTCCAGTATGGAGTCCATCCACCTCCAGTATGGAGCCCATCCATCTCCAGTGTGGAGCCCATCCACCTCCAGTATGGAGCCCATCCACCTCCAGTATGCAGCCCATCCACCTCCAGTATGGAGTCCATCCACCTCCAGTGTGGAGTCCATCCACCTCCAGTATGGAGTCCATCCACCTCCAGTATGGAGCCCATCCACCTCCAGTATGGAGTCCATCCACCTCCAGTATGGAGCCCATCCACCTCCAGTGTGGAGCCCATCCACCTCCAGTATGGAGTCCATCCATCTCCAGTATGGAACCCATCCACCTCCAGTATGGAGTCCATCCACCTCCAGTATGGAGTCCATCCATCTCCAGTATGGAGCCCATCCACCTCCAGTATGGAGTCCATCCACCTCCAGTATGGAGTCCATCCATCTCCAGTATGGAGTCCATCCACCTCCAGTATGGAGTCCATCCACCTCCAGTATGGAGTCCATCCACCTCCAGTATGGAGCCTATCCACCTCCAGTATGGAGTCCATCCACCTCCAGTATGGAGTCCATCCATCTCCAGTATGGAGTCCATCCACCTCCAGTATGGAGTCCATCCACCTCCAGTATGGAGTCCATCCACCTCCAGTATGGAGCCCATCCATCTCCAGTGTGGAGTCCATCCACCTCCAGTGTGGAGCCCATCCACCTCCAGTATGGAGCCCATCCACCTCCAGTATGGAGTCCATCCATCTCCAGTATGGAGCCCATCCACCTCCAGTATGGAACCCATCCACCTCCAGTATGGAGCCCATCCACCTCCAGTATGGAGTCCATCCATCTCCAGTATGGAGCCCATCCACCTCCAGTATGGAGCCCATCCACCTCCAGTATGGAGTCCATCCATCTCCAGTATGGAGCCCATCCATCTCCAGTATGGAGTCCATCCACCTCCAGTATGGAGTCCATCCACCTCCAGTATGGAGTCCATCCATCTCCAGTATGGAGCCCATCCAACTCCAGTGTGGAGTCCATCCACCTCCCGTGTGGAGCCCATCCACCTCCAGTATGGAGCCCATCCACCTCCAGTATGGAGTCCATCCATCTCCAGTATGGAGCCCATCCACCTCCAGTATGGAGCCCATCCACCTCCAGTATGGAGCCCATCCACCTCCAGTATGGAGCCCATCCACCTTTAGTATGGAGCCCATCCACCTCCAGTATGGAGCCCATCCACCTCCAGTGTGGAGCCCATCTACCTCCAGTATGGAGCCCATCCACCTCCAGTATGGAGTCCATCCATCTCCAGTGTGGAGCCCATCCACCTCCAGTATGGAGCCCATCCACCTCCAGTATGGAGCCCATCCACCTCCATTATGGAGCCATCCATCCTCAGTATGGAGTCCATCCATCTCCAGTATGGAGTCCATCCACCTCCAGTATGGAGCCTATCCACCTCCAGTATGGAGCCCATCCACCTCCAGTATGGAGTCCATCCGTCTCCAGTATGGAGTCCATCCATCTCCAGTATGGAGTCCATCCATCTCCAGTATGGACTCCATCCACCTCCAGTATGGAGTCCATCCACCTCCAGTATGGAGCCCATCCACCTCCAGTATGGAGCCCATCCACCTCCAGTATGGAGTCCATCCACCTCCAGTATGGAGCCCATCCATCTCCAGTGTGGAGCCCATCCACCTCCAGTATGGAGCCCATCCACCTCCAGTATGCAGCCCATCCACCTCCAGTATGGAGTCCATCCACCTCCAGTGTGGAGTCCATCCACCTCCAGTATGGAGTCCATCCACCTCCAGTATGGAGCCCATCCACCTCCAGTATGGAGTCCATCCACCTCCAGTATGGAGCCCATCCACCTCCAGTGTGGAGCCCATCCACCTCCAGTATGGAGTCCATCCATCTCCAGTATGGAACCCATCCACCTCCAGTATGGAGTCCATCCACCTCCAGTATGGAGTCCATCCATCTCCAGTATGGAGCCCATCCACCTCCAGTATGGAGTCCATCCACCTCCAGTATGGAGTCCATCCATCTCCAGTATGGAGTCCATCCACCTCCAGTATGGAGTCCATCCACCTCCAGTATGGAGTCCATCCACCTCCAGTATGGAGCCTATCCACCTCCAGTATGGAGTCCATCCACCTCCAGTATGGAGTCCATCCATCTCCAGTATGGAGTCCATCCACCTCCAGTATGGAGCCCATCCACCTCCAGTATGGAGTCCATCCACCTCCAGTATGGAGCCCATCCATCTCCAGTATGGAGTCCATCCACCTCCAGTATGGAGTCCATCCACCTCCAGTATGGAGTCCATCCACCTCCAGTATGGAGTCCATCCATCTCCAGTATGGAGCCCATCCACCTCCAGTATGGAGTCCATCCACCTCCAGTATGGAGTCCATCCATCTCCAGTATGGAGTCCATCCACCTCCAGTATGGAGTCCATCCACCTCCAGTATGGAGTCAATCCACCTCCAGTATGGAGCCCATCCACCTCCAGTATGGAGCCCATCCACCTCCAGTGTGGAGCCCATCCACCTCCAGTATGGAGTCCATCCATCTCCAGTATGGAGCCCATCCACCTCCAGTATGGAGTCCATCCACCTCCAGTATGGAGCCCATCCACCTCCAGTATGGAGTCCATCCATCTCCAGTATGGAGCCCATCCACCTCCAGTATGGAGTCCATCCATCTCCAGTATGGAGCCCATCCACCTCCAGTATGGAGTCCATCCACCTCCAGTATGGAGTCCATCCACCTCCAGTATGGAGCCCATCCACCTCCAGTATGGAGCCCATCCACCTCCAGTGTGGAGCCCATCCACCTCCAGTATGGAGTCCATCCATCTCCAGTATGGAGCCCATCCACCTCCAGTATGGAGCCCATCCATCTCCAGTATGGAGCCCATCCACCTCCAGTGTGGAGCCCATCCGCCTCCAGTATGGAGTCCATCCATCTCCAGTATGGAGCCCATCCACCTCCAGTATGGAGTCCATCCACCTCCAGTATGGAGTCCATCCACCTCCAGTATGGAGTCCATCCACCTCCAGTGTGGAGCCCATCCGCCTCCAGTATGGAGTCCACCCACCTCCAGTATGGAGTCCATCCATCTCCAGTATGGAGTCCATCCACCTCCAGTATGGAGCCCATCCACTTCCAGTGTGGAGTCCATCCACCTCCAGTATGGAGCCGATCCACCTCCAGTGTGGAGCACATCCACCTCCAGTGTGGAGCCCATCCACCTCCAGTGTGGAGCACATCTACCTCCAGTGTGGAGCCCATCTACCTCCAGTGTGGAGCCCATCCACCTCCAGTATGGAGCCCATCCGCCTCCAGTGTGGAGCCCATCCACCTCCAGTGTGGAGCCCATCCACCTCCAGTGTGGAGCCCATCCACTTCCAGTGTGGAGCACATCTACCTCCAGTGTGGAGCCCATCCACCTCCAGTGTGGAGCCCATCCACCTCCAGTATGGAGCCCATCCATCTCCAGTATGGAGCCCATCCGCCTCCAGTATGGAGCCGAGCCACCTCCAGTGTGGAGCCCATCCACCTCCAGTATGGAGCCGATCCACCTCCAGTACGGAGCCCATCCACCTCCAGTGTGGAGCCCATCCACCTCCAGTGTGGAGCCCATCCACCTCCAGTGTGGAGC